>NC_052675.1:4190865-4525048 GCF_016802725.1 Solenopsis invicta | reverse complement strand
CTATGCGATATCTCACGTGTTTTAAGTTAAAAAGCGTCAAACAAGCGTGTATCTTCATCAGAAACGAAACTATTGACGTTTACAGCGAGAATTGCAAATTAATCGTTATCTATGCGATATCTCACGTGTTTTACGTTAAAATGCTTCAAACAAGGGTTGATCTGCATCAGAAACGTAACTATTGAATTTACCAGCGTGAAATGCAAATGAATCGTTATCTATGCGATATCTCACGTGTTTTACGTTAAAAAGCGTCGAACAAACGTTGATCTGCATCTGAAACATAACTATTGAAGTTCCCAGTGCGAATTGCAAACGAATCGCTATCTATGCGATATCTCACGTGTTTTACGTTAAAAAGAGTCGAACAAGCGTGGATCTGCATCAGAAACGAAACTATTGAAGTTCCCAGCGCGAATTGCAAACGAATCGCTATATATGCGATATCTCACGTGTTTTACGTTAAAAAGCGTCGAACAAGCGTCGTTCTGCATCAGAAACATAACTATTGAAGTTCCCTGGGCGAATTGCAAATGAATCTTTATCTATGCGATATCTCACGTGTTTTACGTTAAAAAGCGTCGAACAAACGTTGATGTGCATCAGAAACATAACTATTGAAGTTCCCAGTGCGAATTGCAAACGAATCGCTATCTATGAGATATCTCAGATGTGTTACGTTAAAAAGCGTCAAACAAGCGTGGATCTTCATCAGAAACGGAACTATTGACGTTCACCGAGAATTGAATATTAATCGTTATCTATGCGATATCTCACGTGTTTTACGTTAAAAAGCGTCGAACAAGCGTTGATCTGCATCAGAAATGAAACTATTGAAGTTCCCTGCGCGAATCGCAAATGAATCGTTATCTATGCGATATCTCACGTGTTTTACGTTAAAATGCCCCGAACAAGTGTGGATCTTCATCAGAAATGTAACTATTGAAGTTCAGAGCGCGAATTGCAAACGAATCGCTATCTATGCGATATCTCACGTGTTTTACGTTAAAATGCTTCAAACAAGGGTTGATCTGCATCAGAAACGTAACTATTGAATTTCACAGCGCGAATTGCAAATGAATCGTTATCTATGCGATATCTCACGTGTTTTACGTTAAAAAGCGTCGAACAAACGTTGATCTGCATCAGAAACATAACTATTGAAGTTCCAAGTGCGAATTGCAAACGAATAGCTAGCTATGCGATATCTCACGTGTTTTTCGTTAAAAAGCGTCGAACAAGCGTCGTTCTGCATCAGAAACATAACTATTGAAGTTCCCTGCGCGAATTGCAAATGAATCGTTATCTATGCGATATCTTACGTGTTTTACGTTAAAAAGCGTCCAACAAACCTTGATCTGCATCAGAAACGAAACTATTGAAGTTCCCTGCGCAAATTGCAAATGAATCGTTATCTATGCGGTATCTCACGTGTTTTACGTTATAAAGCGCCGAACAATCGTTGATCTGCATCAGAAACATAACTATTGATGTTCCAAGCACGAATTGCAAATGAATCGTTATCAATGCGATATCTTTCGTGTTTTACGTTAAAAAGCGTCGAACAAGCGTCGTTCTGCATCAGAAAAATAACTATTGAAGTTCCCTGCGCGAATTGCAAATGAATCGTTATCTATGCGATATCTTACGTGTTTTACGTTAAAAAGCGTCAAACAAGCGTGGATCTGCATCAGAAACGAACTATTGAAGTTCCCTGCGCGAATTGCAAATGAATCGTTATCTATGCGATATCTCACGTGTTTTACGTTAAAAAGCGTCGAACAAACGTTGATCTGCATCTGAAACATAACTATTGAAGTTCCCAGCGCGAATTGCAAACGAATTGCTGTCTATGCGATATCTCACGTGTTTTAGGTTAAAAAGCGTCAAACAAGCGTGGATCTTCATCAGAAACATAACTATTGATGTTCCCAGCGCGAATTGCAAACGAATCGCTATCTATGCGATATCTCACGTGTTTTACGTTAAAAAGCGTCAAACAAGCGTTGATCTGCATCAGAAACGAAACTATTGAAGTTCCCTGCGCGAATTGCAAATGAATCGTTATCTATGCGATAACTCACGTGTTTTACGTTAAAATGCGTCGAACAAGCGTGGATCTTCATCAGAAACATAACTATTGAAGTTCCCAGCGCGAATTGCAAACGAATCGCTATATATGCGATATCTCACGTGTTTTACGTTAAAAAGCGTCAAACAAGCGTGGATCTTCATCAGAAACGAAACTATTGACGGTTACAGCGAGAATTGCATATTAATCGTTATCTATGCGATATCTCACGTGTTTTACGTTAAAAAGCGTCGAACAAGCGTTGATCTGCATCAGAAATGAAACTATTGATGTTCCCTGCGCGAATTGCAAATGAATCGTTATCTATGCGATATCTCACGTGTTTTACGTTAAAATGCGCCGAACAAGCGTGGATCTTCATCAGAAACATAACTATTGAAGTTCAGAGCGCGAATTGCAAACGAATCGCTATCTATGCGATATCTCACGTGTTTTACGTTAAAATGCTTCAAACAAGGGTTGATCTGCATCAGAAACGTAACTATTGAATTTCACAGCGCGAATTGCAAATGAATCGTTATCTATGCGATATCTCACGTGTTTTACGTTAAAAAGCGTCGAACAAACGTTGATCTGCATCAGAAACATAACTATTGATGTTCCAAGTGCGAATTGCAAACGAATAGCTAGCTATGCGACATCACACGTGTTTTTCGTTAAAAAGCGTCGAACAAGCGTCGTTCTGAATCAGAAACATAACTATTGAAGTTCCCTGCGCGAATTGCAAATGAATCGTTATCTATGCGATATCTTACGTGTTTTACGTTAAAAAGCGTCCAACAAGCGTTGATCTGCATCACAAACGAAACTATTGAAGTTCCCTGCGCGAATTGCAAATGAATCGTTATCTATGCGGTATCTCACGTGTTTTACGTTATAAAGCGCCGAACAATCGTTGATCTGCATCAGAAACATAACTATTAAAGTTCCCAGCGCGAATTGCAAATGAATCGTTATCTATGCGATATCTCACGTGTTTTACGTTAAAAAGGGTTGAACAAACGTTGATCTGCATCAGAAACATAACTATTGAACTTCCAAGCACAAATAGCAAATGAATCGTTATCTATGCGATATCTTACGTGTTTTACGTTAAAAAGCGTCGAACAAACGTTGATCTGCATCAGAAACATAACTATTCAAGTTCCAAGCACGAATTGCAAATGAATCGTTATCTATGCGATATCTTACGTGTTTTACGTTAAGAAGCGTCAAACAAGCGTGGATCTGCATCAGAAACGAAACTATTGAAGTTCCCAGCGCGAATTGCAAATGAATCTTTATCTATGCGATATCTCATGTGTTTTACGTTAAAAAGCGTCGAACAAGCGTTGATCTGCATCAGAAACATAACTATTGAAGATCCCAGCGCGAATTGCAAACGAATCGCTATCTATGCGATATCTCACGTGTTTTAAGTTAAAAAGCGTCAAACAAGCGTGTATCTTCATCAGAAACGAAACTATTGACGTTTACAGCGAGAATTGCAAATTAATCGTTATCTATGCGATATCTCACGTGTTTTACGTTAAAAAGCGTCAAACAAGCATTGATCTGCATCAGAAACGAAACTATTGAAGTTCCCTGCGCGAATTGCGAATGAATCGTTATCTATGCGATAACTCACGTGTTTTACGTTAAAATGCGTCGAACAAGCGTGGATCTTCATCAGAAACATAACTATTGAAGTTCCCAGCGCGAATTGCAAATGAATCGTTATCTATGCGATATCTCACGTGTTTTACGTTAAAATGCTTCAAACAAGGGTTGATATGCATCAGAAACGTAACTATTGAATTTACCAGCGTGAAATGCAAATGAATCGTTATCTATGCGATATCTCACGTGTTTTACGTTAAAAAGCGTCGAACAAACGTTGATCTGCATCTGAAACATAACTATTGAAGTTCCCAGCGCGAATTGCAAACGAATTGCTGTCTATGCGATATCTCACGTGTTTTAGGTTAAAAAGCGTCAAACAAGCGTGGATCTTCATCAGAAACATAACTATTGAAGTTCCCAGCGCGAATTGCAAACGAATCGCTATCTATGCGATATCTCACGTGTTTTACGTTAAAAAGCGTCAAACAAGCGTTGATCTGCATCAGAAACGAAACTATTGAAGTTCCCTGCGCGAATTGCAAATGAATCGTTATATATGCGATAACTCACGTGTTTTACGTTAAAATGCGTCAAACAAGCGTGGATCTTCATCAGAAACATAACTATTGAAGTTCCCAGCGCGAATTGCAAACGAATCGCTATCTATGCGATATCTCACGTGTTTTACGGTAAAAATCGTCGAACAAGCGTTGATCTGCATCAGAAACATAACTATTGAATTTCCCAGTGCGAATTGCAAACGAATCGCTATCTATGCGATATCTCACGTGTTTTACGTTAAAAAGCGTCAAACAAGCGTTGATCTGCATCAGAAACGAAACTATTGAAGTTCCCATCGCGAATTGCAAATGAATCGTTATCTATGCCATATCTCACGTGTTTTACGTTAAAAAACGTCGAACAAACGTTGATCTGCATCAGAAACATAACTATTGAAGTTCCCAGCGCGAATTGCAAACGAATCGCTATCTATGCGATATCTCACGTGTTTTACGTTAAAATGCTTCAAACAAGGGTTGATCTGCATCAGAAACGTTACTATTGAATTTCCCAGCTCGAATTGCAAATGAATCTTTATCTATGCGATATCTCACGTGTTTTACGTTAAAAAGCGTCGAACAAGCGTTGATCTGCATCAGAAACATTACTATTGAAGATCCCACCGCGAATTGCAAACGAATCGCTATCTATGCGATATCTCACGTGTTTTACGTTAAAAAGCGTCAAACAAGCGTTGATCTGCATCAGAAACGAAACTATTGAAGCTCCCTGCGCGAATTGCAAATGAATCGTTATCTATGCGATATCTCACGTGTTTTACGTTATAAAGCGCCGAACAATCGTTGATCTGCATCAGAAACATAACTATTGATGTTCCAAGCACGTATTGCAAATGAATCGTTATCTATGCAATAACTTTCGTGTTTTACGTTAAAAAGCGTCAAACAAGCGTTGATCTTCATCAGAAACGAAACTATTGAAGTTCCCTGCGCGAATTGCAAATGAATCGTTATCTATGCGATATCTCACGTGTTTTACGTTAAAAAGCGTCAAACAAACGTGGATCTGCATCAGAAACGAAACTATTGAAGTTCCCTGCGCGAATTGCAAACGAATCGCTATCTATGCGATATCTCACGTGTTTTACGTTAAAATGCTTCAAACAAGGGTTGATCTGCATCAGAAACGTAACTATTGAAGTTCCCAGCGCGAATTGCAAACGAATCGCTATCTATGCGATATCTCACGTGTTTTACGTTAAAATGCTTCAAACAAGGGTTGATCTGCATCAGAAACGTAACTATTGAATTTCCCAGCGCGAATTGCAAATGAATCGTTATCTATGCGATATCTCACGTGTTTTACGTTAAAAAGCGTCGAACAAGCGTCGTTCTGCATCAGAAACATAACTATTGAAGTTCCCTGCGCGAATTGCAAATGAATCGTTATCTATGCGATATCTTACGTGTTTTACGTTAAAAAGCGTCCAACAAGCGTTGATCTGCATCAGAAACGAAACTATTGAAGTTCCCTGCGCGAATTGCAAATGAATCGTTATCTATGCGATATCTCACGTGTTTTACGTTATAAAGCGCCGAACAATCGTTGATCTGCATCAGAAACATAACTATTGATGTTCCAAGCACGAATTGCAAATGAATCGTTATCTATGCGATATCTTTCGTGTTTTACGTTAAAAAGCGTCGAACAAGCGTCGTTCTGCATCAGAAAAATAACTATTGAAGTTCCCTGCGCGAATTGCAAATGAATCGTTATCTATGCGATATCTTACGTGTTTTACGTAAAAAGCGTCAAACAGGCGTGGATCTGCATCAGAAACGAACTAATGAAGTTCCCTGCGCGAATTGCAAATGAATCGTTATCTATGCGATATCTCACGTGTTTTACGTTAAAAAGCGTCGAACAAACGTTGATCTGCATCAGAAACATAACTATTGAAGTTCCCAGCGCGAATTGCAAACGAATTGCTGTCTATGCGATATCTCACGTGTTTTACGTTAAAAAGCGTCAAACAAGCGTGGATCTTCATCAGAAACATAACTATTGAAGTTCCCAGCGCGAATTGCAAACGAATCGCTATCAATGAAATATCTCACGTGTTTTACGTTAAAAAGCGTCAAACAAGCGTTGATCTGCATCAGAAACGAAACTATTGAAGTTCCCTGCGCGAATTGCAAATGAATCGTTATCTATGCGATAACTCACGTGTTTTACGTTAAAATGCGTCGAACAAGCGTGGATCTTCATCAGAAACATAACTATTGAAGTTCCCAGCGCGAATTGCAAACGAATCGCTATATATGCGATATCTCACGTGTTTTACGTTAAAAAGCGTCGAACAAGCGTCGTTCTGCATCAGAAACATAACTATTGAATTTCCCTGCGCGAATTGCAAATGAATCTTTATCTATGCGATATCTCACGTGTTTTACGTTAAAAAGCGTCGAACAAACGTTGATCTGCATCAGAAACATAACTATTGAAGTTCCCAGTGCGAATTGCAAACGAATCGCTATCTATGCGATATCTCACGTGTTTTACGTTAAAAAGCGTCAAACAAGCGTGGATCTTCATCAGAAACGAAACTATTGACGTTTACAGCGAGAATTGCATATTAATCGTTATCTATGCGATATCTCACGTGTTTTACGTTAAAAAGCGTCGAACAAGCATTGATCTGCATCAGAAATGAAACTATTGATGTTCCCTGCGCGAATTGCAAATGAATCGTTATCTATGCGATATCTCACGTGTTTTACGTTAAAATACGCCGAACAAGCGTGGATCTTCATCAGAAACATAACTATTGAAGTTCCCAGCGCGAATTGCAAACGAATCGCTATCTATGCGATATCTCACGTGTTTTACGTTAAAATGCTTCAAACAAGGGTTGATCTGCATCAGAAACGTAACTATTGAATTTCACAGCGCGAATTGCAAATGAATCGTTATCTATGCGATATCTCACGTGTTTTACGTTATAAAGCGTCGAACAAACGTTGATCTGCATCAGAAACATAACTATTGAAGTTCCAAGTGCGAATTGCAAACGAATAGCTAGCTATGCGACATCACACGTGTTTTTCGTTAAAAAGCGTCGAACAAGCGTCGTTCTGCATCAGAAACATAACTATTGAAGTTCTCTGCGCGAATTGCAAATGAATCGTTATCTATGCGATATCTTACGTGTTTTACGTTAAAAAGCGTCCAACAAGCGTTGATCTGCATCAGAAACGAAACTATTGAAGTTCCCTGCGCGAATTGCAAATGAATCGTTATCTATGCGGTATCTCACGTGTTTTACGTTATAAAGCGCCGAACAATCGTTTATCTGCATCACAAACGAAACTATTAAAGTTCCCAGCGCGAATTGCAAATGAATCGTTATCTATGCGATATCTCACGTGTTTTACGTTAAAAAGCGTTGAACAAACGTTGATCTGCATCAGAAACATAACTATTGAAGTTCCAAGCACAAATAGCAAATGAATCGTTATCTATGCGATATCTTACGTGTTTTACGTTAAAAAGCGTCGAACAAACGTTGATCTGCATCAGAAACATAACTATTCAAGTTCCAAGCACGAATTGCAAATGAATCGTTATCTATGCGATATCTTACGTGTTTTACGTTAAGAAGCGTCAAACAAGCGTGGATCTGCATCAGAAACGAAACTATTGAAGTTCCCTGCGCGAATTGCAAATGAATCTTTATCTATGCGATATCTCATGTGTTTTACGTTAAAAAGCGTCGAACAAGCGTTGATCTGCATCAGAAACATAACTATTGAAGATCCCAGCGCGAATTGCAAACGAATCGCTATCTATGCGATATCTCACGTGTTTTAAGTTAAAAAGCGTCAAACAAGCGTGTATCTTCATCAGAAACGAAACTATTGACGTTTACAGCGAGAATTGCAAATTAATCGTTATCTATGCGATATCTCACGTGTTTTACGTTAAAAAGCGTCAAACAAGCGTTGATCTGCATCAGAAACGAAACTATTGAAGTTCCCTGCGCGAATTGCGAATGAATCGTTATCTATGCGATAACTCACGTGTTTTACGTTAAAAAGCGTCGAACAAGCGTGGATCTTCATCAGAAACATAACTATTGAAGTTCCCAGCGCGAATTGCAAATGAATCGTTATCTATGCGATATCTCACGTGTTTTACGTTAAAATGCTTCAAACAAGGGTTGATCTGCATCAGAAACGTAAATATTGAATTTACCAGCGTGAAATGCAAATGAATCGTTATCTATGCGATATCTCACGTGTTTTACGTTAAAAAGCGTCGAACAAACGTTGATCTGCATCTGAAACATAACTATTGAAGTTCCCAGCGCGAATTGCAAACGAATTGCTGTCTATGCGATATCTCACGTGTTTTAGGTTAAAAAGCGTCAAACAAGCGTGGATCTTCATCAGAAACATAACTATTGAAGTTCCCAGCGCGAATTGCAAACGAATCGCTATCTATGCGATATCTCACGTGTTTTACGTTAAAAAGCGTCAAACAAGCGTTGATCTGCATCAGAAACGAAACTATCGAAGTTCCCTGCGCGAATTGCAAATGAATCGTTATCTATGCGATAACTCACGTATTTTACGTTAAAATGCGTCGAACAAGCGTGGATCTTCATCAGAAACATAACTATTGAAGTTCCCAGCGCGAATTGCAAACGAATCGCTATCTATGCGATATCTCACGTGTTTTACGGTAAAAATCGTCGAACAAGCGTTGATCTGCATCAGAAACATAACTATTGAAGATCCCAGCGCGAATTGCAAACGAATCGCTATCTATGCGATATCTCACGTGTTTTACGTTAAAAAGCGTCAAACAAGCGTTGATCTGCATCAGAAACGAAACTATTGAAGTTCCCATCGCGAATTGCAAATGAATCGTTATCTATGCCATATCTCACGTGTTTTACGTTAAAAAACGTCGAACAAACGTTGATCTGCATCAGAAACATAACTATTGAAGTTCCCAGCGCGAATTGCAAACGAATCGCTATCTATGCGATATCTCACGTGTTTTACGTTAAAATGCTTCAAACAAGGGTTGATCTGCATCAGAAACGTAACTATTGAATTTCCCACCGTGAATTGCAAATGAATCGTTATCTATGCGATATCTCACGTGTTTTACGTTAAAAAGCGTCGAACAAGCGTTGATCTGCATCAGAAACATTACTATTGAAGATCCCAGCGCGAATTGCAAACGAATCGCTATCTATGCGATATCTCACGTGATTTACGTTAAAAAGCGTCAAACAAGCGTTGATCTGCATCAGAAACGAAACTATTGAAGTTCCCAGCGCGAATTGCAAATGAATCGTTATCTATGCGATATCTCACGTGTTTTACGTTAAAAAGCGTCGAACAAGCGTTGATCTGCATCAGAAACATAACTATTGAAGTTCCAAGCACAAATTGCAAATGAATCGTTATCTATGCGATATCTTACGTGTTTTACGTTAAAAAGCGTCAAACAAGCGTTGATCTGCATCAGAAACGAAACTATTGAAGTTCCCTGCGCGAATTGCAAACGAATCGCTATCTATGCGATATCTCACGTGTTTTACGTTAAAATGCGTCAAACAAGCGTTGATCTGCATCAGAAACGTAACTATTGAAGTTCCCAGCGCGAATTGCAAACGAATCGCTATCTATGCGATATCTCACGTGTTTTACGTTAAAAAGCGTCAAACAAGCGTTGATCTGCATCAGAAACATAACTATTGAAGATCCCAGCGCGAATTGCAAACGAATCGCTATCTATGCGATATCTCACGTGTTTACGTTAAAAAGCGTCAAACAAGCGTTGATCTGCATCAGAAACGAAACTATTGAAGTTCCCAGCGCGAATTGCAAATGAATCGTTATCTATGCGATATCTCACGTGTTTTACGTTAAAAAGCGTCGAACAAGCGTTGATCTGCATCAGAAACATAACTATTGAAGTTCCCAGCGCGAATTGCAAACGAATCGCTATCTATGCGATATCTCACGTGTTTTACGTTAAAATGCTTCAAACAAGGGTTGATCTGCATCAGAAACGTAACTATTGAATTTCCCAGCGCGAATTGCAAATGAATCGTTATCTATGCGATATCTCACGTGTTTTACGTTAAAAAGCGTCGAACAAGCGTTGATCTGCATCAGAAACATAACTATTGAAGATCCCAGCGCGAATTGCAAATGAATCGTTATCTATGCGATATCTCACGTGTTTTACGTTATAAAGCGCCGAACAATCGTTGATCTGCATCAGAAACATAACTATTGAAGTTCCAAGCACAAATTGCAAATGAATCGTTATCTATGCGATATCTTACGTGTTTTACGTTAAAAAGCGTCAAACAAGCGTTGATCTGCATCAGAAACGAAACTATTGAAGTTCCCTGCGCGAATTGCAAATGAATCGTTATCTATGCGATATCTCACGTGTTTTACGTTAAAAAGCGTCAAACAAGCGTGGATCTGCATCAGAAACGAAACTATTGAAGTTCCCTGCGCGAATTGCAAACGAATCGCTATCTATGCGATATCTCACGTGTTTTACGTTAAAATGCGTCAAACAAGCGTTGATCTGCATCAGAAACGTAACTATTGAAGTTCCCTGCGCGAATTGCAAACGAATCGCTATCTATGCGATATCTCACGTGTTTTACGTTAAAATGCTTCAAACAAGGGTTGATCTGCATCAGAAACGAAACTATTGAAGTTCCCAGCGCGAATTGCAAATGAATCGCTATCTATGCGATATCTCACGTGTTTTACGTTAAAAAGCGTCAAACAAGCGTTGATCTGCATCAGAAACGAAACTATTGAAGTTCCCAGCGCGAATTGCAAATGAATCGTTATCTATGCGATATCTCACGTGTTTTACGTTAAAAAGCGTCGAACAAACGTTGATCTGCATCAGAAACATAACTATTGAAGTTCCAAGCGCGAATTGCAAATGAATCGTTATCTATGCGATATCTCACGTGTTTTACGTTAAAAAGCGTCAAACAAGCGTGGATCTTCATCAGAAACGAAACTATTGAAGTTCCCAGCGCGAATTGCAAATGAATCGTTATCTATGCGATATCTCACGTGTTTTACGTTAAAAAGCGTCAAACAAGCGTGGATCTGCATCAGAAACGAAACTATTGAAGTTCCCAGCGCGAATTGCAAACGAATCGCTATCTATGCGATATCTCACGTGTTTTACGTTAAAAAGCGTCGAACAAACGTTGATCTGCATCAGAAACGAAACTATTGAAGTTCCCTGCGCGAATTGCAAATGAATCGTTATCTATGCGATAACACACGTGTTTTACGTTAAAATGCGTCGAACAAGCGTGGATCTTCATCAGAAACATAACTATTGAAGTTCCCAGCGCGAATTGCAAACGAATCGCTATCTATGCGATATCTCACGTGTTTTACGTTAAAATGCTTCAAACAAGGGTTGATCTGCATCAGAAACGTAACTATTGAATTTCCCAGCGCGAATTGCAAACGAATCGCTATCTATGCGATATCTCACGTGTTTTACGTTAAAAAGCGTCAAACAAGCGTGGATCTGCATCAGAAACGAAACTATTGACGTTCCCAGCGCGAATTGCAAATGAATCGTTATCTATGCGATATCTCACGTGATTTACGTTAAAAAGCGTCAAACAAGCGTTGATCTGCATCAGAAACGAAACTATTGAAGTTCCCTGCGCGAATTGCAAATGAATCGTTATCTATGCGATAACTCACGTGTTTTACGTTAAAATGCGTCGAACAAGCGTGGATCTTCATCAGAAACATAACTATTGAAGTTCCCAGCGCGAATTGCAAACGAATCGCTATCTATGCGATATCTCACGTGTTTTACGTTAAGAAGCGCCAAACAAGCGTGGATCTGCATCAGAAACGAAACTATTGAATTTCCCTGCGCGAATTGCAAATGAATCTTTATCTATGCGATATCTAACGTGTTTTACGTTAAAAAGCGTCGAACAAGCGTTGATCTGCATCAGAAACATAACTATTGAAGATCCCAGCGCGAATTGCAAACGAATCGCTATCTATGCGATATCACACGTGTTTTACGTTAAAAAGCGTCAAACAACCGTGGATCTTCATCAGAAACGAAACTATTGACGTTTACAGCGAGAATTGCAAATTAATCGTTATCTATGCGATATCTCACGTGTTTTACGTTAAAAAGCGTCGAACAAGCGTTGATCTGCATCAGAAACATAACTATTGAAGATCCCAGCACGAATTGCAAACGAATCGCTATCTATGCGATATCCTACGTGTTTTACGTTAAGAAGCGTCAAACAAGCGTGGATCTGCATCAGAACGAAACTATTGAAGTTCCCTGCGCGAATTGCAAATGAATCTTTATCTATGCGATATCTTACGTGTTTTACGTTAAAATGCGTCAAACAAGCGTTGATCTGCATCAGAAACGAAACTATTGAAGTTCCCAGCGCGAATTGCAAATGAATCGTTATCTATGCGATATCTCACGTGTTTTACGTTAAAAAGCGTCGAACAAACGTTGATCTGCATCAGAAACATAACTATTGAAGTTCCCAGCGCGAATTGCAAACGAATCGCTATCTATGCGATATCTCACGTGTTTTAGGTTAAAAAGCGTCAAACAAGCGTGGATCTGCATCAGAAACATAACTATTGAAGTTCCCAGCGCGAATTGCAAACGAATCGCTATCTATGCGATATCTCACGTGTTTTACGTTAAAAAGCGTCAAACAAGCGTTGATCTGCATCAGAAACGAAACTATTGAAGTTCCCTGCGCGAATTGCAAACGAATCGCTATCTATGCGATATCTCACGTGTTTTACGTTAAAAAGCGTCAAACAAGCGTGGATCTTCATCAGAAACGAAACTATTGACGTTTACAGAGAGAATTGCAAATTAATCGTTATCTATGCGATATCTCACGTGTTTTACGTTAAAAAGCGTCAAACAAGCGTTGATCTGCATCAGAAACGAAACTATTGAAGTTCCCTGCGCGAATTGCAAATGAATCGTTATCTATGCGATAACTCACGTGTTTTACGTTAAAAAGCGTCGAACAAGCGTGGATCTTCATCAGAAACATAACTATTGAAGTTCCCAGCGCGAATTGCAAATGAATCGTTATCTATGCGATATCTCACGTGTTTTACGTTAAAATGCTTCAAACAAGGGTTGATCTGCATCAGAAACGTAAATATTGAATTTACCAGCGTGAAATGCAAATGAATCGTTATCTATGCGATATCTCACGTGTTTTACGTTAAAAAGCGTCGAACAAACGTTGATCTGCATCTGAAACATAACTATTGAAGTTCCCAGCGCGAATTGCAAACGAATCGCTATCTATGCGATATCTCACGTGTTTTACGTTAAAAAGCGTCAAACAAGCGTGGATCTTCATCAGAAACATAACTATTGAAGTTCCCAGCGCGAATTGCAAACGAATCGCTATCTATGCGATATCTCACGTGTTTTACGTTAAAAAGCGTCAAACAAGCGTTGATCTGCATCAGAAACGAAACTATTGAAGTTCCCTGCGCGAATTGCAAATGAATCGTTATCTATGCGATAACTCACGTGTTTTACGTTAAAAAACGTCGAACAAACGTTGATCTGCATCAGAAACATAACTATTGAAGTTCCCAGCGCGAATTGCAAACGAATCGCTATCTATGCAATATCTCACGTGTTTTACGTTAAAAATCGTCGAACAAGCGTTGATCTGCATCAGAAACATAACTATTGAAGATCCCAGCGCGAATTGCAAACGAATCGCTATCTATGCGATATCTCACGTGTTTTACGTTAAAAAGCGTCAAACAAGCGTTGATCTGCATCAGAAACGAAACTATTGATGTTCCCAGCGCGAATTGCAAATGAATCGTTATCTATGCGATATCTCACGTGTTTTACGTTAAAAAACGTCGAACAAACGTTGATCTGCATCAGAAACATAACTATTGAAGTTCCCAGCGCGAATTGCAAACGAATCGCTATCTATGCGATATCTCACGTGTTTTACGTTAAAATGCTTCAAACAAGGCTTGATCTGCATCAGAAACGTTACTATTGAATTTCCCAGCTCGAATTGCTAATGAATCTTTATCTATGCGATATCTCACGTGTTTTACGTTAAAAAGCGTCGAACAAGCGTTGATCTGCATCAGAAACATAACTATTGAAGATCCCACCGCGAATTGCAAACGAATCGCTATCTATGCGATATCTCACGTGTTTTACGTTAAAAAGCGTCAAACAAGCGTTGATCTGCATCAGAAACGAAACTATTGAAGTTCCCTGCGCGAATTGCAAATGAATCGTTATCTATGCGATATCTCACGTGTTTTACGTTATAAAGCGCCGAACAATCGTTGATCTGCATCAGAAACATAACTATTGATGTTCCAAGCACGTATTGCAAATGAATCGTTATCTATGCAATAACTTTCGTGTTTTACGTTAAAAAGCGTCAAACAAGCGTTGATCTTCATCAGAAACGAAACTATTGAAGTTCCCTGCGCGAATTGCAAACGAATCGCTATCTATGCGATATCTCACGTGTTTTACGTTAAAAAGCTTCAAACAAGCGTTGATCTGCATCAGAAACGTAACTATTGAATTTCCCAGCGCGAATTGCAAACGAATCGCTATCTATGCGATATCTCACGTGTTTTACGTTAAAAAGCGTCAAACAAGCGTTGATCTGCATCAGAAACGAAACTATTGAAGTTCCCTGCGCGAATTGCAAATGAATCGTTATCTATGCGATATCTCACGTGTTTTACGTTAAAAAGCGTCGAACAAACGTTGATCTGCATCAGAAACATAACTATTGAAGTTCCCAGCGCGAATTGCAAATGAATCGTTATCTATGCGATATCTTACGTGTTTTACGTTAAGAAGCGTCAAACAAGCGTGGATCTGCATCAGAAACGAAACTATTGAAGTTCCCTGCGCGAATTGCAAATGAATCGTTATCTATGCGATATCTCATGTGTTTTACGTTAAAAAGCGTCGAACAAGCGTTGATCTGCATCAGAAACATAACTATTGAAGATCCCAGCGCGAATTGCAAACGAATCGCTATCTATGCGATATCTCACGTGTTTTACGTTAAAAAGCGTCAAACAAGCGTTGATCTGCATCAGAAACGAAACTATTGACGTTTACAGCGAGAATTGCAAATTAATCGTTATCTATGCGATATCTCACGTGTTTTACGTTAAAAAGCGTCAAACAAGCGTTGATCTGCATCAGAAACGAAACTATTGAAGTTCCCTGCGCGAATTGCAAATGAATCGTTATCTATGCGATAACTCACGTGTTTTACGTTAATATGCGTCGAACAAGCGTGGATCTTCATCAGAAACATAACTATTGAAGTTCCCAGCGCGAATTGCAAACGAATCGCTATCTATGCGATATCTCACGTGTTTTACGTTAAAAAGCGTCGAACAAGCGTTGATCTGCATCAGAAACATAACTATTGAAGATCCCAGCGCGAATTGCAAACGAATCGCTATCTATGCGATATCTCACGTGTTTTACGTTAAAAAGCGTCAAACCAGCGTTGATCTGCATCAGAAACGAAACTATTGAAGTTCCAAGCGTGAATTGCAAATGAATCGTTATCTATGCGATATCTCACGTGTTTTACGTTAAAAAACGTCGAACAAACGTTGATCTGCATCAGAAACATAACTATTGAAGTTCCCAGCGCGAATTGCAAACGAATCGCTATCTATGCGATATCTCACGTGTTTTACGTTAAAATGCTTCAAACAAGGGTTGATCTGCATCAGAAACGTTACTATTGAATTTCCCAGCCCGAATTGCAAATGAATCGTTATCTATGCGATATCTCACGTGTTTTACGTTAAAAAGCGTCGAACAAGCGTTGATCTGCATCAGAAACATTACTATTGAAGATCCCAGCGCGAATTGCAAATGAATCGTTATCTATGCGATATCTCACGTGTTTTACGTTATAAAGCGCCGAACAATCGTTGATCTGCATCAGAAACGAAACTATTGATGTTCCAAGCACGTATTGCAAATGAATCGTTATCTATGCGATAACTCACGTGTTTTACGTTAAAAAGCGTCAAACAAGCGTTGATCTGCATCAGAAACGAAACTATTGAAGTTCCCTGCGCGAATTGCAAATGAATCGTTATCTATGCGATATCTCACGTGTTTTACGTTAAAAAGCGTCAAACAAGCGTTGATCTGCATCAGAAACGAAACTATTGAAGTTCCCTGCGCGAATTGCAAACGAATCGCTATCTATGCGATATCTCACGTGTTTTACGTTAAAATGCTTCAAACAAGGGTTGATCTGCATCAGAAACGTAACTATTGAATTTCCCAGCGCGAATTGCAAACGAATCGCTATCTATGCGATATCTCACGTGTTTTACGTTAAAAAGCGTCGAACAAACGTTGATCTGCATCAGAAACGAAACTATTGAAGTTCCCTGCACGAATTGCAAATGAATCGTTATCTATGCGATAACACATGTGTTTTACGATTAAATGCGTCGAACAAGCGTGGATCTTCATCAGAAACATAACTATTGAAGTTCCCAGCGCGAATTGCAAACGAATCGCTATCTATGCGATATCTCACGTGTTTTACGTTAAAATGCTTCAAACAAGGGTTGATCTGCATCAGAAACGTAACTATTGAATTTCCCAGCGCGAATTGCAAACGAATCGCTATCTATGCGATATCTCACGTGTTTTACGTTAAAAAGCGTCAAAGAAGCGTGGATCTTCATCAGAAACGAAACTATTGACGTTTACAGCGAGAATTGCAAACTAATCGTTATCTATGCGATATCTCACGTGTTTTACGTTAAAAAGCGTCAAACAAGCGTTGATCTGCATCAGAAACGAAACTATTGAAGTTCCCTGCGCGAATTTAAATGAATCGTTATCTATGCGATAACTCACGTGTTTTACGTTAAAATGCGTCGAACAAGCGTGGATCTTCATCAGAAACATAACTATTGAAGTTCCCAGCGCGAATTGCAAACGAATCGCTATCTATGTAATATCTCACGTGTTTTACGTTAAAATGCTTCAAACAAGGTTTGATCTGCATCAGAAACGTAACTATTGAATTTCCCAGCGAGAATTGCAAACTAATCGCTATCTATGCAATATCTCACGTGTTTTACGTTAAAATGCTTCAAACAAGCGATGATGTGCATCAGAAACGTTACTATTGAATTTCCAAGCCCGAATTGCAAATGAATCATTATCTATGCGATATCTCATGTGTTTTACGTTAAAAAGCGTCGAACAAGCGTTGATCAGCATCAGAAACATTACTGATGAAGATCCCAGCGCGAATTGCAAACGAATCGCTATCTATGCGATATCTCACGTGTTTTACGTTAAAAAGGGTCGAACAAGCGTTGATCTGCATCAGAAACATAACTATTGAAGATCCCAGCGCGAATTGCAAACGAATCGCTATCTATGCGATATCTCACGTGTTTTTCGTTAAAAAGCTTCAAACAAGCGTGGATCTTCATCAGAAACGAAACTATTGACGTTTACAGCGAGAATTGCAAATTAATCGTTATCTATGCGATATCTCACGTGTTTTACGTTAAAAAGCGTCAAACAAGCGTTGATCTGCATCAGAAACGAAACTATTGAAGTTCCCTGCGCGAATTGCAAATGAATCGTTATCAATGCGATAACTCACGTGTTTTACGTTAAAATGCGTCGAACAAGCGTGGATCTTCATCAGGAACACAACTATTGAAGTTCCCAGCGCGAATTGCAAACGAAACGCTATCTATGCGATATCTCACGTGTTTTACGTTAAAATGCTTCAAACAAGGGTTGATCTGCATCAGAAACGTAACTATTGAATTTCCCAGCGCGAATTGCAAACGAATCGCTATCTATGCGATATCTCACGTGTTTTACGTTAAAAGGCGTCGAACAAACGTTGATCTGCATCAGAAACATAACTATTGAAGTTCCAAGCACAAATTGCAAATGAATCGTTATCTATGCGATATCCTACGTGTTTTACGTTAAGAAGCGTCAAACAAGCGTGGATCTGCATCAGAAACGAAACTATTGAATTTCCCTGCGCGAATTGCAAATGAATCTTTATCTATGCGATATCTCACGTGTTTTACGTTAAAAAGCGTCGAACAAGCGTTGATCTGCATCAGAAACGAAACTATTGAAGTTCCCTGCGCGAATTGCAAATGAATCGTTATCTATGCGATAACTCACGTGTTTTACGTTAAAATGCGTCGAACAAGCGTGGATCTTCATAAGAAACATAACTATTGAAGTTCCCAGCGCGAATTGCAAACGAATCGCTATCTATGCGATATCTCACGTGTTTTACGTTAAAATGCTTCAAACAAGGGTTGATCTGCATCAGAAACGTAACTATTGAATTTCCCAGCGCGAATTGCAAACTAATCGCTATCTATGCGATATCTCACGTGTTTTACGTTAAAAAGCGTCCAACAAGCGTTGATCTGCATCAGAAACGAAACTATTGAAGTTCCCTGCGCGAATTGCAAATGAATCGTTATCTATGCGATAACTCACGTGTTTTACGTTAAAATGCGTCGAACAAGCGTGGATCTTCATCAGAAACATAACTATTGAAGTTCCCAGCGCGAATTGCAAACGAATCGCTATCTATGCGATATCTCACGTGTTTTACGTTAAAATGCTTCAAACAAGGGTTGATCTGCATCAGAAACGTAACTATTGAATTTCCCAGCGCGAATTGCAAACTAATCGCAATCTATGCGATATCTCACGTGTTTTACGTTAAAATGCTTCAAACAAGCGATGATCTGCATCAGAAACGTTACTATTGAATTTCCCAGCCCGAATTGCAAATGAATCGTTATCTATGCGATATCTCACGTGTTTTACGTTAAAAAGCGTCAAACAAGCGTGGATCTGCATCAGAAACGAATCTATTGAAGTTCCCAGCGCGAATTGCAAACGAATCGCTATCTATGCGATATCTCACGTGTTTTACGTTAAAAAGCGTCGAACAAGCGTTGATCTGCATCAGAAACATAACTATTGAAGATCCCAGGGCGAATTGCAAACGAATCGCTATCTATGCGATATCTCACGAGTTTTACGTTAAAAAGCGTCAAACAAGCGTTGATCTGCATCAGAAACGAAACTATTGAAGTTCCCTGCGCGAATTGCAAATGAATCGTTTCTATGCGATAACTCACGTGTTTTACGTTAAAATGCGTCGAACAAGCGTGGATCTTCATCAGAAACATAACTATTGAAGTTCCCAGCGCGAATTGCAAACGAATCGCTATCTATGCGATATCTCACGTGTTTTACGTTAAGAAGCGCCAAACAAGCGTGGATCTGCATCAGAAACGAAACTATTGAATTTCCCTGCGCGAATTGCAAATGAATCTTTATCTATGCGATAACTCACGTGTTTTACGTTAAAAAGCGTCGAACAAGTGTTGATCTGCATCAGAAACATTACTATTGAAGATCCCAGCGCGAATTGCAAACGAATCGCTATCTATGCGATATCTCACGTGTTTTACGTTAAAAAGCGTCAAACAAGCGTGGATCTTCATCAGAAACGAAACTATTGACGTTTACAGCGAGAATTGCAAATTAATCGTTATCTATGCGATATCTCACGTGTTTTACGTTAAAAAGCGTCGAACAAGCGTTGATCTGCATCAGAAACATAACTATTGAAGATCCCAGCACGAATTGCAAACGAATCGCTATCTATGCGATATCCTACGTGTTTTACGTTAAGAAGCGTCAAACAAGCGTGGATCTGCATCAGAACGAAACTATTGAAGTTCCCTGCGCGAATTGCAAATGAATCTTTATCTATGCGATATCTTACGTGTTTTACGTTAAAAAGCGTCGAACAAGCGTGGATCTTCATCAGAAACATAACTATTGAAGTTCCCAGCGCGAATTGCAAATGAATCGCTATCTATGCGATATCTCACGTGTTTTACGTTAAAATGCTTCAAACAAGGGTTGATCTGCATCAGAAACGTAACTATTGAATTTCCCAGCGCGAATTGCAAACTAATCGCTATCTATGCGATATCTCACGTGTTTTACGTTAAAATGCTTCAAACAAGCGATGATCTGCATCAGAAACGTTACTATTGAATTTCCCAGCCCGAATTGCAAATGAATCGTTCTCTATGCGATATCTCACGTGTTTTACGTTAAAAAGCGTCGAACAAGCGTTGATCTGCATCAGAAACATTACTATTGAAGATCCCAGCGCAAATTGCAAACGAATCGCTATCTATGCGATATCTCACGTGTTTTACGTTAAAAAGCGTCCAACAAGCGTTGATCTGCATCAGAAACGAAACTATTGAAGTTCCCTGCGCGAATTGCAAATGAATCGTTATCTATGCGATATCTCACGTGTTTTACGTTAAAATGCGTCGAACAAGCGTGGATCTTCATCAGAAACATAACTATTGAAGTTCCCAGCGCGAATTGCAAACGAATCGCTATCTATGCGATATCTCACGTGTTTTACGTTAAAAAGCGTCAAACAAGGGTTGATCTGCATCAGAAACGTAACTATTGAATTTCCCAGCGCGAATTGCAAACTAATCGCTATCTATGCGATATCTCACGTGTTTTACGTTAAAATGCTTCAAACAAGCGATGATCTGCATCAGAAACGAAACTATTGAATTTCCCAGCGCGAATTGCAAATGAATCGTTATCTATGCGATATCTCACGTGTTTTACGTTAAAAAGCGTCAAACAAGCGTGGATCTGCATCAGAAACGAACTATTGAAGTTCCCAGCGCGAATTGCAAACGAATCGCTATCTATGCGATATCTCACGTGTTTTACGTTAAAAAGCGTCGAACAAGCGTTGATCTGCATCAGAAACATAACTATTGAAGATCCCAGGGCGAATTGCAAACGAATCGCTATCTATGCGATATCTCACGTGTTTTACGTTAAAAAGCGTCAAACAAGCGTTGATCTGCATCAGAAACGAAACTATTGAAGTTCCCTGCGCGAATTGCAAATGAATCGTTATCTATGCGGTAACTCACGTGTTTTACGTTAAAATGCGTCGAACAAGCGTGGATCTTCATCAGAAACATAACTATTGAAGTTCTCAGCGCGAATTGCAAACGAATCGCTATCTATGCGATATCTCACGTGTTTTACGTTAAAATGCTTCAAACAAGGGTTGATCTGCATCAGAAACGTAACTATTGAATTTCCCAGCGCGAATTGCAAACTAATCGCTATCTATGCGATTTCTCACGTGTTTTACGTTAAAATGCTTCAAACAAGCGATGATGTGCATCAGAAACGTTACTATTGAATTTCCCAGCCCGAATTGCAAATGAATCGTTATCTATGCGATATCTCACGTGTTTTACGTTAAAAAGCGTCGAACAAGCGTTGATCTGCATCAGAAACATTACTATTGAAGATCCCAGCGCGAATTGCAAACGAATCGCTATCTATGCGATATCTCACGTGTTTTACGTTAAAAAGCGTCGAACAAGCGTTGATCTGCATCAGAAACATAACTATTGAAGATCCCAGCGCGAATTGCAAACGAATCGCTATCTATGCGATATCTCACGTGTTTTACGTTAAAAAGCGTCAAACAAGCGTGGATCTTCATCAGAAACGAAACTATTGACGTTTACAGCGAGAATTGCAAATTAATCGTTATCTATGCGATATCTCACGTGTTTTACGTTAAAAAGCGTCAAACAAGCGTTGATCTGCATCAGAAACGAAACTATTGAAGTTCCCAGCGCGAATTGCAAATGAATCGTTATCAATGCGATAACTCACGTGTTTTACGTTAAAATGCGTCGAACAAGCGTGGATCTTCATCAGAAACACAACTATTGAAGTTCCCAGCGCGAATTGCAAACGAATCGCTATCTATGCGATATCTCACGTGTTTTACGTTAAAATGCGTCAAACAAGCGTTGATCTGCATCAGAAACGAAACTATTGAAGTTCCCAGCGCGAATTGCAAACGAATCGCTATCTATGCGATATCTCACGTGTTTTACGTTAAAAGGCGTCGAACAAGCGTTGATCTGCATCAGAAACATAACTATTGAAGTTCCAAGCACAAATTGCAAATGAATCGTTATCTATGCGATATCTTACGTGTTTTACGTTAAGAAGCGTCAAACAAGCGTGGATCTGCATCAGAAACGAAACTATTGAAGTTCCCTGCGCGAATTGCAAATGAATCGTTATCTATGCGATATCTTACGTGTTTTACGTTAAAAAGCGTCGAACAAGCGTTGATCTGCATCAGAAACGAAACTATTGAAGTTCCCTGCGCGAATTGCAAATGAATCGTTATCTATGCGATAACTCACGTGTTTTACGTTAAAATGCGTCGAACAAGCGTGGATCTTCATCAGAAACATAACTATTGAAGTTCCCAGCGCGAATTGCAAATGAATCGCTATCTATGCGATATCTCACGTGTTTTACGTTAAAATGCTTCAAACAAGGGTTGATCTGCATCAGAAACGTAACTATTGAATTTCCCAGCGCGAATTGCAAACTAATCGCTATCTATGCGATATCTCACGTGTTTTACGTTAAAAAGCGTCAAACAAGCGTTGATCTGCATCAGAAACGAAACTATTGAAGTTCCCTGCGCGAATTGCAAATGAATCGTTATCTATGCGATAACTCACGTGTTTTACGTTAAAATGCGTCGAACAAGCGTGGATCTTCATCAGAAACATAACTATTGAAGTTCCCAGCGCGAATTGCAAACGAATCGCTATCTATGCGATATCTCACGTGTTTTACGTTAAAATGCTTCAAACAAGGGTTGATCTGCATCAGAAACGTAACTATTGAATTTCCCAGCGCGAATTGCAAACTAATCGCTATCTATGCGATATCTCACGTGTTTTACGTTAAAAAGCGTCAAACAAGCGTTGATCTGCATCAGAAACGTTACTATTGAATTTCCCAGCCCGAATTGCAAATGAATCGTTATCTATGCGATATCTCACGTGTTTTACGTTAAAAAGCGTCAAACAAGCGTGGATCTGCATCAGAAACGAATCTATTGAAGTTCCCAGCGCGAATTGCAAACGAATCGCTATCTATGCGATATCTCACGTGTTTTACGTTAAAAAGCGTCGAACAAGCGTTGATCTGCATCAGAAACATAACTATTGAAGATCCCAGCGCGAATTGCAAACGAATCGCTATCTATGCGATATCTCACGTGTTTTACGTTAAAAAGCGTCAAACAAGCGTTGATCTGCATCAGAAACGAAACTATTGAAGTTCCCTGCGCGAATTGCAAATGAATCGTTATCTATGCGATAACTCACGTGTTTTACGTTAAAATGCGTCGAACAAGCGTGGATCTTCATCAGAAACATAACTATTGAAGTTCCCAGCGCGAATTGCAAACGAATCGCTATCTATGCGATATCTCACGTGTTTTACGTTAAGAAGCGCCAAACAAGCGTGGATCTGCATCAGAAACGAAACTATTGAATTTCCCTGCGCGAATTGCAAATGAATCGTTATCTATGCGATATCTCACGTGTTTTACGTTAAAAAGCGTCGAACAAGTGTTGATCTGCATCAGAAACATAACTATTGAAGATCCCAGCGCGAATTGCAAACGAATCGCTATCTATGCGATATCTCACGTGTTTTACGTTAAAAAGCGTCAAACAAGCGTGGATCTTCATCAGAAACGAAACTATTGAAGTTTCCAGCGCGAATTGCAAATGAATCGTTATCTATGCGATATCTCACGTGTTTTACGTTAAAAAGCGTCGAACAAGCGTTGATCTGCATCAGAAACATAACTATTGAAGATCCCAGCGCGAATTGCAAACGAATCGCTATCTATGCGATATCTCACGTGTTTTACGTTAAGAAGCGTCAAACAAGCGTGGATCTGCATCAGAAACGAAACTATTGAAGTTCCCTGCGCGAATTGCAAATGAATCGTTATCTATGCGATATCTCACGTGTTTTACGTTAAAAAGCGTCGAACAAGCGTGGATCTTCATCAGAAACATAACTATTGAAGTTCCCAGCGCGAATTGCAAATGAATCGCTATCTATGCGATATCTCACGTGTTTTACGTTAAAATGCTTCAAACAAGGGTTGATCTGCATCAGAAACGTAACTATTGAATTTCCCAGCGCGAATTGCAAACTAATCGCTATCTATGCGATATCTCACGTGTTTTACGTTAAAATGCTTCAAACAAGCGATGATGTGCATCAGAAACGTTACTATTGAATTTCCCAGCCCGAATTGCAAATGAATCGTTATCTATGCGATATCTCACGTGTTTTACGTTAAAAAGCGTCGAACAAGCGTTGATCTGCATCAGAAACATTACTATTGAAGATCCCAGCGCGAATTGCAAACGAATCGCTATCTATGCGATATCTCACGTGTTTTACGTTAAAAAGCGTCCAACAAGCGTTGATCTGCATCAGAAACGAAACTATTGAAGTTCCCTGCGCGAATTGCAAATGAATCGTTATCTATGCGATAACTCACGTGTTTTACGTTAAAATGCGTCGAACAAGCGTGGATCTGCATCAGAAACATAACTATTGAAGTTCCCAGCGCGAATTGCAAACGAATCGCTATCTATGCGATATCTCACGTGTTTTACGTTAAAATGCTTCAAACAAGGGTTGATCTGCATCAGAAACGTAACTATTGAATTTCCCAGCGCGAATTGCAAACTAATCGCTATCTATGCGATATCTCACGTGTTTTACGTTAAAATGCTTCAAACAAGCGATGATCTGCATCAGAAACGTTACTATTGAATTTCCCAGCCCGAATTGCAAATGAATCGTTATCTATGCGATATCTCACGTGTTTTACGTTAAAAAACGTCAAACAAGCGTGGATCTGCATCAGAAACGAATCTATTGAAGTTCCCAGCGCGAATTGCAAACGAATCGCTATCTATGCGATATCTCACGTGTTTTACGTTAAAAAGCGTCGAACAAGCGTTGATCTGCATCAGAAACATAACTATTGAAGATCCCAGCGCGAATTGCAAACGAATCGCTATATATGCGATATCTCACGTGTTTTACGTTAAAAAGCGTCAAACAAGCGTTGATCTGCATCAGAAACGAAACTATTGAAGTTCCCTGCGCGAATTGCAAATGAATCGTTATCTATGCGGTAACTCACGTGTTTTACGTTAAAATGCGTCGAACAAACGTGGATCTTCATCAGAAACATAACTATTGAAGTTCTCAGCGCGAATTGCAAACGAATCGCTATCTATGCGATATCTCACGTGTTTTACGTTAAAATGCTTCAAACAAGGGTTGATCGGCATCAGAAACGTAACTATTGAATTTCCCAGCGCGAATTGCAAACTAATCGCTATCTATGCGATATCTCACGTGTTTTACGTTAAAATGCTTCAAACAAGCGATGATGTGCATCAGAAACGTTACTATTGAATTTCCCAGCCCGAATTGCAAATGAATCGTTATCTATGCGATATCTCACGTGTTTTACGTTAAAAAGCGTCGAACAAGCGTTGATCTGCATCAGAAACATTACTATTGAAGATCCCAGCGCGAATTGCAAACGAATCGCTATCTATGCGATATCTCACGTGTTTTACGTTAAAAAGCGTCAAACAAGCGTTGATCTGCATCAGAAACGAAACTATTGAAGTTCCCTGCGCGAATTGCAAATGAATCGTTATCTATGCGATAACTCACGTGTTTTACGTTAAAATGTGTCGAACAAGCGTGGATCTTCTTCAGAAACATAACTATTGAAGTTCCCAGCGCGAATTGCAAACGAATCGCTATCTATGCGATATCTCACGTGTTTTACGTTAAAAAGCGTCAAACAAGCGTTGATCTGCATCAGAAACGTAACTATTGAATTTCCCAGCGCGAATTGCAAATGAATCGTTATCTATGCGATATCTCACGTGTTTTACGTTAAAAAGCGTCAAACAAGCGTGGATCTGCATCAGAAACGAAACTATTGAAGTTCCCAGCGCGAATTGCAAACGAATCGCTATCTATGCGATATCTCACGTGTTTTACGTTAAAAAGCGTCAAACAAGCGTGGATCTGCATCAGAAACGAAACTATTGAAGTTCCCTGCGCGAATTGCAAATGAATCGTTATCTATGCGATATCTCACGTGTTTTACGTTAAAAAGCGTCGAACAAGCGTTGATCTGCATCAGAAACATAACTATTGAAGATCCCAGCGCGAATTGCAAACGAATCGCTATCTATGCGATATCTCACGTGTTTTACGTTAAAAAGCGTCAAACAAGCGTGGATCTTCATCAGAAACGAAACTATTGAAGTTTACAGCGAGAATTGCAAATTAATCGTTATCTATGCGATATCTCACGTGTTTTACGTTAAAAAGCGTCAAACAAGCGTGGATCTGCATCAGAAACGAAACTATTGAAGTTCCCAGCGCGAATTGCAAACGAATCGCTATCAATGCGATATCTCACGTGTTTTACGTTAAAAAGCGTCGAACAAGCGTTGATCTGCATCAGAAACATAACTATTGAAGATCCCAGCGCGAATTGCAAACGAATCGCTATCTATGCGATATCTCACGTGTTTTACGTTAAAAAGCGTCAAACAAGAGTTGATCTGCATCAGAAACGAAACTATTGAAGTTCCCTGCGCGAATTGCAAATGAATCGTTATCTATGCGATAACTCACGTGTTTTACGTTAATATGCGTCGAACAATCTTGGATCTTCATCAGAAACATAACTATTGAAGTTCCCAGCGCGAATTGCAAACGAATCGCTATCTATGCGATATCTCACGTGTTTTACGTTAAAAAGCGTCGAACAAACGTTGATCTGCATCAGAAACGTAACTATTGAAGTTCCCAGTGCGAATTGCAAACGAATCGCTATCTATGCGATATCTCATGTGTTTTACGTTAAAAAGCGTCGAACAAGCGTCGTTCTGCATCAGAAACATAACTATTGAAGTTCCCTGCGCGAATTGCAAATGAATCGTTATCTATGCAATATCACACTTGTTTTACGTTAATAAGCGTCGAACAAGCATAGATCTGCATCAGAAACATAACTACTGATTTTCCCAGCGCGAATTGCAAACGAATCGCTGTCTATGCGAAATCTCACGTGTTTTACGTTAAAATGCTTCAAACAAGCGTTGATCTGCATCAGAAACGTAACTATTGAATATCCCAGCGCGAATTGCAAATGAAACGTTATCTATGCGATATCTCACTTGTTTTACGTTAATAAGCGTCGAACAAGCATAGCTCTGCATCAGAAACATAAATATTGAAGTTTCCAGCGCGAATTACAAACGAAAAGCTATCTATGGGATATCTCACGTGTTTTACGTTAAAATGCTTCAAACAAGCGTGGATCTGCATCAGAAACATTACTATTGAAGATCCCAGCGCGAATTGCAAACGAATCGCTATCTATGCGATATCTCACGTGTTTTACGTTAAAAAGCGAAAAACAAGCGTTGATCTGCATCAGAAACAAAACTATTGAAGTTCCCTACGCAAATTGCAAATGAATCGTTATCTATGCGATATCTCACGTGTTTTACGTTAAAAAGCGTCGAACAAGCGCTGATCTGCATCAGAAACATAACTATTGAAGATCCCAGCGCGAATTGCAAACGAATCGCTATCTATGCGATATCTCACGTGTTTTACATTAAAAAGCGTCGAACAAACGTTGATCTGCATCAGAAACATAACTATTGAAGTTCCCAGTGCGAATTGCATACGAATCGCTATCTATGCGATATCTCACGTGTTTTACGTTAAAAAGCGTCGAACAAGCGTCGTTCTGCATCAGAAACATAACTATTGAAGATCCCAGCGCGAATTGCAAACGAATCGCTATCTATGCGATATCACACGTGTTTTACGTTAAAAAACGTCAAACAAGCGTGGATCTTCATCAGAAACGAAACTATTGACGTTTACAGCGAGAATTGCAAATTAATCGTTATCTATGCGATATCTCACGTGTTTTACGTTAAAAAGCGTCGAACAAGCGTTGATCTGCATCAGAAACATAACTATTGAAGATCCCAGCGCGAATTGCAAACGAATCGCTATCTATGCGATATCCTACGTGTTTTACGTTAAGAAGCGTCAAACAAGCGTGGATCTGCATCAGAACGAAACTATTGAAGTTCCCTGCGCGAATTGCAAATGAATCTTTATCTATGCGATATCTTACGTGTTCTACGTTAAAATGCTTCAAACAAGGGTTGATATGCATCAGAAACGTAACTATTGAATTTACCAGCGTGAAATGCAAATGAATCGTTATCTATGCGATATCTCACGTGTTTTACGTTAAAAAGCGTCGAACAAACGTTGATCTGCATCTGAAACATAACTATTGAAGTTCCCAGCGCGAATTGCAAACGAATTGCTGTCTATGCGATATCTCACGTGTTTTAGGTTAAAAAGCGTCAAACAAGCGTGGATCTTCATCAGAAACATAACTATTGAAGTTCCCAGCGCGAATTGCAAACGAATCGCTATCTATGCGATATCTCACGTGTTTTACGTTAAAAAGCGTCAAACAAGCGTTGATCTGCATCAGAAACGAAACTATTGAAGTTCCCTGCGCGAATTGCCGACGAATCGCTATCTATGCGATATCTCACGTGTTTTACGTTAAAAAACGTCAAACAACCGTGGATCTTCATCAGAAACGAAACTATTGACGTTTACAGCGAGAATTGCAAATTAATCGTTATCTATGCGATATCTCACGTGTTTTACGTTAAAATGCTTCAAACAAGGGTTGATCTGCATCAGAAACGTAACTATTGAATTTACCAGCGTGAAATGCAAATGAATCGTTATCTATGCGATATCTCACGTGTTTTACGTTAAAAAGCGTCGAACAAACGTTGATCTGCATCTGAAACATAACTATTGAAGTTCCCAGCGCGAATTGCAAACGAATTGCTGTCTATGCGATATCTCACGTGTTTTAGGTTAAAAAGCGTCAAACAAGCGTGGATCTTCATCAGAAACATAACTATTGAAGTTCCCAGCGCGAATTGCAAACGAATCGCTATCTATGCGATATCTCACGTGTTTTACGTTAAAAAGCGTCAAACAAGCGTTGATCTGCATCAGAAACGAAACTATTGAAGTTCCCTGCGCGAATTGCAAATGAATCGTTATCTATGCGATAACTCACGTGTTTTACGTTAAAATGCGTCGAACAAGCGTGGATCTTCATCAGAAACATAACTATTGAAGTTCCCAGCGCGAATTGCAAACGAATCGCTATCTATGCGATATCTCACGTGTTTTACGGTAAAAATCGTCGAACAAGCGTTGATCTGCATCAGAAACATAACTATTGAAGATCCCAGCGCGAATTGCAAACGAATCGCTATCTATGCGATATCTCACGTGTTTTACGTTAAAAAGCGTCAAACAAGCGTTGATCTGCATCAGAAACGAAACTATTGAAGTTCCCATCGCGAATTGCAAATGAATCGTTATCTATGCCATATCTCACGTGTTTTACGTTAAAAAACGTCGAACAAACGTTGATCTGCATCAGAAACATAACTATTGAAGTTCCCAGAGCGAATTGCAAACGAATCGCTATCCATGCGATATTTCACGTGTTTAACGTTAAAAAGCTTCAAACAAGCGTTGATCTGCATCAGAAACGTTACTATTGAATTTCCCAGCTCGAATTGCTAATGAATCTTTATCTATGCGATATCTCACGTGTTTTACGTTAAAAAGCGTCAAACAAGAGTTGATCTGCATCAGAAACGAAACTATTGATGTTCCCTGCGCGAATTGCAAATGAATCGTTATCTATGCGATAACTCACGTGTTTTACGTTAAAATGCGTCGAACAAGCGTGGATCTTCATCAGAAACATAACTATTGAAGTTCCCAGCGCGAATTGCAAACGAATCGCTATCTATGCTATATCTCACGTGTTTTACGTTAAAAAGCGTCGAACAAACGTTGATCTGCATCAGAAACGTAACTATTGAAGTTCCCAGTGCGAATTGCAAACGAATCGCTATCTATGCGATATCTCATGTGTTTTACGTTAAAAAGCGTCGAACAAGCGTCGTTCTGCATCAGAAACATAACTATTGAAGTTCCCTGCGCGAATTGAAAATGAATCGTTATCTATGCAATATCACACTTGTTTTACGTTAATAAGCGTCGAACAAGCATAGATCTGCATCAGAAACATAACTATTGAATTTCCCAGCGCGAATTGCAAACGAATCGCTGTCTATGCGAAATCTCACGTGTTTTACGTTAAAATGCTTCAAACAAGCGTTGATCTGCATCAGAAACGTAACTATTGAATATCCCAGCGCGAATTGCAAATGAATCGTTATCTATGTGATATCTCACGTGTTTTACATTAATAAGCGTCGAACAAGCATAGCTCTGCATCAGAAACATAAATATTGAAGTTTCCAGCGCGAATTGCAAACGAAAAGCTATCTATGCGATATCTCACGTGTTTTACGTTAAAATGCTTCAAACAAGCGTTGATCTGCATCAGAAACATAACTATTGAAGATCCCAGCGCGAATTGCAAACGAATCGCTATCTATGCGATATCTCACGTGTTTTACGTTAAAAAGCGTCAAACAAGCGTTGATCTGCATCAGAAACAAAACTATTGAAGTTCCCTACGCAAATTGCAAATGAATCGTTATCTATGCGATATCTCACGTGTTTTACGTTAAAAAGCGTCGAACAAGCGTTGATCTGCATCAGAAACGTAACTATTGAAGATCCCAGCGCGAATTGCAATCGAATCGCTATCTATGCGATATCTCACGTGTTTTACATTAAAAAGCGTCGAACAAACGTTGATCTGCATCAGAAACATAACTATTGAAGTTCCCAGTGCGAATTGCAAACGAATCGCTATCTATGCGATATCTCACGTGTTTTACGTTAAAAAGCGTCGAACAAGCGTCGTTCTGCATCAGAAACATAACTATTGAAGATCCCAGCGCGAATTGCAAACGAATCGCTATCTATGCGATATCAAACGTGTTTTACGTTAAAAAGCGTCAAACAAGCGTGGATCTTCATCAGAAACGAAACTATTGACGTTTACAGCGAGAATTGCAAATTAATCGTTATCTATGCGATATCTCACGTGTTTTACGTTAAAAAGCGTCGAACAAGCGTTGATCTGCATCAGAAACATAACTATTGAAGATCCCAGCGCGAATTGCAAACGAATCGCTATCTATGCGATATCTTACGTGTTTTACGTTAAGAAGCGTCAAACAAGCGTGGATCTGCATCAGAAACGAAACTATTGAAGTTCCCTGCGCGAATTGCAAATGAATCTTTATCTATGCGATATCTCACGTGTTTTACGTTAAAAAGCGTCGAACAAGTGTTGATCTGCATCAGAAACATAACTATTGAAGATCCCAGCGCGAATTGCAAACTAATCGCTATCTATGCGATATCTCACGTGTTTTACGTTAAAATGCTTCAAACAAGCGATGATGTGCATCAGAAACGTTACTATTGAATTTCCCAGCCCGAATTGCAAATGAATCGTTATCTATGCGATATCTCACGTGTTTTACGTTAAAAAGCGTCGAACAAGCGTTGATCAGCATCAGAAACATTACTATTGAAGATCCCAGCGCGAATTGCAAACGAATCGCTATCTATGCGATATCTCACGTGTTTTACGTTAAAAAGCGTCGAACAAGCGTTGATCTGCATCAGAAACATAACTATTGAAGATCCCAGCGCGAATTGCAAACGAATCGCTATCTATGCGATATCTCACGTGTTTTACGTTAAAAAGCGTCAAACAAGCGTGGATCTTCATCAGAAACGAAACTATTGACGTTTACAGCGAGAATTGCAAATGAATCGTTATCTATGCGATATCTCACGTGTTTTACGTTAAAAAGCGTCAAACAAGCGTTGATCTGCATCAGAAACGAAACTATTGAAGTTCCCTGCGCGAATTGCAAATGAATCGTTATCAATGCGATAACTCACGTGTTTTACGTTAAAATGCGTCGAACAAGCGTGGATCTTCATCAAAAACACAACTATTGAAGTTCCCAGCGCGAATTGCAAACGATACGCTATCTATGCGATATCTCACGTGTTTTACGTTAAAATGCTTCAAACAAGGGTTGATCTGCATCAGAAACGTAACTATTGAATTTCCCAGCGCGAATTGCAAACGAATCGCTATCTATGCGATATCTCACGTGTTTTACGTTAAAAAGCGTCGAACAAACGTTGATCTGCATCAGAAACATAACTATTGAAGTTCCCAGCACGAATTGCAAATGAATCGTTATCTATGCGATATCTCACGTGTTTTACGTTAAAAAGCGTCAAACAAGCGTGGATCTGCATCAGAAACGAAACTATTGAAGTTCCCTGCGCGAATTGCAAATGAATCGTTATCTATGCGATATCTCACGTGTTTTACGTTAAAAAGCGTCGAACAAGCGTTGATCTGCATCAGAAACGAAACTATTGAAGTTCCCTGCGCGAATTGCAAATGAATCGTTATCTATGCGATATCTCACGTGTTTTACGTTAAAATGCGTCGAACAAGCGTGGATCTGCATCAGAAACATAACTATTGAAGTTCCCAGCGCGAATTGCAAACGAATCGCTATCTATGCGATATCTCACGTGTTTTACGTTAAAATGCGTCAAACAAGCGTTGATCTGCATCAGAAACGAAACTATTGAAGTTCCCAGCGCGAATTGCAAACTAATCGCTATCTATGCGATATCTCACGTGTTTTACGTTAAAAAGCGTCCAACAAGCGTTGATCTGCATCAGAAACGAAACTATTGAAGTTCCCAGCGCGAATTGCAAATGAATCGTTATCTATGCGATAACTCACGTGTTTTACGTTAAAATGCGTCGAACAAGCGTGGATCTTCATCAGAAACATAACTATTGAAGTTCCCAGCGCGAATTGCAAACGAATCGCTATCTATGCGATATCTCACGTGTTTTACGTTAAAATGCTTCAAACAAGGGTTGATCTGCATCAGAAACGTAACTATTGAATTTCCCAGCGCGAATTGCAAACTAATCGCTATCTATGCGATATCTCACGTGTTTTACGTTAAAATGCTTCAAACAAGCGATGATCTGCATCAGAAACGTTACTATTGAATTTCCCAGCCCGAATTGCAAATGAATCGTTATCTATGCGATATCTCACGTGTTTTACGTTAAAAAACGTCAAACAAGCGTGGATCTGCATCAGAAACGAATCTATTGAAGTTCCCAGCGCGAATTGCAAACGAATCGCTATCTATGCGATATCTCACGTGTTTTACGTTAAAAAGCGTCGAACAAGCGTTGATCTGCATCAGAAACATAACTATTGAAGATCCCAGCGCGAATTGCAAACGAATCGCTATCTATGCGATATCTCACGTGTTTTACGTTAAAAAGCGTCAAACAAGCGTTGATCTGCATCAGAAACGAAACTATTGAAGTTCCCTGCGCGAATTGCAAATGAATCGTTATCTATGCGATAACTCACGTGTTTTACGTTAAAATGCGTCGAACAAGCGTGGATCTTCATCAGAAACATAACTATTGAAGTTCCCAGCGCGAATTGCAAACGAATCGCTATCTATGCGATATCTCACGTGTTTTACGTTAAGAAGCGTCAAACAAGCGTGGATCTGCATCAGAAACAAAACTATTGAAGTTCCCTGCGCGAATTGCAAATGAATCGTTATCTATGCGATATCTCACGTGTTTTACGTTAAAAAGCGTCGAACAAGTGTTGATCTGCATCAGAAACATAACTATTGAAGATCCCAGCGCGAATTGCAAACGAATCGCTATCTATGCGATATCTCACGTGTTTTACGTTAAAAAGCGTCAAACAAGCGTTGATCTGCATCAGAAACGAAACTATTGAAGTTTCCAGCGCGAATTGCAAATGAATCGTTATCTATGCGATATCTCACGTGTTTTACGTTAAAAAGCGTCGAACAAGCGTTGATCTGCATCAGAAACATTACTATTGAAGATCCCAGCGCGAATTGCAAACGAATCGCTATCTATGCGATATCTCACGTGTTTTACGTTAAAAGCGTCCAACAAGCGTTGATCTGCATCAGAAACGAAACTATTGAAGTTCCCTGCGCGAATTGCAAATGAATCGTTATCTATGCGATAACTCACGTGTTTTACGTTAAAATGCGTCGAACAAGCGTGGATCCTCATCAGAAACATAACTATTGAAGTTCCCAGCGCGAATTGCAAACGAATCGCTATCTATGCGATAACTCACGTGTTTTACGTTAAAATGCTTCAAACAAGGGTTGATCTGCATCAGAAACGTAACTATTGAATTTCCCAGCGCGAATTGCAAACTAATCGCTATCTATGCGATATCTCACGTGTTTTACGTTAAAATGCTTCAAACAAGCGATGATCTGCATCAGAAACGTTACTATTGAATTTCCCAGCCCGAATTGCAAATGAATCGTTATCTATGCGATATCTCACGTGTTTTACGTTAAAAAACGTCAAACAAGCGTGGATCTGCATCAGAAACGAATCTATTGAAGTTCCCAGCGCGAATTGCAAACGAATCGCTATCTATGCGATATCTCACGTGTTTTACGTTAAAAAGCGTCGAACAAGCGTTGATCTGCATCAGAAACATAACTATTGAAGATCCCAGCGCGAATTGCAAACGAATCGCTATATATGCGATATCTCACGTGTTTTACGTTAAAAAGCGTCAAACAAGCGTTGATCTGCATCAGAAACGAAACTATTGAAGTTCCCTGCGCGAATTGCAAATGAATCGTTATCTATGCGATAACTCACGTGTTTTACGTTAAAATGCGTCGAACAAACGTGGATCTTCATCAGAAACATAACTATTGAAGTTCTCAGCGCGAATTGCAAACGAATCGCTATCTATGCGATATCTCACGTGTTTTACGTTAAAATGCTTCAAACAAGGGTTGATCGGCATCAGAAACGTAACTATTGAATTTCCCAGCGCGAATTGCAAACTAATCGCTATCTATGCGATATCTCACGTGTTTTACGTTAAAATGCTTCAAACAAGCGATGATGTGCATCAGAAACGTTACTATTGAATTTCCCAGCCCGAATTGCAAATGAATCGTTATCTATGCGATATCTCACGTGCTTTACGTTAAAAAGCGTCGAACAAGCGTTGATCTGCATCAGAAATATTACTATTGAAGATCCCAGCGCGAATTGCAAAATAATCGCTATCTATGCGATATCTCACGTGTTTTACGTTAAAAAGCGTCAAACAAGCGTTGATCTGCATCAGATACGACACTATTGAAGTTCCCTGCGCGAATTGCAAATGAATCGTTTTCTATGCGATAACTCACGTGATTTACGTTAAAATGTGTCGAACAAGCGTGGATCTTCATCAGAAACATAACTATTGAAGTTCCCAGCGCGAATTGCAAACTAATCGCTATCTATACGATATCTCACGTGTTTTACGTTAAAATGCTTCAAACAAGCGATGATCTGCATCAGAAACGTTACTATTGAATTTCCCAGCCCGAATTGCAAATGAATCGTTATCTATGCGATATCTCACGTGTTTTACGTTAAAAAACGTCAAACAAGCGTGGATCTGCATCAGAAACGAAACTATTGAAGTTCCCAGCGCGAATTGCCAACGAATCGCTATCTATGCGATATCTCACGTGTTTTACGTTAAGAAGCGCCAAACAAGCGTGGATCTGCATCAGAAACGAAACTATTGAAGTTCCCTGCGCGAATTGCAAATGAATCTTTATCTATGCGATATCTCACGTGTTTTACGTTAAAAAGCGTCGAACAAGCGTTGATCTGCATCAGAAACATAACTATTGAAGATCCCAGCGCGAATTGCAAACGAATCGCTATCTATGCGATATCACACGTGTTTTACGTTAAAAAGCGTCAAACAAGGGTGGATATTCATCAGAAACGAAACTATTGACGTTTACAGCGGGAATTGCAAATTAATCGTTATCTATGCTATATCTCACGTGTTTTACGTTAAAAAACGTCAAACAAGCGTGGATCTGCATCAGAAACGAAACTATTGAAGTTCCCGGCGCGAATTGCAAACGAATCGCTATCAATGCGATATCTCACGTGTTTTACGTTAAAAAGAGTCGAACAAGCGTTGATCTGCATCAGAAACATAACTATGGAAGATCCCAGCGCGAATTGCAAACGAATCGCTATCTATGCGATATCACACGTGTTTTACGTTAAAAAGCGTCAAACAAGCGTTGATCTGCATCAGAAACGAAACTATTGATGTTCCCTGCGCGAATTGCAAATGAATCGTTATCTATGCGATAACTCACGTGTTTTACGTTAATATGCGTCGAACAATCTTGGATCTTCATCAGAAACATAACTATTGAAGTTCCCAGCGCGAATTGCAAACGAATCGCTATCTATGCTATATCTCACGTGTTTTACGTTAAAAAGCGTCGAACAAACGTTGATCTGCATCAGAAACGTAACTATTGAAGTTCCCAGTGCGAATTGCAAACGAATCGCTATCTATGCGATATCTCATGTGTTTTACGTTAAAAAGCGTCGAACAAGCGTCGTTCTGCATCAGAAACATAACTATTGAAGTTCCCTGCGCGAATTGAAAATGAATCGTTATCTATGCGATATCTCACTTGTTTTACGTTAATAAGCGTCGAACAAGCATAGATCTGCATCAGAAACATAAATATTGAAGTTTCCAGCGCGAATTGCAAACGAATCGCTATCTATGGGATATCTCACGTGTTTTACGTTAAAATGCTTCAAACAAGCGTGGATCTGCATCAGAAACATTACTATTGAAGATCCCAGCGCGAATTGCAAACGAATCGCTATCTATGCGATATCTCACGTGTTTTACGTTAAAAAGCGTCAAACAAGCGTTGATCTGCATCAGAAACAAAACTATTGAAGTTCCCTACGCAAATTGCAAATGAATCGTTATCTATGCGATATCTCACGTGTTTTACGTTAAAAAGCGTCGAACAAGCGCTGATCTGCATCAGAAACATAACTATTAAAGATCCCAGCGCGAATTGCAAACGAATCGCTATCTATGCGATATCTCACGTGTTTTACATTAAAAAGCGTCGAACAAACGTTGATCTGCATCAGAAACATAACTATTGAAGTTCCCAGTGCGAATTGCAAACGAATCGCTATCTATGCGATATCTCATGTGTTTTACGTTAAAAAGCGTCGAACAAGCGTCGTTCTGCATCAGAAACATAACTATTGAAGATCCCAGCGCGAATTGCAAACGAATCGCTATCTATGCGATATCAAACGTGTTTTACGTTAAAAAACGTCAAACAACCGTGGATCTTCATCAGAAACGAAACTATTGACGTTTACAGCGAGAATTGCAAATTAATCGTTATCTATGCGATATCTCACGTGTTTTACGTTAAAAAGCGTCAAACAAGCGTTGATCTGCATCAGAAACATAACTATTGAAGATCCCAGCGCGAATTGCAAACGAATCGCTATCTATGCGATATCTCACGTGTTTTACGTTAAGAAGCGTCAAACAAGCGTGGATCTGCATCAGAAACGAAACTATTGAAGTTCCCTGCGCGAATTGCAAATGAATCGTTATCTATGCGATATCTCATATCTCACGTGTTTTACGTTAAAATGCTTCAAACAAGGGTTGATCTGCATCAGAAACGTAAATATTGAATTTACCAGCGTGAAATGCAAATGAATCGTTATCTATGCGATATCTCACGTGTTTTACGTTAAAAAGCGTCGAACAAACGTTGATCTGCATCTGAAACATAACTATTGAAGTTCCCAGCGCGAATTGCAAACGAATTGCTGTCTATGCGATATCTAACGTGTTTTACGTTGAAATGCTTCAAACAAGGGTTGATCTGCATCAGAAACGTAAATATTGAATTTACCAGCGTGAAATGCAAATGAATCGTTATCTATGCGATATCTCACGTGTTTTACGTTAAAAAGCGTCGAACAAACGTTGATCTGCATCTGAAACATAACTATTGAAGTTCCCAGCGCGAATTGCAAACGAATTGCTGTCTATGCGATATCTCACGTGTTTTAGGTTAAAAAGCGTCAAACAAGCGTGGATCTTCATCAGAAACATAACTATTGAAGTTCCCAGCGCGAATTGCAAACGAATCGCTATCTATGCGATATCTCACGTGTTTTACGTTAAAAAGCGTCAAACAAGCGTTGATCTGCATCAGAAACGAAACTATTGAAGTTCCCTGGGCGAATTGCAAATGAATCGTTATCTATGCGATAACTCACGTGTTTTACGTTAATATGCGTCGAACAAGCGTGGATCTTCATCAGAAACATAACTATTGAAGTTCCCAGCGCGAATTGCAAACGAATCGCTATCTATGCGATATCTCACGTGTTTTACGGTAAAAATCGTCGAATAAGCGTTGATCTGCATCAGAAACATAACTATTGAAGATCCCAGCGCGAATTGCAAACGAATCGCTATCTATGCGATATCTCACGTGTTTTACGTTAAAAAGCGTCAAACAAGCGTTGATCTGCATCAGAAACGAAACTATTGAAGTTCCCAGCGCGAATTGCAAATGAATCGTTATCTATGCCATATCTCACGTGTTTTACGTTAAAAAACGTCGAACAAACGTTGATCTGCATCAGAAACATAACTATTGAAGTTCCCAGCGCGAATTGCAAACGAATCGCTATCCATGCGATATCTCACGTGTTTTACGTTAAAATGCTTCAAACAAGGCTTGATCTGCATCAGAAACGTTACTATTGAATTTCCCAGCTCGAATTGCTAATGAATCTTTATCTATGCGATATCTCACGTGTTTTACGTTAAAAAGCGTCAAACAAGAGTTGATCTGCATCAGAAACGAAACTATTGATGTTCCCTGCGCGAATTGCAAATGAATCGTTATCTATGCGATAACTCACGTGTTTTACGTTAATATGCGTCGAACAATCTTGGATCTTCATCAGAAACATAACTATTGAAGTTCCCAGCGCGAATTGCAAACGAATCGCTATCTATGCTATATCTCACGTGTTTTACGTTAAAAAGCGTCGAACAAACGTTGATCTGCATCAGAAACGTAACTATTGAAGTTCCCAGTGCGAATTGCAAACGAATCGCTATCTATGCGATATCTCATGTGTTTTACGTTAAAAAGCGTCGAACAAGCGTCGTTCTGCATCAGAAACATAACTATTGAAGTTCCCTGCGCGAATTGCAAATGAATCGTTATCTATGCGATATCACACTTGTTTTACGTTAATAAGCGTCGAACAAGCATAGATCTGCATCAGAAACATAACTACTGATGTTCCCAGCGCGAATTGCAAACGAATCGCTATCTATGCGATATCTCACGTGTTTTACGTTAAAATGCTTCAAACAAGGGTTGATCTGCATCAGAAACGTAACTATTGAATTTCCCAGCGCGAATTGCAAATGAATCGTTATCTATGCGATATCTCACTTGTTTTACGTTAATAAGCGTCGAACAAGCATAGATCTGCATCAGAAACATAAATATTGAAGTTTCCAGCGCGAATTACAAACGAAAAGCTATCTATGGGATATCTCACGTGTTTTACGTTAAAATGCTTCAAACAAGCGTTGATCTGCATCAGAAACATTACTATTGAAGATCCCAGCGCGAATTGCAAACGAATCGCTATCTATGCGATATCTCACGTGTTTTACGTTAAAAAGCGTCAAACAAGCGTTGATCTGCATCAGAAACAAAACTATAGAAGTTCCCTACGCAAATTGCAAATGAATCGTTATCTATGCGATATCTCACGTGTTTTACGTTAAAAAGCGTCGAACAAGCGTCGTTCTGCATCAGAAACATAACTATTGAAGATCCCAGCGCGAATTGCAAACGAATCGCTATCTATGCGATATCTCACGTGTTTTACGTTAAAAAGCGTCAAACAACCGTGGATCTTCATCAGAAACGAAACTATTGACGTTTACAGCGAGAATTGCAAATTAATCGTTATCTATGCGATATCTCACGTGTTTTACGTTAAAAAGCGTCGAACAAGCGTTGATCTGCATCAGAAACATAACTATTGAAGATCCCAGCACGAATTGCAAACGAATCGCTATCTATGCGATATCTCACGTGTTTTACGTTAAGAAGCGTCAAACAAGCGTGGATCTGCATCAGAAACGAAACTATTGAAGTTCCCTGCGCGAATTGCAAATGAATCTTTATCTATGCGATATCTTACGTGTTTTACGTTAAAATGCTTCAAACAAGGGTTGATCTGCATCAGAAACGTAAATATTGAATTTACCAGCGTGAAATGCAAATGAATCGTTATCTATGCGATATCTCACGTGTTTTACGTTAAAAAGCGTCGAACAAACGTTGATCTGCATCTGAAACATAACTATTGAAGTTCCCAGCGCGAATTGCAAACGAATTGCTGTCTATGCGATATCTCACGTGTTTTAGGTTAAAAAGCGTCAAACAAGCGTGGATCTTCATCAGAAACATAACTATTGAAGTTCCCAGCGCGAATTGCCGACGAATCGCTATCTATGCGATATCTCACGTGTTTTATGTTAAAAAGCGTCAAACAAGCGTTGATCTGCATCAGAAACGAAACTATTGAAGTTCCCAGCGCGAATTGCATACGAATCGCTATCTATGCGATATCTCACGTGTTTTACGTTAAAAAACGTCAAACAACCGTGGATCTGCATCAGAAACGAAACTATTGACGTTTACAGCGAGAATTGCAAATTAATCGTTATCTATGCGATATCTCACGTGTTTTACGTTAAAAAGCGTCAAACAAGCGTTGATCTATATCAGAAACGAAACTATTGAAGTTCCCTGCGCGAATTGCGAATGAATCGTTATCTATGCGATAACTCACGTGTTTTACGTTAAAATGCGTCGAACAAGCGTGGATCTTCATCAGAAACATAACTATTGAAGTTCCCAGCGCGAATTGCAAATGAATCGTTATCTATGCGATATCTCACGTGTTTTACGTTAAAATGCTTCAAACAAGGGTTGATCTGCATCAGAAACGTAACTATTGAATTTCCCAGCGTGAATTGCAAATGAATCGTTATCTATGCGATATCTCACGTGTTTTACGTTAAAAAGCGTCGAACAAACGTTGATCTGCATCAGAAACATAACTATTGAAGTTCCCAGCGCGAATTGCAAACGAATCGCTGTCTATGCGATATCTCACGTGTTTTACGTTAAAAAGCGTCAAACAAGCGTGGATCTTCATCAGAAACATAACTATTGAAGTTCCCAGCGCGAATTGCCGACGAATCGCTATCTATGCGATATCTCACGTGTTTTACGTTAAAAAGCGTCAAACAAGCGTTGATCTGCATCAGAAACGAAACTATTGAAGTTCCCTGCGCGAATTGCAAATGAATCGTTATCTATGCGATAACTCACGTGTTTTACGTTAAAATGCGTCGAACAAGCGTGGATCTTCATCAGAAACATAACTATTGAAGTTCCCAGCGCGAATTGCAAACGAATCGCTATCTATGCGATATCTCACGTGTTTTACGGTAAAAATCGTCGAACAAGCGTTGATCTGCATCAGAAACATAACTATTGAAGATCCCAGCGCGAATTGCAAACGAATCGCTATCTATGCGATATCTCACGTGTTTTACGTTAAAAAGCGTCAAACAAGCGTTGATCTGCATCAGAAACGAAACTATTGAAGTTCCCAGCGCGAATTGCAAATGAATCGTTATCTATGCCATATCTCACGTGTTTTACGTTAAAAAGCGTCGAACAAACGTTGATCTGCATCAGAAACATAACTATTGAAGTTCCCAGCGCGAATTGCAAACGAATCGCTATCTATGCGATATCTCACGTGTTTTACGTTAAAATGCTTCAAACAAGCCATGATCTGCATCAGAAACTTTACTATTGAATTTCCCAGCTCGAATTGCAAATGAATCGTTATCTATGCGATATCTCACGTGTTTTACGTTAAAAAGCGTCAAACAAGCGTTGATCTGCATCAGAAACGAAACTATTGATGTTCCCTGCGCGAATTGCAAATGAATCGTTATCTATGCGATAACTCACGTGTTTTACGTTAAAATGCGTCGAACAATCGTGGATCTTCATCAGAAACATAACTATTGAAGTTCCCAGCGCGAATTGCAAACGAATCGCTATCTATGCTATATCTCACGTGTTTTACGTTAAAAAGCGTCGAACAAACGTTGATCTGCATCAGAAACGTAACTATTGAAGTTCCCAGCGCGAATTGCAAACGAATCGCTATCTATGCGATATCTCATGTGTTTTACGTTAAAAAGCGTCGAACAAGCGTTGATCTGCATCAGAAACATAACTATTGAAGTTCCCTGCGCGAATTGCAAATGAATCGTTATCTATGCTATATCTCACGTGTTTTACGTTAAAAAGCGTCGAACAAGCGTAGATCTGCATCAGAAACATAACTATTGAATTTCCCAGCGCGAATTGCAAACGAATCGCTATCTATGCGATATCTCACGTGTTTTACGTTAAAATGCTTCAAACAAGCGTTGATCTGCATCAGAAACGTAACTATTGAATATCCCAGCGCGAATTGCAAATGAAACGTTATCTATGCGATATCTCACTTGTTTTACGTTAATAAGCGTCGAACAAGCATAGATCTGCATCAGAAACATAAATATTGAAGTTTCCAGCGCGAATTGCAAACGAATCGCTATCTATGCGATATCTCACGTGTTTTACGTTAAAATGCGTCAAACAAGCGTGGATCTGCATCAGAAACATAACTATTGAAGATCCCAGCGCGAATTGCAAACGAATCGCTATCTATGCGATATCTCACGTGTTTTACGTTAAAAAGCGTCAAACAAGCGTTGATCTGCATCAGAAACAAAACTATTGAAGTTCCCTGCGCGAATTGCAAATGAATCGTTATCTATGCGATATCTCACGTGTTTTACGTTAAAAAGCGTCGAACAAGCGCTGATCTGCATCAGAAACATAACTATTGAAGATCCCAGCGCGAATTGCAAACGAATCGCTATCTATGCGATATCTCACGTGTTTTACGTTAAAAAGCGTCGAACAAACGTTGATCTGCATCAGAAACATAACTATTGAAGTTCCCAGTGCGAATTGCAAACGAATCGCTATCTATGCGATATCTCACGTGTTTTACGTTAAAAAGCGTCGAAAAAGCGTCGTTCTGCATCAGAAACATAACTATTGAAGATCCCAGCGCGAATTGCAAACGAATCGCTATCTATGCGATATCAAACGTGTTTTACGTTAAAAAGCGTCAAACAAGCGTGGATCTTCATCAGAAACGAAACTATTGACGTTTACAGCGAGAATTGCAAATTAATCGTTATCTATGCGATATCTCACGTGTTTTACGTTAAAAAGCGTCGAACAAGCGTTGATCTGCATCAGAAACATAACTATTGAAGATCCCAGCACGAATTGCAAACGAATCGCTATCTATGCGATATCCTACGTGTTTTACGTTAAGAAGCGTCAAACAAGCGTGGATCTGCATCAGAAACGAAACTATTGAAGTTCCCTGCGCGAATTGCAAATGAATCGTTATCTATGCGATATCTTACGTGTTTTACGTTAAAATGCTTCAAACAAGGGTTGATCTGCATCAGAAACGTAACTATTGAATTTATCAGCGTGAATTGCAAATGAATCGTTATCTATGCGATATCTCACGTGTTTTACGTTAAAAAGCGTCGAACAAACGTTGATCTGCATCTGAAACATAACTATTGAAGTTCCCAGCGCGAATTGCAAACGAATTGCTGTCTATGCGATATCTCACGTGTTTTAGGTTAAAAAGCGTCAAACAAGCGTGGATCTTCATCAGAAACATAACTATTGAAGTTCCCAGCGCGAATTGCAAACGAATCGCTATCTATGCGATATCTCACGTGTTTTACGTTAAAAAGCGTCAAACAAGCGTTGATCTGCATCAGAAACGAAACTATTGAAGTTCCCTGCGCGAATTGCAAACGAATCGCTATCTATGCGATATCTCACGTGTTTTACGTTAAAAAGCGTCAAACAAGCGTGGATCTTCATCAGAAACGAAACTATTGACGTTTACAGCGAGAATTGCAAATTAATCGTTATCTATGCGATATCTCACGTGTTTTACGTTTAAAAGCGTCAAACAAGCGTTGATCTTCATCAGAAACGAAACTATTGAAGTTCCCTGCGCGAATTGCAAATGAATCGTTATCTATGCGATAACTCACGTGTTTTACGTTAAAAAGCGTCGAACAAGCGTGGATCTGCATCAGAAACATAACTATTGAAGTTCCCAGCGCGAATTGCAAATGAATCGTTATCTATGCGATATCTCACGTGTTTTACGTTAAAATGCTTCAAACAAGGGTTGATCTGCATCAGAAACGTAACTATTGAATTTATCAGCGTGAATTGTAAATGAATCGTTATCTATGCGATATCTCACGTGTTTTACGTTAAAAAGCGTCGAACAAGCGTTGATCTGCATCTGAAACATAACTATTGAAGTTCCCAGCGCGAATTGCAAACGAATTGCTGTCTATGCGATATCTCACGTGTTTTAGGTTAAAAAGCGTCAAACAAGCGTGGATCTTCATCAGAAACATAACTATTGAAGTTCCCAGCGCGAATTGCAGACGAATCGCTATCTATGCGATATCTCACGTGTTTTACGTTAAAAAGCGTCAAACAAGCGTTGAACTGCATCAGAAACGAAACTATTGAAGTTCCCTGCGCGAATTGCAAATGAATCGTTATCTATGCGATAACTCACGTGTTTTACGTTAATATGCGTCGAACAAGCGTGGATCTTCATCAGAAACATAACTATTGAAGTTCCCAGCGCGAATTGCAAACGAATCGCTATCTATGCGATATCTCACGTGTTTTACGGTAAAAAGCGTCGAACAAGCGTTGATCTGCATCAGAAACATAACTATTGAAGATCCCAGCGCGAATTGCAAACGAATCGCTATCTATGCGATATCTCACGTGTTTTACGTTAAAAAGCGTCAAACAAGCGTTGATCTGCATCAGAAACGAAACTATTGAAGTTCCCAGCGCGAATTGCAAATGAATCGTTATCTATGCGATATCTCACGTGTTTTACGTTAAAAAGCGTCGAACAAGCGTTGATCTGCATCAGAAACATAACTATTGAAGTTCCCAGCGCGAATTGCAAACGAATCGCTATCTATGCGATATCTCACGTGTTTTACGTTAAAATGCTTCAAACAAGGGTTGATCTGCATCAGAAACGTAACTATTGAATTTCCCAGCCCGAATTGCAAATGAATCGTTATCTATGCGATATCTCACGTGTTTTACGTTAAAAAGCGTCGAACAAGCGTTGATCTGCATCAGAAACATTACTATTGAAGATCCCAGCGCGAATTGCAAACGAATCGCTATCTATGCGATATCTCACGTGTTTTACGTTAAAAAGCGTCAAACAAGCGTTGATCTGCATCATAAACGAAACTATTGAAGTTCCCTGCGCGAATTGCAAATGAATCGTTATCTATGCGATATCTCACGTGTTTTACGTTATAAAGCGCCGAACAATCGTTGATCTGCATCAGAAACATAACTATTGATGTTCCAAGCACGTATTGCAAATGAATCGTTATCTATGCAATAACTTTCGTGTTTTACGTTAAAAAGCGTCAAACAAGCGTTGATCTTCATCAGAAACGAAACTATTGAAGTTCCCTGCGCGAATTGCAAACGAATCGCTATCTATGCGATATCTCACGTGTTTTACGTTAAAATGCTTCAAACAAGGGTTGATCTGCATCAGAAACGTAACTATTGAATTTCCCAGCGCGAATTGCAAACTAATCGCTATCTATGCGATATCTCACGTGTTTTACGTTAAAATGCTTCAAACAAGCGTTGATCTGCATCAGAAACATAACTATTGAAGATCCCAGCGCGAATTGCAAACGAATCGCTATCTATGCGATATCTCACGTGTTTTACGTTAAAAAGCGTCAAACAAGCGTTGATCTGCATCAGAAACGAAACTATTGAATTTCCCAGCGCGAATTGCAAATGAATCGTTATATATGCGATATCTCACGTGTTTTACGTTAAAAAGCGTCGAACAAACGTTGATCTGCATCAGAAACATAACTATTGAAGTTCCAAGCACAAATTGCAAATGAATCGTTATCTATGCGATATCTTACGTGTTTTACGTTAAGAAGCGTCAAACAAGCGTGGATCTGCATCAGAAACGAAACTATTGAAGTTCCCTGCGCGAATTGCAAATGAATCTTTATCTATGCGATATCTCATGTGTTTTACGTTAAAAAGCGTCGAACAAGCGTTGATCTGCATCAGAAACATAACTATTGAAGATCCCAGCGCGAATTGCAAACGAATCGCTATCTATGCGATATCTCACGTGTTTTACGTTAAAAAGCGTCAAACAAGCGTGGATCTTCATCAGAAACGAAACTATTGACGTTTACAGCGAGAATTGCAAATTAATCGTTATCTATGCGATATCTCACGTGTTTTACGTTAAAAAGCGTCAAACAAGCGTTGATCTGCATCAGAAACGAAACTATTGAAGTTCCCTGCGCGAATTGCAAATGAATCGTTATCTATGCGATAACGCACGTGTTTTACGTTAAAATGCGTCGAACAAGCGTGGATCTTCATCAGAAACATAACTATTGAAGTTCCCAGCGCGAATTGCAAACGAATCGCTATCTATGCGATATCTCACGTGTTTTACGGTAAAAAGCGTCGAACAAGCGTTGATCTGCATCAGAAACATAACTATTGAAGATCCCAGCGCGAATTGCAAACGAATCGCTATCTATGCGATATCTCACGTGTTTTACGTTAAAAAGCGTCAAACAAGCGTTGATCTGCATCAGAAACGAATTTATTGAAGTTCCCAGCGTGAATTGCAAATGAATCGTTATCTATGCCATATCTCACGTGTTTTACGTTAAAAAACGTCGAACAAACGTTGATCTGCATCAGAAACATAACTATTGAAGTTCCCAGCGCGAATTGCAAACGAATCGCTATCTATGCGATATCTCACGTGTTTTACGTCAAAATGCTTCAAACAAGGGTTGATCTGCATCAGAAACGTTACTATTGAATTTCCCAGCTCGAATTGCAAATGAATCTTTATCTATGCGATATCTCACGTGTTTTACGTTAAAAAGCGTCGAACAAGCGTTGATCTGCATCAGAAACATTACTATTGAAGATCCCAGCGCGAATTGCAAATGAATCGTTATCTATGCGATATCTCACGTGTTTTACGTTATAAAGCGCCGAACAATCGTTGATCTGCATCAGAAACATAACTATTGATGTTCCAATCACGTATTGCAAATGAATCGTTATCTATGCAATAACTTTCGTGTTTTACGTTAAAAAGCGTCAAACAAGCGTTGATCTTCATCAGAAACGAAACTATTGAAGTTCCCTGCGCGCATTGCAAATGAATCGTTATCTATGCGATATCTCACGTGTTTTACGTTAAAAAACGTCAAACAAGCGTGGATCTGCATCAGAAACAAAACTATTGAATTTACCTGCGCGAATTGCAAACGAATCGCTATCTATGCGATATCTCACGTGTTTTACGTTAAAATGCTTCAAACAAGGGTTGATCTGCATCAGAAACGTAACTATTGAATTTCCCAGCGCGAATTGCAAACGAATCGCTATCTATGCGATATCTCACGTGTTTTACGTTAAAATGCTTCAAACAAGCGTTGATCTGCATCAGAAACATAACTATTGAAGATCCCAGCGCGAATTGCAAATTAATCGCTATCTATGCGATATCTCACGTGTTTTACGTTAAAAAGCGTCAAACAAGCGTTGATCTGCATCAGAAACGAAAATATTGAACTTCCCAGCGCGAATTGCAAATGAATCGTTATCTATGCGATATCTCACGTGTTTTACGTTAAAAAGCGTCGAACAAACGTTGATCTGCATCAGAAACATAACTATTGAAGTTCCAAGCACAAATTGCAAATGAATCGTTATCTATGCGATATCTTACGTGTTTTACGTTAAAAAGCGTCAAACAAGCGTGGATCTTCATCAGAAACGAAACTATTGACGTTTACAGCGAGAATTGCAAATGAATCGTTATCTATGCGATATCTCACGTGTTTTACGTTAAAAAACGTCAAACAAGCGTGGATCTGCATCAGAAACGAAACTATTGAAGTTCCCAGCGCGAATTGCAAACGAATCGCTATCTATGCGATATCTCACGTGTTTTACGTTAAAAAGGGTCGAACAAACGTTGATCTGCATCAGAAACGAAACTATTGAAGTTCCCTGCACGAATTGCAAATGAATCGTTATCTATGCGATAACACATGTGTTTTACGATTAAATGCGTCGAACAAGCGTGGATCTTCATCAGAAACATAAATATTGAAGTTCCTAGCGCGAATTGCAAACGAATCGCTATCTATGCGATATCTCACTTGTTTTACGTTAAAATGCTTCAAACAAGGGTTGATCTGCATCAGAAACGTAACTATTGAATTTCCCAGCGCGAATTGCAAACGAATCGCTATCTATGCGATATCTCACGTGTTTTACTTTAAAAAGCGTCAAAGAAGCGTGGATCTTCATAAGAAACGAAACTATTGACGTTTACAGCGAGAATTGCAAACTAATCGTTATCTATGCGATATCTCACGTGTTTTACGTTAAAAAGCGTCAAACATGCGTTGATCTGCATCAGAAACGAAACTATTGAAGTTCCCTGCGCGAATTTAAATGAATCGTTATCTATGCGATAACTCACGTGTTTTACGTTAAAATGCGTCGAACAAGCGTGGATCTTCATCAGAAACATAACTATTGAATTTCCCAGCGCGAATTGCAAACGAATCGCTATCTATGTGATATCTCACGTGTTTTACGTTAAAATGCTTCAAACAAGGGTTGATCTGCATCAGAAACGTAACTATTGAATTTCCCAGCGCGAATTGCAAACTAATCGCTATCTACGCTATATCTCACGTGTTTTACGTTAAAATGCATTAAACAAGCGATGATGTGCATCAGAAACGTTACTATTGAATTTCCAAGCCCGAATTGCAAATGAATCATTATCTATGCGATATCTCATGTGTTTTACGTTAAAAAGCGTCGAACAAGCGTTGATCAGCATCAGAAACATTACTGATGAAGATCCCATCGCGAATTGCAAACGAATCGCTATCTATGCGATATCTCACGTGTTTTACGTTAAAAAGCGTCGAACAAGCGTTGATCTGCATCAGAAACATAACTATTGAAGATCCCAGCGCGAATTGCAAACGAATCGCTATCTATGCGATATCTCACGTGTTTTACGTTAAAAAGCTTCAAACAAGCGTGGATCTTCATCAGAAACGAAACTATTGACGTTTACAGCGAGAATTGCAAATTAATCGTTATCTATGCGATATCTCACGTGTTTTACGTTAAAAAGCGTCAAACAAGCGTTGATCTGCATCAGAAACGAAACTATTGCAGTTCCCTGCGCGAATTGCAAATGAATCGTTATCAATGCGATAACTCACGTGTTTTACGTTAAAATGCGTCGAACAAGCGTGGATCTTCATCAGGAACACAACTATTGAAGTTCCCAGCGCGAATTGCAAACGAAACGCTATCTATGCGATATCTCACGTGTTTTACGTTAAAATGCTTCAAACAAGGGTTGATCTGCATCAGAAACGTAACTATTGAATTTCCCAGCGCGAATTGCAAACTAATCGCTATCTATGCGATATCTCACGTGTTTTACGTTAAAAAGCGTCGATCAAACGTTGATCTGCATCAGAAACATAACTATTGAAGTTCCAAGCACAAATTGCAAATGAATCGTTATCTATGCGATATCTTACGTGTTTTACGTTAAGAAGCGTCAAACAAGCGTGGATCTGCATCAGAAACGAAACTATTGAAGTTCCCTGCGCGAATTGCAAATGAATCTTTATCTATGCGATATCTTACGTGTTCTACGTTAAAAAGCGTCAAACAAGCGTTGATCTGCATCAGAAACGAAACTATTGAAGTTCCCTGCGCGAATTGCAAATGAATCGTTATCTATGCGATAACTCACGTGTTTTACGTTAAAATGCGTCGAACAAGCGTGGATCTTCATAAGAAACATAACTAATGAAGTTCCCAGCGCGAATTGCAAACGAATCGCTATCTATGCGATATCTCACGTGTTTTACGTTAAAATGCTTCAAACAAGGGTTGATCTGCATCAGAAACGTAACTATTGAATTTCCCAGCGCGAATTGCAAACTAATCGCTATCTATGCGATATCTCACGTGTTTTACGTTAAAAAGCGTCCAACAAGCGTTGATCTGCATCAGAAACGAAACTATTGAAGTTCCCTGCGCGAATTGCAAATGAATCGTTATCTATGCGATAACTCACGTGTTTTACGTTAAAATGCGTCGAACAAGCGTGGATCTTCATAAGAAACATAACTATTGAAGTTCCCAGCGCGAATTGCAAATGAATCGCTATCTATGCGATATCTCACGTGTTTTACGTTAAAATGCTTCAAACAAGGGTTGATCTGCATCAGAAACGTAACTATTGAATTTCCCAGCGCGAATTGCAAACTAATCGCTATCTATGCGATATCTCACGTGTTTTACGTTAAAAAGCGTCCAACAAGCGTTGATCTGCATCAGAAACGAAACTATTGAAGTTCCCTGCGCGAATTGCAAATGAATCGTTATCTATGCGATAACTTACGTGTTTTACGTTAAAATGCGTCGAACAAGCGTGGATCTTCATCAGAAACATAACTATTGAAGTTCCCAGCGCGAATTGCAAACGAATCGCTATCTATGCGATAACTCACGTGTTTTACGTTAAAATGCTTCAAACAAGGGTTGATCTGCATCAGAAACGTAACTATTGAATTTCCCAGCGCGAATTGCAAACTAATCGCTATCTATGCGATATCTCACGTGTTTTACGTTAAAATGCTTCAAACAAGCGATGATCTGCATCAGAAACGTTACTATTGAATTTCCCAGCCCGAATTGCAAATGAATCGTTATCTATGCGATATCTCACGTGTTTTACGTTAAAAAACGTCAAACAAGCGTTGATCTGCATCAGAAACATAACTATTGAAGATCCCAGGGCGAATTGCAAACGAATCGCTATCTATGCGATATCTCACGAGTTTTACGTTAAAAAGCGTCAAACAAGCGTTGATCTGCATCAGAAACGAAACTATTGAAGTTCCCTGCGCGAATTGCAAATGAATCGTTTTCTATGCGATAACTCACATGTTTTACGTTAATATGCGTCGAACAAGCGTGGATCTTCATCAGAAACATAACTATTGAAGTTCCCAGCGCGAATTGCAAACGAATCGCTATCTATGCGATATCTCACGTGTTTTACGTTAAGAAGCGCCAAACAAGCGTGGATCTGCATCAGAAACGAAACTATTGAAGTTCCCTGCGCGAATTGCAAATGAATCTTTATCTATGCGATATCTAACGTGTTTTACGTTAAAAAGCGTCGAACAAGCGTTGATCTGCATCAGAAACATAACTATTGAAGATCCCAGCGCGAATTGCAAACGAATCGCTATCTATGCGATATCACACGTGTTTTACGTTAAAAAGCGTCAAACAAGCGTGGATCTTCATCAGAAACGAAACTATTGACGTTTACAGCGAGAATTGCAAATTAATCGTTATCTATGCGATATCTCACGTGTTTTACGTTAAAAAGCGTCGAACAAGCGTTGATCTGCATCAGAAACATAACTATTGAAGATCCCAGCACGAATTGCAAACGAATCGCTATCTATGCGATATCTCACGTGTTTTACGTTAAAAAGCGTCAAACAAGCGTGGATCTGCATCAGAAACGAAACTATTGAAGTTCCCTGCGCGAATTGCAAATGAATCTTTATCTATGCGATATCTCACGTGTTTTACGTTAAAAAGCGTCGAACAAGCGTGGATCTTCATAAGAAACATAACTATTGAAGTTCCCAGCGCGAATTGCAAACGAATCGCTATCTATGCGATATCTCACGTGTTTTACGTTAAAATGCTTCAAACAAGGGTTGATCTGCATCAGAAACGTAACTATTGAAGTTCCCAGCGCGAATTGCAAACTAATCGCTATCTATGCGATATCTCACGTGTTTTACGTTAAAATGCTTCAAACAAGCGATGATGTGCATCAGAAACGTTACTATTGAATTTCCCAGCCCGAATTGCAAATGAATCGTTATCTATGCGATATCTCACGTGTTTTACGTTAAAAAGCGTCGAACAAGCGTTGATCTGCATCAGAAACATTACTATTGAAGATCCCAGCGCGAATTGCAAACGAATCGCTATCTATGCGATATCTCACGTGTTTTACGTTAAAAAGCGTCCAACAAGCGTTGATCTGCATCAGAAACGAAACTATTGAAGTTCCCTGCGCGAATTGCAAATGAATCGTTATCTATGCGATAACTCACGTGTTTTACGTTAAAATGCGTCGAACAAGCGTGGATCTTCATCAGAAACATAACTATTGAAGTTCCCAGCGCGAATTGCAAACGAATCGCTATCTATGCGATATCTCACGTGTTTTACGTTAAAATGCTTCAAACAAGGGTTGATCTGCATCAGAAACGTAACTATTGAATTTCCCAGCGCGAATTGCAAACTAATCGCTATCTATGCGATATCTCACGTGTTTTACGTTAAAATGCTTCAAACAAGCGATGATCTGCATCAGAAACGTTACTATTGAATTTCCCAGCCCGAATTGCAAATGAATCGTTATCTATGCGATATCTCACGTGTTTTACGTTAAAAAACGTCAAACAAGCGTGGATCTGCATCAGAAACGAATCTATTGAAGTTCCCAGCGCGAATTGCAAACGAATCGCTATCTATGCGATATCTCACGTGTTTTACGTTAAAAAGCGTCGAACAAGCGTTGATCTGCATCAGAAACATAACTATTGAAGATCCCAGGGCGAATTGCAAACGAATCGCTATCTATGCGATATCTCACGTGTTTTACGTTAAAAAGCGTCAAACAAGCGTTGATCTGCATCAGAAACGAAACTATTGAAGTTCCCTGCGCGAATTGCAAATGAATCGTTATCTATGCGATAACTCACGTGTTTTACGTTAAAATGCGTCGAACAAGCGTGGATCTTCATCAGAAACATAACTATTGAAGTTCTCAGCGCGAATTGCAAACGAATCGCTATCTATGCGATATCTCACGTGTTTTACGTTAAAATGCTTCAAACAAGGGTTGATCGGCATCAGAAACGTAACTATTGAATTTCCCAGCGCGAATTGCAAACTAATCGCTATCTATGCGATATCTCACGTGTTTTACGTTAAAATGCTTCAAACAAGCGATGATGTGCATCAGAAACGTTACTATTGAATTTCCCAGCCCGAATTGCAAATGAATCGTTATCTATGCGATATCTCACGTGTTTTACGTTAAAAAGCGTCGAACAAGCGTTGATCTGCATCAGAAACATTACTATTGAAGATCCCAGCGCGAATTGCAAACGAATCGCTATCTATGCGATATCTCACGTGTTTTACGTTAAAAAGCGTCAAACAAGCGTTGATCTGCATCAGAAACGAAACTATTGAAGTTCCCTGCGCGAATTGCAAATGAATCGTTATCTATGCGATAACTCACGTGTTTTACGTTAAAATGCGTCGAACAAGCGTGGATCTTCATCAGAAACATAACTATTGAAGTTCCCAGCGCGAATTGCAAACGAATCGCTATCTATGCGATATCTCACGTGTTTTACGTTAAAATGCGTCAAACAAGCGTTGATCTGCATCAGAAACGTAACTATTGAAGTTCCCAGCGCGAATTGCAAATGAATCGTTATCTATGCGATATCTCACGTGTTTTACGTTAAAAAGCGTCAAACAAGCGTGGATCTGCATCAGAAACGAAACTATTGAAGTTCCCAGCGCGAATTGCAAACGAATCGCTATCTATGCGATATCTCACGTGTTTTACGTTAAAAGCGTCAAACAAGCGTGGATCTGCATCAGAAACGAAACTATTGAAGTTCCCAGCGCGAATTGCAAACGAATCGTTATCTATGCGATATCTCACGTGTTTTACGTTAAAAAGCGTCGAACAAGCGTTGATCTGCATCAGAAACATAACTATTGAAGATCCCAGCGCGAATTGCAAACGAATCGCTATCTATGCGATATCTCACGTGTTTTACGTTAAAAAGCGTCAAACAAGCGTGGATCTGCATCAGAAACGAAACTATTGAAGTTTCCCAGCGCGAATTGCAAATGAATCGTTATCTATGCGATATCTCACGTGTTTTACGTTAAAAAGCGTCAAACAAGCGTGGATCTGCATCAGAAACGAAACTATTGAAGTTCCCAGCGCGAATTGCAAACGAATCGCTATCTATGCGATATCTCACGTGTTTTACGTTAAAAAGCGTCGAACAAGCGTTGATCTGCATCAGAAACATAACTATTGAAGATCCCAGCGCGAATTGCAAACGAATCGCTATCTATGCGATATCTCACGTGTTTTACGTTAAAAAGCGTCAAACAAGCGTTGATCTGCATCAGAAACGAAACTATTGAAGTTCCCAGCGCGAATTGCAAATGAATCGTTATCTATGCGATAACTCACGTGTTTTACGTTAAAATGCGTCGAACAAGCGTGGATCTGCATCAGAAACATAACTATTGAAGTTCCCAGCGCGAATTGCAAACGAATCGCTATCTATGCGATATCTCACGTGTTTTACGTTAAAAAGCGTCGAACAAGCGTTGATCTGCATCAGAAACGTAACTATTGAAGTTCCCAGCGCGAATTGCAAACGAATCGCTATCTATGCGATATCTCACGTGTTTTACGTTAAAAAGCGTCGAACAAGCGTCGATCTGCATCAGAAACATAACTATTGAAGTTCCCTGCGCGAATTGCAAATGAATCGTTATCTATGCGATATCTCACGTGTTTTACGTTAAAAAGCGTCGAACAAGCGTGGATCTGCATCAGAAACATAACTATTGAATTTCCCAGCGCGAATTGCAAACGAATCGCTATCTATGCGATATCTCACGTGTTTTACGTTAAAATGCTTCAAACAAGCGTTGATCTGCATCAGAAACGTAACTATTGAAGTTCCCAGCGCGAATTGCAAATGAATCGTTATCTATGCGATATCTCACGTGTTTTACGTTAAAAAGCGTCAAACAAGCGTTGATCTGCATCAGAAACGAAACTATTGAAGTTCCCAGCGCGAATTGCAAACGAATCGCTATCTATGCGATATCTCACGTGTTTTACGTTAAAAAGCGTCAAACAAGCGTTGATCTGCATCAGAAACATAACTATTGAAGATCCCAGCGCGAATTGCAAACGAATCGCTATCTATGCGATATCTCACGTGTTTTACGTTAAAAAGCGTCAAACAAGCGTTGATCTGCATCAGAAACGAAACTATTGAAGTTCCCAGCGCGAATTGCAAATGAATCGTTATCTATGCGATATCTCACGTGTTTTACGTTAAAAAGCGTCGAACAAGCGTGGATCTTCATCAGAAACATAACTATTGAAGTTCCCAGCGCGAATTGCAAATGAATCGCTATCTATGCGATATCTCACGTGTTTTACGTTAAAATGCTTCAAACAAGGGTTGATCTGCATCAGAAACGTAACTATTGAATTTCCCAGCGCGAATTGCAAACTAATCGCTATCTATGCGATATCTCACGTGTTTTACGTTAAAATGCTTCAAACAAGCGATGATGTGCATCAGAAACGTTACTATTGAATTTCCCAGCCCGAATTGCAAATGAATCGTTATCTATGCGATATCTCACGTGTTTTACGTTAAAAAGCGTCGAACAAGCGTTGATCTGCATCAGAAACATTACTATTGAAGATCCCAGCGCGAATTGCAAACGAATCGCTATCTATGCGATATCTCACGTGTTTTACGTTAAAAAGCGTCCAACAAGCGTTGATCTGCATCAGAAACGAAACTATTGAAGTTCCCTGCGCGAATTGCAAATGAATCGTTATCTATGCGATAACTCACGTGTTTTACGTTAAAATGCGTCGAACAAGCGTGGATCTTCATCAGAAACATAACTATTGAAGTTCCCAGCGCGAATTGCAAACGAATCGCTATCTATGCGATATCTCACGTGTTTTACGTTAAAATGCTTCAAACAAGGGTTGATCTGCATCAGAAACGTAACTATTGAATTTCCCAGCGCGAATTGCAAACTAATCGCTATCTATGCGATATCTCACGTGTTTTACGTTAAAATGCTTCAAACAAGCGATGATCTGCATCAGAAACGTTACTATTGAATTTCCCAGCCCGAATTGCAAATGAATCGTTATCTATGCGATATCTCACGTGTTTTACGTTAAAAAACGTCAAACAAGCGTGGATCTGCATCAGAAACGAATCTATTGAAGCTCCCAGCGCGAATTGCAAACGAATCGCTATCTATGCGATATCTCACGTGTTTTACGTTAAAAAGCGTCGAACAAGCGTTGATCTGCATCAGAAACATAACTATTGAAGATCCCAGCGCGAATTGCAAACGAATCGCTATCTATGCGATATCTCACGTGTTTTACGTTAAAAAGCGTCAAACAAGCGTTGATCTGCATCAGAAACGAAACTATTGAAGTTCCCTGCGCGAATTGCAAATGAATCGTTATCTATGCGATAACTCACGTGTTTTACGTTAAAATGCGTCGAACAAGCGTGGATCTTCATCAGAAACATAACTATTGAAGTTCTCAGCGCGAATTGCAAACGAATCGCTATCTATGCGATATCTCACGTGTTTTACGTTAAAATGCTTCAAACAAGGGTTGATCGGCATCAGAAACGTAACTATTGAATTTCCCAGCGCGAATTGCAAACTAATCGCTATCTATGCGATATCTCACGTGTTTTACGTTAAAATGCTTCAAACAAGCGATGATGTGCATCAGAAACGTTACTATTGAATTTCCCAGCCCGAATTGCAAATGAATCGTTATCTATGCGATATCTCACGTGTTTTACGTTAAAAAGCGTCGAACAAGCGTTGATCTGCATCAGAAACATTACTATTGAAGATCCCAGCGCGAATTGCAAACGAATCGCTATCTATGCGATATCTCACGTGTTTTACGTTAAAAAGCGTCAAACAAGCGTTGATCTGCATCAGAAACGAAACTATTGAAGTTCCCTGCGCGAATTGCAAATGAATCGTTATCTATGCGATAACTCACGTGTTTTACGTTAAAATGCGTCGAACAAGCGTGGATCTTCATCAGAAACATAACTATTGAAGTTCCCAGCGCGAATTGCAAACGAATCGCTATCTATGCGATATCTCACGTGTTTTACGTTAAAATGCTTCAAACAAGCGTTGATCTGCATCAGAAACGTAACTATTGAATTTCCCAGCGCGAATTGCAAACTAATCGCTATCTATGCGATATCTCACGTGTTTTACGTTAAAAAGCGTCAAACAAGCGTGGATCTGCATCAGAAACGAAACTATTGAAGTTCCCAGCGCGAATTGCAAACGAATCGCTATCTATGCGATATCTCACGTGTTTTACGTTAAAAAGCGTCAAACAAGCGTGGATCTGCATCAGAAACGAAACTATTGAAGTTCCCAGCGCGAATTGCAAATGAATCGTTATCTATGCGATATCTCACGTGTTTTACGTTAAAAAGCGTCGAACAAGCGTTGATCTGCATCAGAAACATAACTATTGAAGATCCCAGCGCGAATTGCAAACGAATCGCTATCTATGCGATATCTCACGTGTTTTACGTTAAAAAGCGTCAAACAAGCGTGGATCTTCATCAGAAACGAAACTATTGAAGTTCACAGCGCGAATTGCAAATGAATCGTTATCTATGCGATATCTCACGTGTTTTACGTTAAAAAGCGTCAAACAAGCGTGGATCTGCATCAGAAACGAAACTATTGAAGTTCCCAGCGCGAATTGCAAACGAATCGCTATCTATGCGATATCTCACGTGTTTTACGTTAAAAAGCGTCGAACAAGCGTTGATCTGCATCAGAAACATAACTATTGAAGATCCCAGCGCGAATTGCAAACGAATCGCTATCTATGCGATATCTCACGTGTTTTACGTTAAAAAGCGTCAAACAAGCGTTGATCTGCATCAGAAACGAAACTATTGAAGTTCCCTGCGCGAATTGCAAATGAATCGTTATCTATGCGATAACTCACGTGTTTTACGTTAAAATGCGTCGAACAAGCGTGGATCTTCATCAGAAACATAACTATTGAAGTTCCCAGCGCGAATTGCAAACGAATCGCTATCTATGCGATATCTCACGTGTTTTACGTTAAAAAGCGTCGAACAAGCGTTGATCTGCATCAGAAACGTAACTATTGAAGTTCCCAGCGCGAATTGCAAACGAATCGCTATCTATGCGATATCTCACGTGTTTTACGTTAAAAAGCGTCGAACAAGCGTCGATCTGCATCAGAAACATAACTATTGAAGTTCCCAGCGCGAATTGCAAATGAATCGTTATCTATGCGATATCTCACGTGTTTTACGTTAAAAGCGTCGAACAAGCGTTGATCTGCATCAGAAACATAACTATTGAAGTTCCCAGCGCGAATTGCAAACGAATCGCTATCTATGCGATATCTCACGTGTTTTACGTTAAAATGGTTCAAACAAGCATAGATCTGCATCAGAAACATAACTATTGAATATCCCAGCGCGAATTGCAAATGAATCGTTATCTATGCGATATCTCACGTGTTTTACGTTAAAAAGCGTCGAACAAACGTTGATCTGCATCAGAAACATAACTATTGAAGTTTCCAGCGCGAATTGCAAACGAATCGCTATCTATGCGATATCTCACGTGTTTTACGTTAAAATGCTTCAAACAAGCGTTGATCTGCATCAGAAACATTACTATTGAAGATCCCAGCGCGAATTGCAAACGAATCGCTATCTATGCGATATCTCACGTGTTTTACGTTAAAAAGCGTCAAACAAGCGTTGATCTGCATCAGAAACAAAACTATTGAAGTTCCCTACGCAAATTGCAAATGAATCGTTATCTATGCGATATCTCACGTGTTTTACGTTAAAAAGCGTCGAACAAGCGTTGATCTGCATCAGAAACATAACTATTGAAGATCCCAGCGCGAATTGCAAACGAATCGCTATCTATGCGATATCTCACGTGTTTTACGTTAAAAAGCGTCGAACAAGCGTTGATCTGCATCAGAAACATAACTATTGAAGTTCCCAGCGCGAATTGCAAACGAATCGCTATCTATGCGATATCTCACGTGTTTTACGTTAAAAAGCGTCGAACAAGCGTCGATCTGCATCAGAAACATAACTATTGAAGTTCCCAGCGCGAATTGCAAATGAATCGTTATCTATGCGATATCTCACGTGTTTTACGTTAAAAAGCGTCAAACAAGCGTGGATCTGCATCAGAAACGAAACTATTGAAGTTCCCAGCGCGAATTGCAAATGAATCGTTATCTATGCGATAACTCACGTGTTTTACGTTAAAATGCGTCGAACAAGCGTGGATCTTCATCAGAAACATAACTATTGAAGTTCCCAGCGCGAATTGCAAACGAATCGCTATCTATGCGATATCTCACGTGTTTTACGTTAAAATGCTTCAAACAAGCGATGATCTGCATCAGAAACGTAACTATTGAATTTCCCAGCACGAATTGCAAATGAATCGTTATCTATGCGATATCTCACGTGTTTTACGTTAAAAAGCGTCAAACAAGCGTGGATCTGCATCAGAAACGAAACTATTGAAGTTCCCAGCGCGAATTGCAAACGAATCGCTATCTATGCGATATCTCACGTGTTTTACGTTAAAAAGCGTCAAACAAGCGTGGATCTGCATCAGAAACGAAACTATTGAAGTTCCCTGCGCGAATTGCAAATGAATCGTTATCTATGCGATATCTCACGTGTTTTACGTTAAAAAGCGTCGAACAAGCGTTGATCTGCATCAGAAACATAACTATTGAAGATCCCAGCGCGAATTGCAAACGAATCGCTATCTATGCGATATCTCACGTGTTTTACGTTAAAAAGCGTCAAACAAGCGTGGATCTTCATCAGAAACGAAACTATTGACGTTTACAGCGCGAATTACAAATGAATCTTTATCTATGCGATATCACACGTGTTTTACGTTAAAAAGCGTCGAACAAGCGTTGATCTGCATCAGAAACATAACTATTGAAGATCCCAGCGCGAATTGCAAACGAATCGCTATCTATGCGATATCTCACGTGTTTTACGTTAAAAAGCGTCAAACAAGCGTTGATCTGCATCAGAAACGAAACTATTGAAGTTCCCTGCGCGAATTGCAAATGAATCGTTATCTATGCGATAACTCACGTGTTTTACGTTAAAATGCGTCGAACAAGCGTGGATCTTCATCAGAAACATAACTATTGAAGTTCCCAGCGCGAATTGCAAACGAATCGCTATCTATGCGATATCTCACGTGTTTTACGTTAAAATGCTTCAAACAAGGGTTGATCTGCATCAGAAACGTAACTATTGAATTTCCCAGCACGAATTGCAAATGAATCGTTATCTATGCGATATCTCACGTGTTTTACGTTAAAAAGCGTCGAACAAGCGTTGATCTGCATCAGAAACATAACTATTGAAGTTCCCAGCGCGAATTGCAAATGAATCGTTATCTATGCGATATCTTACGTGTTTTACGTTAAAAAGCGTCAAACAAGCGTGGATCTGCATCAGAAACGAAACTATTGAAGTTCCCAGCGCGAAATGCAAACGAATCGCTATCTATGCGATATCTCACGTGTTTTACGTTAAAAAGAGTCAAACAAGCGTTGATCTGCATCAGAAACAAAACTATTGAAGTTCCCTGCGCGAATTGCAAACGAATCGCTATCTATGCGATATCTCACGTGTTTTACGTTAAAAAGCGTCGAACAAGCGTCGATCTGCATCAGAAACATAACTATTGAAGTTCCCTGCGCGAATTGCAAATGAATCGTTATCTATGCGATATCTCACGTGTTTTAAGTTAAAAAGCGTCAAACAAGCGTGGATCTGCATCAGAAACGAAACTATTGAAGTTCCTAGCGCGAAATGCAAACGAATCGCTATCTATGCGATATCTCACGTGTTTTACGTTAAAAAGCGTCGAACAAGCGTTGATCTGCATCAGAAACATAACTATTGAAGATCCCAGCGCGAATTGCAAACGAATCGCTATCTATGCGATATCTCACGTGTTTTACGTTAAAAAGCGTCAAACAAGCGTTGATCTGCATCAGAAACGAAACTATTGAAGTTCCCTGCGCGAATTGCAAATGAATCGTTATCTATGCGATAACTCACGTGTTTTACGTTAAAATGCGTCGAACAAGCGTGGATCTTCATCAGAAACATAACTATTGAAGTTCCCAGCGCGAATTGCAAACGAATCGCTATCTATGCGATATCTCACGTGTTTTACGTTAAAAAGCGTCAAACAAGCGTTGATCTGCATCAGAAACGTAACTATTGAAGTTCCCAGCGCGAATTGCAAACGAATCGCTATCTATGCGATATCTCACGTGTTTTACGTTAAAAAGCGTCAAACAAGCGTGATCTGCATCAGAAACATAACTATTGAAGTTCCCAGCGCGAATTGCAAATGAATCGTTATCTATGCGATATCTCACGTGTTTTACGTTAAAAAGCGTCGAACAAGCGTTGATCTGCATCAGAAACATAACTATTGAAGATCCCAGCGCGAATTGCAAACGAATCGCTATCTATGCGATATCTCACGTGTTTTACGTTAAAAAGCGTCAAACAAGCGTTGATCTGCATCAGAAACGAAACTATTGAAGTTCCCTGCGCGAATTGCAAATGAATCGTTTTCTATGCGATAACTCACGTGTTTTACGTTAAAATGCGTCGAACAAGCGTGGATCTTCATCAGAAACATAACTATTGAAGTTCCCAGCGCGAATTGCAAACTAATCGCTATCTATGCGATATCTCACGTGTTTTACGTTAAAATGCTTCAAACAAGCGATGATCTGCATCAGAAACGTTACTATTGAATTTCCCAGCCCGAATTGCAAATGAATCGTTATCTATGCGATATCTCACGTGTTTTACGTTAAAAAACGTCAAACAAGCGTGGATCTGCATCAGAAACGAAACTATTGAAGTTCCCAGCGCGAATTGCAAACGAATCGCTATCTATGCGATATCTCACGTGTTTTACGTTAAAAAGCGTCAAACAAGCGTGGATCTTCATCAGAAACGAAACTATTGACGTTTACAGCGAGAATTGCAAATTAATCGTTATCTATGCGATATCTCACGTGTTTTACGTTAAAAAACGTCAAACAAGCGTGGATCTGCATCAGAAACGAAACTATTGAAGTTCCCAGCGCGAATTGCAAACGAATCGCTATCAATGCGATATCTCACGTGTTTTACGTTAAAAAGCGTCGAACAAGCGTTGATCTGCATCAGAAACATAACTATTGAAGATCCCAGCGCGAATTGCAAACGAATCGCTATCTATGCGATATCTCACGTGTTTTACGTTAAAAAGCGTCAAACAAGCGTTGATCTGCATCAGAAACGAAACTATTGAAGTTCCCTGCGCGAATTGCAAATGAATCGTTATCTATGCGATAACTCACGTGTTTTACGTTAAAATGCGTCGAACAAGCGTGGATCTTCATCAGAAACATAACTATTGAAGTTCCCAGCGCGAATTGCAAACGAATCGCTATCTATGCGATATCTCACGTGTTTTACGTTAAAAAGCGTCGAACAAACGTTGATCTGCATCAGAAACGTAACTATTGAAGTTCCCAGCGCGAATTGCAAACGAATCGCTATCTATGCGATATCTCACGTGTTTTACGTTAAAAAGCGTCGAACAAGCGTCGTTCTGCATCAGAAACATAACTATTGAAGTTCCCTGCGCGAATTGCAAATGTATCGTTATCTATGCGATATCACACTTGTTTTACGTTAATAAGCGTCGAACAAGCATAGATCTGCATCAGAAACATAACTACTGATGTTCCCAGCGCGAATTGCAAACGAATCGCTATCTATGCGAAATCTCACGTGTTTTACGTTAAAATGCTTCAAACAAGCGTTGATCTGCATCAGAAACGTAACTATTGAATATCCCAGCGCGAATTGCAAATGAAACGTTATCTATGCGATATCTCACTTGTTTTACGTTAATAAGCGTCGAACAAGCATAGATCTGCATCAGAAACATAAATATTGAAGTTTCCAGCGCGAATTGCAAACGAATCGCTATCTATGGGATATCTCACGTGTTTTACGTTAAAATGCTTCAAACAAGCGTGGATCTGCATCAGAAACATAACTATTGAAGATCCCAGCGCGAATTGCAAACGAATAGCTATCTATGCGATATCTCACGTGTTTTACGTTAAAAAGCGTCAAACAAGCGTTGATCTGCATCAGAAACAAAACTATTGAAGTTCCCTACGCAAATTGCAAATGAATCGTTATCTATGCGATATCTCACGTGTTTTACGTTAAAAAGCGTCGAACAAGCGCTGATCTGCATCAGAAACATAACTATTGAAGATCCCAGCGCGAATTGCAAACGAATCGCTATCTATGCGATATCTCACGTGTTTTACGTTAAAAAGCGTCGAACAAGCGTCGTTCTGCATCAGAAACATAACTATTGAAGTTCCCTGCGCGAATTGCAAATGAATCGTTATCTATGCGATATCTTACGTGTTTTACGTTAAAAAGCATCAAACAAGCGTGGATCTGCATCAGAAACGAAACTATTGAGTTTCCCTGCGCGAATTGCAAATGAATCGTTATCTATGCGATAACTCACGTGTTTTACGTTAAAATGCGTCGAACAAGCGTGGATCTTCATCAGAAACATAACTATTGAAGTTCCCAGCGCGAATTGCAAACGAATCGCTATCTATGCGATATCTCACGTGTTTTACGTTAAAATGCTTCAAACAAGCGATGATCTGCATCAGAAACGTTACTATTGAATTTCCCAGCCCGAATTGCAAATGAATCGTTATCTATGCGATATCTCACGTGTTTTACGTTAAAAAACGTCAAACAAGCGTGGATCTGCATCAGAAACATAACTATTGAAGTTCCCAGCGCGAATTGCAAACGAATCGCTATCTATGCGATATCTCACGTGTTTTACGTTAAAAGCGTCAAACAAGCGTTGATCTGCATCAGAAACGAAACTATTGAAGTTCCCAGCGCGAATTGCAAATGAATCGTTATCTATGCGATATCTCACGTGTTTTACGTTAAAAGCGTCGAACAAGCGTGGATCTGCATCAGAAACTTAACTATTGAAGTTCCCAGCGCGAAATGCAAACGAATCGCTATCTATGCGATATCTCACGTGTTTTACGTTAAAAAGCGTCAAACAAGCGTTGATCTGCATCAGAAACATAACTATTGAAGATCCCAGCGCGAATTGCAAACGAATCGCTATCTATGCGATATCTCACGTGTTTTACGTTAAAAAGCGTCAAACAAGCGTTGATCTGCATCAGAAACGAAACTATTGAAGTTCCCTAGGCGAATTGCAAATGAATCGTTATCTATGCGATATCTCACGTGTTTTACGTTAAAAAGCGTCGAACAAGCGTGGATCTGCATCAGAAACATAACTATTGAAGTTCCCAGCGCGAATTGCAAACGAATCGCTATCTATGCGATATCTCACGTGTTTTACGTTAAAATGCGTCAAACAAGCGTTGATCTGCATCAGAAACGAAACTATTGAAGTTCCCTGCGCGAATTGCAAATGAATCGCTATCTATGCGATATCTCACGTGTTTTACGTTAAAAAGCTTCAAACAAGCGTGGATCTGCATCAGAAACGTAACTATTGAAGTTCCCAGCGCGAATTGCAAATGAATCGTTATCTATGCGATATCTCACGTGTTTTACGTTAAAAAGCGTCGAACAAGCGTTGATCTGCATCAGAAACATAACTATTGAAGTTCCCAGCACGAATTGCAAATGAATCGTTATCTATGCGATATCTCACGTGTTTTACGTTAAGAAGTGTCAAACAAGCGTGGATCTGCATCAGAAACGAAACTATTGAAGTTCCCAGCGCGAATTGCAAATGAATCGTTATCTATGCGATATCTCACGTGTTTTACGTTAAAAAGCGTCGAACAAACGTTGATCTGCATCAGAAACATAACTATTGAAGATCCCAGCGCGAATTGCAAACGAATCGCTATCTATGCGATATCTCACGTGTTTTACGTTAAAAAGCGTCAAACAAGAGTGGATCTGCATCAGAAACGAAACTACTGAAGTTCCCAGCGCGAATTGCAAACGAATCGTTATCTATGCGATATCTCACGTGTTTTACGTTAAAAAGCGTCAAACAAGCGTTGATCTGCATCAGAAACGAAACTATTGAAGTTCCCAGCGCGAATTGCAAATGAATCGTTATCTATGCGATAACTCACGTGTTTTACGTTAAAAAGCGTCGAACAAGCGTGGATCTTCATCAGAAACATAACTATTGAAGTTCCCAGCACGAATAGCAAATGAATCGTTATCTATGTGATATCTCACGTGTTTTACGTTAAAACACGTCAAACAAGCGGTGATCTGCATAAGAAACGAAACTATTAAAGTTCCCCGCTCGAATTGCAAATGAATCGTTATCTATGCGATATCTTACGTGTTTTACGTTAAGAAGCGTCAAACAAGCGTGGATCTGCATCAGAAACGAAACTATTGAAGTTCCCTACGCGAATTGCAAATGATTCGTTATCTATGCGATAACTCACGTGTTTTACGTTAAAATGCGTCGAACAAGCGTGGATCTTCATCAGAAACATAACTATTGAAGTTCCCAGCGCGAATTGCAAACGAATCGCTATCTATGCGATATCTCACGTGTTTTACGTTAAAATGCTTCAAACAAGGGTTGATCTGCATCAGAAACGTAACTATTGAATTTCCCAGCACGAATTGCAAATGAATCGTTATCTATGCGATATCTCATGTGTTTTACGTTAAAAAGCGTCGAACAAGCTTCGTTCTGCATCAGAAACATAACTATTGAAGTTCCCTGCGCGAATTGCAAATGAATCGTTATCTATGCGATATCTTACGTGTTTTACGTTAAAAAGCGTCAAACAAGCGTGGATCTGCATCAGAAACGAAACTATTGAAGTTCCCAGCGCGAAATGCAAACGAATCGCTATCTATGCGATATCTCACGTGTTTTACGTTAAAAAGCGTCAAACAAGCGTTGATCTGCATCAGAAACATAACTATTGAAGTTCCCTGTGCGAATTGCAAACGAATCGCTATCTATGCGATATCTCACGTGTTTTACGTTAAAAAGCGTCGAACAAGCGTCGTTCTGCATCAGAAACATAACTATTGAAGTTCCCTGCGCGAATTGCAAATGAATCGTTATCTATGCGATATCTTACGTGTTTTAAGTTAAAATGCGTCAAACAGGCGTGGATCTGGATCAGAAACGAAACTATTGAAGTTCCTAGCGCGTAATGCAAACGAATCGCTATCTATGCGATATCTCACGTGTTTTACGTTAAAAAGCGTCGAACAAGCGTTGATCTGCATCAGAAACATAACTATTGAAGATCCCAGCGCGAATTGCAAACGAATCGCTATCTATGCGATATCTCACGTGTTTTACGTTAAAAAGCGTCAAACATGCGTTGATCTGCATCAGAAACGAAACTATGGAAGTTCCCTGGGCGAATTGCAAATGAATCGTTATCTATGCGATAACTCACGTGTTTTACGTTAAAATGCGTCGAACAAGCGTGGATCTTCATCAGAAACATAACTATTGAAGTTCCCAGCGCGAATTGCAAACGAATCGCTATCTATGCGATATCTCACGTGTTTTACGTTAAAATGCTTCAAACAAGGGTTGATATGCATCAGAAACGTAACTATTGAATTTCCCAGCGCGAATTGCAAACTAATCGCTATCTATGCGATATCTCACGTGTTTTACGTTAAAATGCTTCAAACAAGCGATGATCTGCATCAGAAACGTTACTATTGAATTTCCCAGCCCGAATTGCAAATGAATCGTTATCTATGCGATATCTCACGTGTTTTACGTTAAAAAGCGTCGAACAAACGTTGATCTGCATCAGAAACATAGCTATTGAAGTTCCAAGCACAAATTGCAAATGAATCGTTATCTATGCGATATCTTACGTGTTTTACGTTAAGAAGTGTCAAACAAGCGTGGATCTGCATCAGTAACGAAACTATTGAAGTTCCCTGCGCGAATTGCAAATGAATCTTTATCTATGCAATATCTCACGTGTTTTACGTTAAAAAGCGTCGAACAAGCGTTGATCTGCATCAGAAACATAACTATTGAAGATCCCAGCGCGAATTGCAAACGAATCGCTGTCTATGCGATATCTCACGTGTTTTACGTTAAAAAGCGTCAAACAAGCGTGGATCTTCATCAGAAACGAAACTACTGACGTTTACAGCGAGAATTGCAAATTAATCGTTATCTATGCGATATCTCACGTGTTTTACGTTAAAAAGCGTCAAACAAGCGTTGATCTGCATCAGAAACGAAACTATTGAAGTTCCCTGCGCGAATTGCAAATGAATCGTTATCTATGCGATAACTCACGTGTTTTACGTTAAAATGCGTCGAACAAGCGTGGATCTTCATCAGAAACATAACTATTGAAGTTCCCAGCACGAATAGCAAATGAATCGTTATCTATGTGATATCTCACGTGTTTTACGTTAAAACACGTCAAACAAGCGGTGATCTGCATAAGAAACAAAACTATTAAAGTTCCCCGCTCGAATTGCAAATGAATCGTTATCTATGCGATATCTTACGTGTTTTACGTTAAGAAGCGTCAAACAAGCGTGGATCTGCATCAGAAACGAAACTATTGAAGTTCCCTGCGCGAATTGCAAATGAATCTTTATCTATGCGATAACTCACGTGTTTTACGTTAAAATGCGTCGAACAAGCGTGGATCTTCATCAGAAACATAACTATTGAAGATCCCAGCGCGAATTGCAAACGAATCGCTATCTATGCGATATCTCACGTGTTTACGTTAAAAAGCGTCAAACAAGCGTGGATCTTCATCAGAAACGAAACTATTGACGTTTACAGCGAGAATTGCAAATTAATCGTTATCTATGCGATATCTTACGTGTTTTACGTTAAGAAGCGTCAAACAAGCGTGGATCTGCATCAGAAACGAAACTATTGAAGTTCCCTGCGCGAATTGCAAATGAATCTTTATCTATGCGATAACTCACGTGTTTTACGTTAAAATGCGTCGAACAAGCGTGGATCTTCATCAGAAACATAACTATTGAAGTTCCCAGCGCGAATTGCAAACGAATCGCTATCTATGCGATATCTCACGTGTTTTACGTTAAAATGCTTCAAACAAGGGTTGATCTGCATCAGAAACGTAACTATTGAATTTCCCAGCGCGAATTGCAAACGAATCGCTATCTATGCGATATCTCACGTGTTTTACGTTAAAAAGCGTCGAACAAACGTTGATCTGCATCAGAAACATAACTATTGAAGTTCCAAGCACAAATTGCAAATGAATCGTTATCTATGCGATATCTTACCTGTTTTACGTTAAGAAGCGTCAAACAAGCGTGGATCTGCATCAGAAACGAAACTATTGAAGTTCCCTGCGCGAATTGCAAATGAATCGTTATCTATGCGATATCTCACGTGTTTACGTTAAAATGCGCCGAACAAGCGTGGATCTTTATCAGAAACATAACTATTGAAGTTCCCAGCGCGAATTGCAAACGAATCGCTATCTATGCGGTATCTCACGTGTTTTACGTTAAAAAGCGTCAAACAAGTGTGGATCTTCATCAGAAACGAAACTATTGACGTTTACAGCGAGAATTGCAAATGAATCGTTATCTATGTGATAACTCACGTGTTTTACGTTAAAATGCTTCAAACAAGGGTTGATCTGCATCAGAAACGTAACTATTGAATTTCCCAGCGCGAATTGCAAACTAATCGCTATCTATGCGATATCTCACGTGTTTTACGTTAAAATGCTTCAAACAAGCGATGATCTGCATCAGAAACGTTAATATTGAATTTCCCAGCCCGATTTGCAAATAAATCGTTATCTATGCGATATCTCACGTGTTTTACGTTAAAAAACGTCAAACAAGCGTGGATCTGCATCAGAAACGAATCTATTGAAGTTCCCAGTGCGAATTGCAAACGAATCGCTATCTATGCGATATCTCACGTGTTTTACGTTAAAAAGCGTCGAACAAGCGTTGATCTGCATCAGAAACATAACTATTGTAGATCCCAGCGCGAATAGCAAACGAATCGCTATCTATGCGATATCTCACGTGTTTTACGTTAAAAAGCGTCAAACAAGCGTTGATCTGCATCAGAAACGAAACTATTGAAGTTCCCTGCGCGAATTGCAAATGAATCGTTATCTATGCGATAACTCACGTGTTTTACGTTAAAATGCGTCGAACAAGCGTGGATCTTCATCAGAAACATAACTATTGAATTTCCCAGCGCGAATTGCAAACGAATCGCTATCTATGCGATATCTCACGTGTTTTACGTTAAAATGCTTCAAACAAGGGTTGATCTGCATCAGAAACGTAACTATTGAATTTTCCAGCGCGAATTGCAAACGAATCGCTATCTATGCGATATCTCACGTGTTTTACGTTAAAAAGCGTCAAACAAGCGTTGATCTGCATCAGAAACGAAACTATCGAAGTTCCCTGCGCGAATTGCAAATGAATCGTTATATATGCGATATCTTACGTGTTTTACGTTAAGAAGCGTCAAACAAGCGTGGATCTGCATCAGAAACGAAACTATTGAAGTTCCCTGCGCGAATTGCAAATGAATCTTTATCTATGCGATATCTCACGTGTTTTACGTTAAAAAGCGTCGAACAAGCGTTGATCTGCATCAGAAACATAACTATTGAAGATCCCAGCGCGAATTGCAAACGAATCGCTATCTATGCGATATCACACGTGTTTTACGTTAAAAAGCGTCAAACAAGCGTGGATCTTCATCAGAAACGAAACTATTGACGTTTACAGCGAGAATTGCAAATGAATCGTTATCTATGCGATAACTCACGTGTTTTACGTTAAAATGCTTCAAACAAGGGTTGATCTGCATCAGAAACGTAACTATTGAATTTCCCAGCGCGAATTGCAAACTAATCGCTATCTATGCGATATCTCACGTGTTTTACGTTAAAATGTTTCAAACAAGCGATGATCTGCATCAGAAACGTTAATATTGAATTTCCCAGCCCGTTTTGCAAATGAATCGTTATCTATGCGATATCTCACGTGTTTTACGTTAAAAAACGTCAAACAAGCGTGGATCTCCATCAGAAACGAATCTATTGAAGTTCCCAGTGCGAATTGCAAACGAATCGCTATCTATGCGATATCTCACGTGTTTTACGTTAAAAAGCGTCGAACAAGCGTCGTTCTGCATCAGAAACATAACTATTGAAGATCCCAGTGCGAATAGCAAACGAATCGCTATCTATGCGATATCTCACGTGTTTTACGTTAAAAAGCGTCAAACAAGCGTTGATCTGCATCAGAAACGGAACTATTGAAGTTCCCAGCGCGAATTGCAAGTGAATCGTTATCTATGCGATATCTCACGTGTTTTACGTTAAAAAGCGTCGAACAAACGTTGATCTTCATCAGAAACATAGCTATTGAAGTTCCAAGCACAAATTGCAAATGAAACGTTATCTATGCGATATCTTACGTGTTTTACGTTAAGAAGCGTCAAACAAGCCTGGATCTGCATCAGAAACGAAACTATTGAAGTACGCAGTTCGAATAGTAAATGAATCGTTATCTATGCGATATCTCACGTGTTTTACGTTAAAAAAGCGTCAAACAAGCCTGGATCTGCATCAGAAACGAAACTATTGAAGTACGCAGTTCGAATAGTAAATGAATCGTTATCTATGCGATATCTCACGTGTTTTACGTTAAAAAGCGTCAAACAAGCGTGGATCTGCATCAGAAACGAAACTATTGAAGTTCCCAGCGCCAATTGCAAATTAATCGCTATCTATGCGATATCGCACGCGTTTTACGTTAAAAAACGTCGAACAAACGTTGATCTGCATCAGAAACATAACTATTGAAATTCCTATCGCAAATTGCAAACGAATCGTGATCTATGCGATATCTCACGTGTTTTACGTTAAAAAGCGTCAAACAAACGTGGATCAGCATTAAAAACGAAACTATTGAAGTTCCCTTCGCGAATTGCAAATGAATCGTTATCTATGCGATATCTCACGTGTTTTACGTTAAAAAGCGTCAAACAAGCGTGGATCTGCATCAGAAACGAAAATATTGAAGTTTACAGCGCGAAATGCAAATTAATCGTTTTCTTTGCGATATCTCACGTGTTTTACGTTAAAAAGCGTCAAACGAGCGTTGATCTGCATCAGAAACAAAGCTATTGAAGTTACCAGCGCAAATTGCAAATGAATTGTTATCTATGTGATATTTCACGTGTTTTACGTGTAAACACGTCGAACAAGCGTTGATCTGCATTAGAAGCGTAACTATTGAAGTTCTCAGCACGAATTGCAAATGAATCGTTATTTAAGCAATATCTCACTTGTTTTACGTTAAAAAGCGTCACACAAGCGTGGATCTGCGACAGAAATGAAACTATTGAAGTTCGCAGCGCAAATTGCAAATGAATCGTTATCTATGCGGTATCTCACGTGTTTTACGTTTAAAAGCGTCAAACAAGCGTTGATCTGTATCAGAAAAGAACTATTGCAGTTCACAGTGCGAATTGCGATCAAATCATTATCTATGCGATATCTCACGTGTTTTACGTTAAAAAGCATCAAACAAGCGCAGATCTGCATCAGAAACGAAACTATTGATGTTCCAACCGCGATTTGCAAATGAATCGTTATCTATGCTTTATCTCACGTGTTTTACGTTAAAAAGCGTCAAACAAGCGTGGTTTTGCACCAGAAATGAAACTAATGAATTATCTATCGCAAATTGCAAATGAATCGTTATCTATGCGCTATCTCACGTGTTTTACGTTAAAACACGTCGAAAAAGCGTTGTTCTGCATCAGAAACATAACTATTGAAATTCCCATCGCGAATCGCAAATGAATCGTTATCTATGCAATATCTCACGTGTTTTAAGTTAAAAAGCGTCAAACAAGCGTGGATCTGCATCAGAAACGAAGCTATTGATGTTCCCAACACGAATTACAAATGAGTCGTTATCTATGCAATATCGCAAGTGTTTTACGTTAAAAAACGTCAATCAAGGGTGGATCTGCATCAGAAAAGAAACTATCGAAGTTCCCTGAGCGACTTGCAAATGAATCGCTATCTATGCGATATCTCACGTGTTTTACGTTAAAACACGTCGAGCAAGCGTTGATCTGCATCGGAAATGAAACTATTGAAGTTTCCAGGGCGAATTGCAAACGAATCGTTGTCTATGCGATATCTCAAGTGTTTTACGTTAAAAAGCGTCAAACCAGCGTGGATTTGCAACAGAAACGACACTATCGAAGTACCCAGCGCGAATTGCAAATGAATCGCTTTCTATGCGATATCTCACGTGTTTTACGTTAAAACACGTCGAACAAGCGTTGATCTGCATCGGAAACGAATCTATTGAAGTTTCCAGGGCGATTTGCAAACGAATCGTTGTCTATGCGATATCTCACGTGTTTTACGTTAAAAAGCGTCAAACCAGCGTGGATCTGCAACAGAAACGAAACTATTGAAGTACCCAGCGCGAATCGCAAATGAATCGTTATCGATGCGATATCTCACGTGTTTTACAATAAAACACGACGAACAATCGTTGATCTGCATCAGAAACATAACTATTGAAATTCCCAGCGCGAATTGCAAATGAACCGTTATCTATGCAATATCTCACGTGTTTTACGTTAAATCACGTCAAACAAGCGTTGATCTGCATCAGAAACATAACTATAGAAATTCCCAGCGCGAATTGAAAATGAATCGTTATCCATGCGATAACTCACGTGTTGTACGTTAAATCACGTCAAACAAGCGTTGATCTGCATCAGAAACATAACTATAGAAATTCCCAGCGCGAATTGCAAATGAATCGTTATCTATGCGATATCTCACGTGTTTTACGTTAAAACACATCGAACAAGCGTTGATCTGCATCGGAAACGAAACTTTTGAAATTTCCAGGGCGAATTGCAAACGATTCGTTGTCTATGCGATATCTCAAGTGTTTTATGTTAAAAAGCGTCAAACCAGCGTGGATCTGCAACAGAAACGACACTATTGAAGTACCCATCGCGAATTGCAAATGAATCGTTATCTATGCGATATCTCAAGTGATTTACGTTAAAAAGCGTCAAACAAGCGTGGATCCACATCAGAAACGATACTATTGAAGTTCCTTCGTGAATTGCAAATTAATTGTTATCTATGCGATATCTCACGTGTTTTAAGTTAGAAACCATCGAACAAGCGTTGATCTACAACAGAATCGGAACTATTGAATTTCCCAGCGCTATTTGCAAATGTATCGTTATCTGTGTGATATCTGACGTGATTTACGTTAGAAACCGTCAAAACAAGCGTGGATCTGCATCTGAAACGAAACTATTGAAGTTCCGAGCGCAAATTGCAAATGAATCGTTATCTATGCAATATCTCACGTGTTTTACGTTAGAAACCATCGAACAAGCGTTGACCTGCAACAGAAACGGAACTATTAAAGTTTCCATCGCGAATTGCATATGAATCGTTGTCTATGCGATATCCACGTGTTTTACGTAATAAATCTTCCAACAAGCGTTGATCTACAACAGAAACGAAACTATTGAAGTTTCCAGCGGGTATTGCAAATGAATTGTTATCTATGCTACATCTTACGTGTTATACGTTAAAACGCGTTGAACCAGCGTTGAACTGTTTTAGAAACAAAATTATTGAAGTTTCCAGCGCGAATTGCAAATGAATCGTTATCTATGCAAAATCTCACCAGTTATACGTTAGAAATTTTCGAACAAGCGTTTATCTGCAACAGAAACGAAACTATTGAAGTTTCCAGCGCTAATTGCAAATGAATCCTTATCTATGCAACATCTGACGTGTTTAATAGTAGTCATCATCGAACAAGCGTTGATCTGCAACACAAACGAAACTGTTGAAGTTCCCAGCGCGGATTGCAAATGAATCGTTATCTACGCGATATCTCACGTGTTTTACGTTAAAAAGCGTCAAACAAGCGTTGATCTGCTTTAGAAACAAAACTATTGAAGTTCTCAGGGCGAATTGCAAATGAATTGTTATCTATGCGATATCTCACGTGTTTTACGTTAGAAATCTTCGAACAAGCGTTGATCTGGAACAGGAACAAAACTATTGAAGTTTCCTGCGCGAATTGCAAATTTATCGTTATCTATGCGATATCTGACGTGTTTTACGTTAAAACGTGTCGAACAAGCTTTAATCTGCATCCCAAACGAAACTATTGCAGTTCCCTGCGCAAATTGCAAATGAATCGTTATCTATGCGATATCTTACGTTAGAAACCATCGAACTGCGTTGATCTGCAACAGAAACGAAACTATTGAAATTCCCAGCTCGAATTGCAAATGAATCATTATCTATGCAATATCTGACGTGTTTACTATTAGAAATCATCGAACAAGCGTTGATCTGCAACAGAAACGAAACTTTTGAAGTTTCCAGCGCTAATTGCAAATGAATTGTCATCTATGCTACATCTCATGTGTTTTTCGTTAAAACGCGTTGAACCAGCGTTGATCTGCTTTAGAAACAAAATTATTGATGTTTTCAGCCCGAATTGCAAATGAATGTTTATCTATGCAATATCTCACGAGTTTTACGTTAAAAAACGTCGAAAAAGCGTTGATCTGCATTAGAAAGGAATCTATTGACATTCTTTATGCGCAACTTAAAGGAAACCTTATCTACGCGATGTCTTACGTGTTTTACGTAAAATGTTTTAAACAAGCGTTTATATGCTTTAAAAGCAATACTATTAATGTTCTCAGCGTGCATTTTAAATAAAACTTTATCTATGCTTTATTTCACGTGTTTTACATTTAAAAGCGTCGAACAAGCGTTGTTCTGCATTAGGAACAAAACTATTGCCGTTTTCCAGCGTGCAACTTAAGTGAAACATTATCTTCTCTATCTTTTACGTGTTTTACGTACAAAATTGTCGAACAAGCGTGGATTTACATTAGAATCAATATTGTCACGTCCCAGGAGGGGGACAATTTTTCAAGTCCTCTTACCTCAGTAGTGGACTAGAAAGCTGCTTTCTCTTTGGGTTTTGAAGGTACCTGCTGGGATGGCAAAAAAAAATTGGATATGGGGCACTTTAGAAAATTTACTTTTGTTATTTTTTTAAATCTTTTAAGCAAAAAAAAAATTAGACAGGGGGACATTTTAGAAAATTAACTTTTGTCATTTTTCTAATTCCTTTAAGCAAAAAAAGAATTGGACATGGGGACATTTTAGAAAATTGACTTTCGTGATTTTTCTAATTTTTTATTATAAATCTTTAAAAATATTGTATACAAAAGTGATTCAGTTGCAGGGTGGTTATAAGTGTAGAACTGTAGTCGCGTGTAAGTGCACAAAATTATTTTAACTTACTTATTACAAGCCAGTCGATCTCGAAACAGACTGACCAAGACTGCTCCCGTCTTTGATGTACGTAGCAGATGCAGTAAGACCCATGCAGCTCAGGCGTACAGGGGTCAAGATGAGGTTCGACGTTGCAGCAAAGTGACACCAATATTCGTATACTCTCACACTAGGTTTACACGGTTGAAAAATTTCTAAGTCTAGCAGAGCAACTCGGGTATTTCTCCACGGAAGCTCTGCTGCCGAAGTGAATGCGGCAAAAAATCGAAATAAACTGTCCCCCTCTTACTTTGGTAGTGGGTCTAAGTAAGTGTTTGAACAAAGCTACTATTCACTGAGCACGTTTGGTCACGTATTGCACAGATTTAGACTAAGGTAATTAAATTGTTATACGATGTTTGAGTGTCACCTAGCCAATGTCACGTATCAGTAATATTTATATATAATGTAATCAAAGTCGAGCGTTGCATATGCGGCTTGCTTTGATCCGCTAAGTCACGTATCGGCAATATTTATGTCGAGGTGATTTACGAGGTGCCAGTTTCGACAGCGTGCGTATCACGTATCATAAATGTTTGCGTGAATCAGTCTGAGTTAGCCTATGATCGGCATTCCTAAGATCGATAGAATATTTAAAAATTAATATAAAATAGTACGTAATTTTTTATAACTTATTTCACACGTTAAGCGTATGTTAGACGCATGGCGCATATAGCTGTCGTTTTTGGGTTTCTTAATTCCTTATTAATTCCTTATAGTTTGCTGGAAAAATGAAAATGTTTAATTATCATTGTTAATGTTTAATTATATGCAACCAAAATTATACCTCATGGAAAAGGCCTTTTTCTTGATGTGCCAATATTTTTTTGTAATTTATAATTAACTTATTCATGTGAAAAAGCTTCCAAAAATTTTTTGAATATGTTTGTCTCACTCTTTTCGTCATACGGTCTATAATGCTGTCTTTTTTTTAATTTGTGCGTCATGAGTCTGGATTTACCTCTTTCCTATAGGGTTGTCTCTTTCTATCCTTAATCTCCCCTCTCAATGTGAGATAGACAGATAAGGTTAAATATTGTTAGACAAAGATAGTTTAATTATTGAAGAACTAGGATAGTTAAATACGTGGATCAGGGTGGTTAGACAAGGGCAAATGGCAACCTCTTGGGTGGTGATAAAGATTCATGTATATATATATAGTCAATTCCAAAATTAGGTAATATTTCGTGAACAGTTGGTTGGATTGAATTTGAATGAGGTGCACAAAATTTGTTTAATTAGCGCGCACATGATGCAAAAACAAAAATTAAAAAAGTTCAAAAATTTTGGTTTTTAAGGTCGTCCGAGATTTCTATTTCATATGGTAGTTCTTGACTTAATTAAGGTAGGGGTATGATTTATTTATTTTTCTGGCTAGTTTCCGAGATACAAGGATTTTGAAAATCGACCGATCAGAATCATGTAGCCTTTGTCTTGACAAAGACGGTGACTCATATAATTTTCTGACGTTAAGTTTCCGAGATATAAGCATTTGAAATTTGACCAATCAGAGACAAGTTGATGTCAGTTGATAGTCCTTGACTTGACTTAAGACGGTGGTGTGACTCATTCAATTTTCTAACGGTTAGTTTCCGAAATATAAGCATCTGAAAATCGACCAATTAGAGACAAGTTGATATCAACATCAACATCAACGTCAATATATAACATCAACATCAACATCAACATCAGCATCAGCATCAGCATCAACATCAACATCAACATCGTCACACACATCAACATCAACATCAACCTCAACATCAAAATTTCAAGGTCGTTCGATATTTTTGTTCTATCTGATAAATGACTTGACTTAACTAAGATGATGGTATAAATTATTTTAATTTCTGATAGCTAGTTTTTGAGTTATAACGATTTGAAAATCAACCACGATTTTTTAATGAATTTCTCGGTTGGTTGTTTAGATAATTGCTCGTATATCATATTATGTCTAATTCTGATTTTATGTTTACATGCAAAGGTTCTTAAGGGCCCGTAGGATTTCAAAAACGGTATCGGATACACGCATAATTTTATGATTACCGTCAAGAGGACATGATACCATGAATTAATTGTTATATCAATGATAGGGGTTAATAGGTCAAATTGAGTAGCACCTCATTTTTTGTTGAAAATGGTATGAATTAGAGATATAGGAATATGTTTATTATATTCAGAGTGTGATATTATGTAATTAATGTAGGATACAAATGTTTATTTTATCATGCGGATGTACGATTTAGGGCGCAATTCTTGAAATTTGTTGCATAAAGGTGATTCGTCATTTTGTAGTTAGGTGAATTAACTAATTGTGAAAAATATGTCAGGTCTAAATAATCTTCCGTCGAAATTTTAATGTTTTAGTTGTGTCAGAAGAGAAGAGGGATACTTTAAGAGTCACTAGTGAGATCCTGGGAGCTTTCCAGCAATGACACAATGAGACACAGTGTAACACAGTGTCGGGCACAGTGTATTCCAACTACGACACGGTGAAACACAATACGACACAAAATAAAAGTGAGTTTTAGCGTGTCGTGTGTATCAGTGTTGCCACATTCTAAACATAAAATTGTTATTTATAGAAATTTCATGTTTAGAGAGTTGTACAGAAAGCATTTCTAAGGTTATAAGTTACAATTGACAACAAAAAACAGAGAATAGACTTCAGTTTTATTTTCTAATAAAAATTAATCTTAACAAAATAGTTATAATTTGTAAGCATTGTCAAAATACAATTTCCTCTTGGGATGCAGTCCCTAATCACAAGTGTTTCATCAACAAAGACGTATACATGGATGACGATAATGTGTTATTCATATTAGAATCATGTCCTGAAAATAATCAATGTAAGTATATGATTTAAAAAATTTTGGATAAAGTATTTGTAAATGGACTTTTTTTGCCATATGTAGCCAAACATGATGCCTTATGCAGTGATGCATATGAATGAAATATCCTGTACATCAGAAAAAGAAAACATAAATAACTCTGTCAGCAAGCAAAGTATATTAATTTTTTTAACTGCATAGAATTTAATTAATTAACACAATTGTCATATATTACTCATATTTTGGGATTTATTTTTTTTAGATGTAATATGGAATAAACAATCAACGCTAGCTCTCTTAAGTTCATATAAAATGAACTTGAATAAGACTGATAATGCAAAAAAAAAGACAAAGATATGGACTGCGATAACCGAAGGCTTGCAAGAATTGAGTATAAAGGTAAATATTCAACTTTATTTCCTTTCTATCATCCTAATTAAGAACATTGAATGACATATTTAAGTATTTAATTATTTTTACAGGTAACTAATGATCAAGTAAGGTGGAAAATTAACTTGCTCATAAAAAAATATAAGGAATGCGTGGACAATAATGCAAAATCCGGACGGGCACACATGTCGTTTGAATTTTACGACCAGTTGGAGGAAATATTAGGTCAAGAGAAAGAAGCCAGAGCTCTTCATACAGTCTCATCAAAGATATTATTAGACAGTAATTCTAACGATAAAAGAGAGAATGTTGATGAAAGTCTGTCAAATCACCAGAAGCGGCAGAAAAAGAATGATGAAAATAATCGACCAAATACTTCAACTATTGAACATAAATCTCGACCAGTCGTCAAAAGGCTTTGACCAGGACATGGCACTTGTAGTGGAAACTAGTCTTAAGGATTAAGAAACGTGCGCGGCGATCGAGTAAGGTTGGCAGCATTGTACGTGAACACGACGAACAATAAAGCAGACACGTGTCGTTAACAAGCTTTGTAATTAATACCTTCACCTGCTGACATAATTGAGCTAACAAATAAGACTACAACATGGCGCAGTAAATGTAAAAAATAAAAAAGTATAGCCAAAGATAGAAAGTAAAAATTAGGCAAACGGTGAAGAACAGGGACGACATAACTTAAAAAAGAAGCATCTTGTTAGCGGGAAAGTTGCACCGACGTGGACATGAGCAGGATGGGAGACGCAAGAGGCATCAGCCCCATGAGGATGACGGGGAATGTTGCTGAAAGCTGGCAAATGTGGAGAAGCTGATTTGAAAATTATCTGAAGGCGTCGGAAGTGTCAAAGAAGCCACAAGAAACTCAATGTGCACAACTCTTGCACTATATAGGTAAAGAAAGTTTCAAGATATACAAAACCTTCACCCTATCGGAAGATGAGAAAGATAAATTATCAGTACTTCTGGAGAAGTACGAAGCACATTTCCTTCCCAAGGAGAATCTCTCGTACGAAAGATACGTGTTCTTCATGCTGAGACAGAAGCAAGGGCAGTCGCTAGAGCAGTTCGTCGTAGAATTAACGGAACAAGCTCAAAGATGTAAGCTGGGAGACCTACAGAACAGCCTAATCAAATGCATGATCATCTGTGGAGTCCAAAGCAACGAAATAAGGGAAAAGCTGCTGCAGGATGACTCGCTGACCCTAGAGGAGGCCATACACAAATGCAAAGTGTTGGAGAAAGCCAAGGTTCAAAGCAAGGAAATGGAAGCTGTCGGAGAAACGTCGGGAGCTGTAAATACAATAAAAACTCAAAAAGCGAAAGGTCAAAAACAGGAGGTGAAAGGTAAAAGTGTCTACAAGAACAAAGATAAAATAATTAATAACTGCACGAGGTGCAGCAAAAGTCATAAGTTAAATAACTGTCCGGCGTACGGTAAAGTATGTGGAAAATGTAATAAAAAAAATCATTTTGCAGTAGTCTGTAAAGAAAATAATAAAAAAGTAAATGAAATTGAACAGAAAGAGGAAAAGGTAGACACTCTTACAACTCACAACAAAAGAGAATATCTATTTATAGGAGCGATTAACGGAGAACGCGTGGTACACAGAGTTAGAAATTAATAACGATAAAATAAAATTCAAAATAGACACAGGTGCAATGTGTAACGTACTGTCGATTGAACATATAAAGTCGGTAGGTATTAATAATGTCAAAATTAGTCCGACCGCAACAATACTCAAGTCGTATACAGGTGATATATTACAAGTAATGGGCGTCTTGACAACAAATGTAAAAAAGAATAACAAAATTCTCAAACTAGATTTCTTTGTGGTAAAGACAAATACGCCAGCGATTTTAGGTCTATCGTCGTGTCTGAAATTAAATATTATAAAGAAAGTAGAAAGCATATGTGAAAATAATAATTACTCGGAATTAACAAATAAATATAGAGAGATTTTTACAGGAATAGGATGTCTTCAGAGGCCCTATCGAATTAAATTAAAAGAGAATGCACAATCGGTAATTCACCCTACGTGGAGAGTAGCTCTTACATTATTGCCTAAACTAAAAGTATGCCTAGAGGAATTAGTAAAAGGTAAAATAATAGAAAAAGTAGAGGAAGCCACAGACTGGGTGAATGCCTTAGTAATAACCCGGAAACCGAATGGCAGTCTAAGAATTTGTTTGGATCCAAAGGATCTAAATAATAATATAAAGCGTGAATACTGTTTAATTCCTACACTAGATGAAATCACACCTAAATTAGCAGGAGCCAAAGTGTTCAGTACACTAGATGCAACTAGTGGGTTTTATCAAATCGTTTTAGACGAAGAAAGCTCAAAATTATGCACATTCGGTACACCGTATGGACGGTATAAGTTTCTTAGACTGCCATACGGCATAAAGTCTGCTCCAGAGGTTTTTCAGGCAAGGTTCAGACAGATCTTCCAAGATTGCGAGGGATGCGATATTTATATAGACGACATAATCATTTATGGTAAAAATAAAACGGAACACGATGAGAGATTAAAAAAAGTGTTAGAAACAGCAAGGAAAAATAAAGTTAAGTTTAATTTAAGTAAATGTCAATTCGGCAAAAGTAATATTAAGTACTTGGGACATATAATAAGTGAGAAAGGAATTGCGCTAGATGAAAGTAAAATTACAGCTATCAAAGAATTGCAAACACCTAAAAGTAAAGAAGATGTACAACGCGTGTTGGGTATGCTAACTTACGTAAGCAAATTTATACCAAGCTTTTCTAATGAAACAGCACCGTTAAGAAATCTCTTAAAAAAAAAGGTACTTTTTTCGTGGGGACCGGAACAAGAAAAGGCCCTAGAAGCTTTAAAAAATAAATTAATATCGAAACCGGCGTTGCAATTCTTTGATGTAAACAAAGAAACAGTAGTGTCAGTAGACAGTTCCAAGTCAGGAGTAGGAGCAGTTTTGCTACAAAATAATTTACCGTGCGCCTATGCTTCCAAGGCATTAACAGAGTCGCAGCAAAGATATGCGCAGATCGAAAAAGAAATGGCGGCGATATGTTTCGGTTTAAATAGATTTCATGAATACATATACGGAAAGAAAGTTGTAGTTGAAACAGATCACCAACCGCTAATCTCCATATTCAAAAAGCCAATAAGTAAATGTCCGCCGAGATTACAACGTATGCTACTTCAGGTACAGAAATACGATATAGATTTAAAGTACAAACCGGGAAAACAATTAATAATAGCTGATACTTTGTCACGCGCGTATATGAAAGGACAAACAGAGGAAGAATTTGACAACGAAATACAAGCACAAGTATGTCTTATTGTATCAGAACTAAGTGTCACTAAAGAAAAGTTACAAGAAATTGAAGATAAAACGAGGGAAGATGAAGAATTAACAGATCTAAAAAAGGTCATAATAGAAGGATGGCCGAAAAATCATAGGAAACTTAAGGACAAATTAAAGCCATATGCAAAATTCAAAGGGGAATTATCGATAAACGATGATCTTGTCTTTAAAGGGTGTAGTTTAGTCATTCCACAGAAATTAAGAAAAGAAATGTTAAATAAAATTCATTACAATCACATGGGAATTAAAAGGTGCTTGTATCTCGCAAAAGAATCTGTCTTTTGGCCTACTATGAATAATGAAATCAAACAAATGATAGAGTCGTGTCACTTATGCATAAAATATGCAAATTCACAAACCTCGGAGGAGTTAAAATCACATGAAATAAAAATGTTATCATGGAACAAAGTAGGATGCGATCTGTTTGAACTGCAAGGGGAAAAATACTTGCTAGTAATAGATTATTACTCTAAGTTCATAGAAATTGAAGCGCTAGGAGAAGACACTAGTAGTCACAAAGTTATAAACATTTTAAAGTCTATGTTCGCGAGACATGGGATACCGTTAATAGTAATAAGTGACGGAGGACCGCAGTTCTCATCACAAGCGTTCAAGAAATTTGCCACTGAATGGGAGTTCACCCACGAGATGTCTTCTCCTACGTAAGCACAGTCTAACGGTATGGCCGAACGAAATGTACAAACAGCCAAGAAAATATTCAAAAAAGTGTTAGAGGATCACAAAGATATATATCTGGCGTTATTGTATTACAGAAATATGACTGTTGCCGAGAACTTTTTGCCGGCACAAATATTAATGAGTAGGAAATTACGAACTACAATTCCAGGTAGCAATAGAGATTTAGAACCTAAAATAATAAATAAGGAAAGATATCACAAAATGTTAGATAATAATCAACTAAATCAACAAAGATATTTTAATAGCAAAGGGGCAAAAAACCTAGTAGAACTGCAAAATGGAACAAAAGTAGCGGTACAGTTAAAACCAAAAGGGAAATGGATACCAGGAATTGTAGTGCAAAAAGTCAGAGATAGGACATATGTTGTAAAAACAAATAACGGATCTGAGTTTGTCAGAAATAGAGTATTCATTAAAATAATTAAAAATATACAGAATAATGAGACAGGACAGAAACGTAGTTTGTTTAAGCAGGCAGAAAAGGAGAAGAAAACAGAGCTGAAAAAATGTTATGTAGAAATAGAAAAGGAAGATAGCGACGAAGAAGTAGTAGAAGGCGAGACAATAGAAATAAGTAGCGATTCAGAGGCGGAATATGATACAGCGTCAGGTGGCGAATCGATGTCTAACGACACAGATGTAAACTCAGACGACAGGGAAGTAAGAGACAGAAATGTAGTAACGACAAGAAGCGGGAGAGTTGTTAAGCGACCAAATAGACTAGGATTATAAAACCAACAATTTAGAAAAAGGAGGATGTAGTGGAAACTAGTCTTAAGGATTAAGAAACGTGCGCGGCGATCGAGTAAGGTTGGCAGCATTGTATGTGAGCACGACGAACAATAAAGCAGACACGTGTTGTTAACAAAGCTTTGTAATTAATACCTTCACCTGCTGACATAATTGAGCTAACAAATAAGACTACAACAGCATTGGCTCGACTCTTGCTAAAACTAAAATGGAGTTACAAACACAGTAGTTAGATTATTTGAAAACAACCAAAAATCGAGAAGAGGAACAAACTAAGCGGCACAAAAAATTGCTACAAAGCAAAGTGGAAGTAATCAATGTAAAAAAACGTCAGCTTCAGTTAAAAAAAGAAATAGCAGAAAAAAAACTAAAATCGAAAGAACGTAGACATGAAGATTTAATAGAAGTAGAAAAATTAAAAATTAATTTACTTAAAAAGTTACTTAGGAGTGGCGAAAAAGTAAGAAACCAAGAAGACAGTGATTCGGATTAACTGAAAATGGTGCAACGTACAATGCGTAAAATAACTTCTTAAACAAATTTTTTCTTTTACGTTTTGATACATTTATTTCGTACAGTTGATTTAATGTGCTTAGTTTCGATAAAAGATTCACGTTATTTACCATTCAACTTTTATATAAGGCTAATAAATAAGTATGTCATAAAAATATAATAATTACATTTCTGGAAATAATTCGTTAAATAAATGCATTTGACGATCTTGTGCAATTTCATTTGGAATATTTTCCTTAGGATTATCATGATTGTTGTTGACAATAAGTTCATTATCATCTTCCATTATTTCAAGATCATCATTTGCATTAATACAGTAATTATACATGCCGCGATCGTTATATCAGTTACAAAACTAATAGTTTTATATTAATTGAAAAATTTTATTCTGCGAAACCTTCCCTTCAATAAGCCAAATGCTCTTTCAACACTCATGCGAGTTGATGAATGTAGATAATTAAATTCTCTTTGTTGAGGGGTTAAATAACCGTTATCTCGAAACGGAGGAACAAGCCATGGCAAAAAAGGATATGCTGAATCACCGAGTATGAACGTATTATTAGGAAATACTCTTTCTTGCTCTCTGCTTGCAATTGAATGTAATGGTGATCTTCTTAATACACGAGCATCATGTAATAAACCAGGTTCACTACGGTAAACATTAGTGAATCTCGTTTTAGAATCTACAACTGCTTGTAAATTCAACGAAAAATATTTTTTGCGGTTATAATAATGGCTTTCGTTATCGGGAGGTTTTTCAATACGTATATGAGAACAGTTAATTGCTCCTATAACATTTGGAATATTTTTTAACAAAAAAAAATTATTAGATATTGTCGTTATATTATGTCCTTGCGGCCATTTAATAACATCATTTAATTTTGTTAAAAGCCAAGCAGCAACTCTACGAACAATGCAAAATACAGAAGAAATCGACAAATCAAAACGATCTGCAATCGTTCTTAAGGGTTCGGTGTTGACCATAAACTAAAGAAATATAAAAACGCTCACTTTTGTTGTGATTGGCTTCATACCAAATGAATTCTACGGAATAAATCCAAATTCTTGTATGTCATCTGCAATGGAATAAATAAATAAGTAAATAATTACAATAGAATAATTGATATGAATACGATTAATAAATTATATATTATTATTACTATTATACTACTATTAAATTGTAATATTAGTTTACCAACTAATTGATATACTGTATTTCTACGTAATCGCAAGTGCTCTTGAAATTTGATGTTTGTCCATGATTCTACAAGATGCACATAATTTTGGACACAATTTCGACGATTGCCAAATATTAAACCCTGCATCAATGAAAAGAATATTGAGTCATCTTTAATTGTTCCTTCTACCCAACTGTCATCAGATAAAATATCTGATTGTTTATTATCATCTCTACTATCTGAAGAACTGCTGCTGCTGTTGCTGCTGCTGCTGCTGATTGACACAATTTCCGTTAAGCCGAATATAACCTTTCCTTTCCTATTCATCTATTTTAAATAGTAATAATAATATATAATATTACAAAAATGTATCCATACCTATAATAGAACAAAAGAAATAATATTAAATATATCACAAAAATGTTATTGCCAAAAAAATTGCTTTTTTTTATTTAGACAAAGCAATTTGTCAGTGTTATAGCAAAGGTAAACAGTTAATTAATTTTATTCCAGTTTACTGCTGTTATCGATAATGGAACGCGAACTACTTCCATAAAAAAAAGTATTTTTTTTTTGTAATTTTTTATATTTTTTATACTTACCTCTAATTATAATTTAATAATGCCACTTAAACATGAATATATAAAAACTGAAAATTTACAACTGCATTTATCTCCGAGAAACTTATAGGGTATAATTGTAACAATAGGCTCACTCTAACGGTCTCTAGAGTTAAGTGTGTTAAAATAAGCACCCACTTACCGTGTGACACAGTGTGACACAGTGCCATGCTGTGTCGTCTTATTGGAAAGCTCCCCCTTATTGTTAGTACTAACTTGAGGATGTGTAATTATTAACGTCTCTTACTTGTCCTTATATTAACAAAGTTTGTTCGGAAGTTGATATCTTGCTACTAAACGTTCGTAATTCTAGTTTGGCCTTTTCATGGTTGCAATAACATAACAATAATAACGTACAAAGGAAAAAAAAATAGTTAGTTATTCGCGAAAACAATTGCTGATCATAAAGAGAGAGGGAAAGAAGAATTTTAAACGTCGCCGAACGTCACACCTGCTTTAATGTTAATAAAACAAATTACCGACAGAGAGATTACCGACAGAAAAAATAACGACAAGAGTTACTAACAGGAGTTACCAACAAGTAGGTTACCGACCAAGATTAGCGATAAAAATTACCGACAGAGAGGTTACCGACAGGGATTGCCGACAGGCAAGTTACCGACAAGGTTTACCAACAGTGGTTACTAACAGGGATTACCGACAGGGAGGTTACGGGCAGGGATTACCGACAGGGAAGTTACCGACATGGGTTACCGACAGGGTGGTAACCAACAGAGATTATAGACAAAGATTACCAACATGTGGGTTACCGACATTTGCTAATTTAGAAATTTTCTAAACCTTTTAAGCAAAAGGAAAACTGGACAGGTGAACTCTTTAGAAAATTGTTTATCGTTATTTTTCTTTATTCTTTTGAGTAAAAGAAAATTTGACAGAGGGACACTTTAAAAAATTGATTTCGTAATTTTTCTAAGTCCTTTAAGAAAAGAAAAATTGGAAAGGGGAAAATTTTTGAAAATTGATTTTCAAGATTTTCTAAGTCTTTTAAACAAATTGATCTGCATTAGAAACAAAATTATTGCCGTTCTCCAACGCGCATTTAAAATGAAACATGATCTGTGCGATATTTTACGTGTTTTACGTAAAAAACGTCAAAAAAGTGTTGATCTGCATTAGAAACAAAACTATTGATGTTCTCATCGTGCATTTCAAATGAATAGTTATTTATGCAATATCTCACGTGTTTTACGTTAGAAAGCGTCGAAAAAGCGTTGATCTGCATGAGAAAAGAATCTATTGCGTTTTTCAGAGCACAACACAAATGAAACATTATCTATGCGATATCTTACATGCTTTACGTTAAAACGCGTCAAACAAACATTGATTTGTATAAGAAACAAAACTATTGCCGTTCCACAGCGCGCAACACAAATACAACGTATTCTATGCGATATCCCACGTGTTTTACGTTAAAAAGCGTCAAACAAACGTTGATCTTTATTAGAAACAAAACTATTGTCTTTTCCCAACGCACAATTCAAATGAAACGTTATCTACCCGATATCTCACGCGTTTTGCGTTAGAAACCATCGAAGAAGCGTGGATATGCAATAAAAACCAAAATATTTTGTTCTATAACGCGAATAAAAATAAAACGTTTTCAATGCGATATTTCACTCGTATTATGTAAAAAACATTGAACAAGGGTTGATCTAAAGTAAAAACCAAAATATTGAGTTCGATAACGCGAATTAAAATAAAACGTTCTTTAGGGGATATTTCACTCGTATTATGTTAAAAAGCATTAAAGAAGCGTTGATCTGCAGTAAAAACCAAAATATTGCGTTATTCAACGTGCATTTCGAATTAAACGTTAACGATGCGATATCTCACGTGTATTGCGTTAATAAGCATCGAAAAAGCGTTGATCAGTAGTAAAAACCAATAATTTGCGTTTATAAACGCGCATAATAATAAAACGTTCTTTTTGCAATATCTAACGTGTATTATGTTAATATGCATTCAACAAGCATTGATCTGCAGTAAAAACCATAATATTGCGTTATTTAACGTTTATTACAAATTGAACGTTTTCTATGCTACATCTTACGTGTATTACATTAATAAGCATTGAACAAATGTTGATCAGCAGTAAAAACCAATAAATTGCGTTTTGTAACGCGCATTTCATATGAAAAGTTCTCTATGCGATATCTGTCTTTTACTATGTTAATAAGCATTGAACATGGGTTGATCAACAAAAATAAACAAAATATTGCGTTCTTCAACGCACATTTTAAATGAAACGTTCTCTATGCGATATTTCACTTCAATTATCTTAAAAAACACTGAAAAAACATTGATCGGCATTAAAAACGAATAAATTGCGTTTTACAACGCGCATTTTGAATATAACGTTTTCTATGCGATATCTCACGTGTATTATGTTAATAAGCATTAAACAAGCGTTAATCAGCAGTAATAACTAAAATATTGCGTTCTTTTACGCGCATTTTGTATGAAACGTTCTCTATGCGATATTACACTTCAATTATGTTAAAAAGCATTAAACAAACGTTGTTCTGCTGTAAATACCAATAAAATGAGTTTTTCAAAGCGCATTTTACATAAAACGTTCTCTATGCGATATCTCACGAGTACTATATTACTAAGCATTGAACATTCGTTGATCAACAATAATAACCAAAATATTGCGTCCTTTTACTCTCATTTCGAATTAAACTTTCTCTATGATATATTTCACTTCAATTATGTTAAAAAGCATTGAACAAGCGTTGATCTGCAGTAAATACCAAGAAATTGAGTTTTTCAAAGGGCATTTTATATAAAACGTTCTCTATGCGTTATGTCACGCGTGCTATGTTAATAAGCCTTGAAAAAGCGTTGAAAAGCAGTTATAACCAAAAGATTGCGTTCTTCTACGCGAATATTATATGAAACGTACTCTTTTCAATATTTTAATTGTATTATGTTAAAAAGCATTGAACATACGTTGATCAACAATAATAAACTAAATATTGCGTTCTTCTACGGGTATTTCGAATGAAACGTTTTCTATGCGTTATTTCATTTTAATTATGTTAAAAATCATTGAACAAACGTTGATCTGCTGTAAATACCAATAAATTGAGTTTTTCAAAGCGCATTTTATATAAAAGGTTCTCGATGCGATATATCAGTTGTATTATGTTAAAAAGCATCGAACATACGTTGATAAGCAATAACCTAAATATTGCGTTATCTAAAGCGCATTTTAAAAGAAACGTTCTCTATGCAATATTTTACTTGTATTATGTGAAAAAGCATTGAACAAATGTTGATCAGCAGTAAAAACCAATAAATTGCGTTTTTCAACACGTATTTTAAATGAAACGTTATCTATCCGATTTTTCACGTTTATTATGTTAATAAGCATTGAACATGCGTTGATCAACAAAAATAACCAAATTTTGCGTTCTTCAACGCGCATTTTGAACGAAACGTTCTCTATGCGATATTTCACTTCAATTATCTTAAAAAACATTGAACAAGCGTTGATCTGCATTAAAACCCAATAAATTGCGTTTCTCAAAAATCATTTTAAATTTTTAAGTTCTCTATGCGATATCTCACGTGTATTACATTTATTAACATAACATAACTTTCATTTTTGATGCAGATCAACGATTGTTTGACGCGGTTTAACGTAATACATGTGAGATATCGCATAGATAACGATTCATTAGCAATTTGCGCTGTGAAATTCAATAGTTTCGTTTCTGTTTTAGATCAACGCTTGTTCGACGCAGATTAACGTAAAACAGGTGAGATACTGCATAGATTACGATTCATTTGCAAATCGCGTTGGGAACTACAATAGTTTCGTTTTGGATGCAGATCAACGGTTGTTTGACACGTTTTAACGTAAAAAAATGTCCGATATCGCATAGATAACGATACATATTTAATTCGCGCTAGGAAATCTAAGATTTTCGTTTCCGATGCAAATCCACGCTTGTTCGAAGGATTCTAACGCAAAACACGTGAGATATTGCATAGATAAAGATTTATTTGCAATTTGCGCTGGGAACTTCAATAGTTCTGTTTCTGTTGCAGATCAACGCTTATTCGATGTTTTCTAACAGTGAAGCTCGTGACACATCACATATGTAACGATTTACATGCAATTTGCGTTGGGAACTTCAATAGATTCATTTCTGATGCTGATCTACGCTTGTTTGACACGTTTTAACGTAAATCACGTCAGATATAGCATCGATAACAATTCATTTGCTGTTCGTGTTTGGAAATTTAATAGTTTTCTTTTTTGGAGCCGATCAACGCTTGTTCGAAGATTTCTAACGTAAAACAGGTGAGATATCGCATAGATAACGATTCATTTGCAATTTGCGCTGTGAACTTCAATAATTTCGTTTCTGTTGCAGATCAATGCTTGTTCGACGCAGTTTAACGTAAAAAGCGTGAGATATTGCATAGATAACGATTCATTTGCAATTCGCGCTGGGAACTTCAATAGTTTCGTTTTTGTTTTAGATCAACCCTTGTTCGACGCAGTTTAACGTAAAACAGGTGATATATCGCATAGATAACGATTCATTTGCAATTCGCGTTGGGAACTACAATAGTTTCGTTTGAATGCAAATCAACGCTGGTTCGACGCGTTTTAACGTAAAACACGTGAGATGTAGCATAGACAACGATTCAATTGCAATTCGCATTGGGAACATTAATAGTCTCGTTTCTGGTACAGATCCACGCTTTTTCGATGGTTTTTAACGTAAAACACGTGAGATATCGCATAGATAACGATTCATTTTCAATTCGCGCAAAGAACTACAATAGTTTCGTTTTGGATGCAGATCAACGCTTGTTCGACACGTTTTAAGGTAAAACAAGTCTGATATCGCATATATAACTATTCATTTGCAATTCGCACTGGAAACTTCAATAGTTTCGTTTCTGTTGCAGATCAACGCTTGTTCGACTCGGTTAACGTAATCACGTGAGATATCGCATAGATAACGATTCATTTGCAATTTGCGCTTGGAACTTTAATAGTTATGTTTCTGATGCACATCAACGCTTGTTTGTCGCGTTTTAACGTAAACACGTGAGATATCGCGTAGATAACGATTCATATGCATTTCGCGCTAAGAACTTTAACAGTTTCGTTTCTGATGCAGATCTACGCTTGTTCAATGTTTCTAACGTAAAACGCGTGAGATATCGCATAGAGAACGATTTCTTTGCAATTTGCGCTGGGAACTTCAATAGTTATGTTTCTGATGCAGATCAACGCTTGTTTGTCGCATTTTAACGTAAAACACGTTAGATATCTCATAGAAAACGATTTATTTGCTATATGCGTTGGAAAATTCAATAGTTATGTTTCTGATGCAGATCAACGCTTGTTCGACGTGTTTTTACGTAAAACACGTGAAATATCGCATAGATAACGATTCATTAGCAATTTGCGCTGGGAATTTCAATAGTTTCGTTTCTGATTCAGATCAACGCTTGTTTGAGGCGTTTTAACGTAAAAGATTTTAGATATCGCATAGATAATGATTAATTTGCCATTCTCCTTGGGTACTTTAATAGTTATGTTTCTGATGCAGATCAATGCTTGTTCGAAGTGTTTTTACGTAAAACACGTTAGATATCGCATAGAAAACGATTCATTTGCAATTTGTGCTGGTAACTGTAATAGTTTTGTTTCTGATGCAGATCAACGTTTGTTTGACGCGTTTTAACGTAAAACACGTTAGATAACGCACAGATAACATTTCATTTGCAATTTGCGTTGGAAACTTCAATAGTTATGTTTCTGATGCTTTCACGTCCCGGGGGAGCGTCCTTCAAAATTAAAATTTCACAAGTCACTTCACCATTTAATCGCTTTCACTTGTCACTGATTCTAGTCTTTAGCACAATTCAAAATTCCGAGGGAAATGTGATAATGGTTAATTAAATTCAAATTGCAAGGGTCAGATTTAATACAGATTGTAACATTCAGATCGATTCGTTGTCTAATATGTCAGTTTCAATAAATGATCACAAGTAAAATGCACAATACATGTATAGCAAATTGATATTCAAGTCAATATCACAAATTTTTCAAAAGTGTATTTTGTCGAAGCTTTCGTAATAATATTTATTTCCTCTCATTCATGTAATATATTCTATTAATTTGTTCGACTCACCTCATGATGTCGTTATTATAAAATATTTTATATTGCAAGAGTTATTAGGAAAGAGCGTTATCTCTAGAGTCGATTATTCAATTATGTATAATTTATTATCTCATCGTATAGATTCAATAAAAAAAGGGGTATTTTCACTTGAGATATTATTCAAAAGCCCTTGTCGAAATTATTCGGCGCAATAAGGGTATCGCGCGGTTTCCCAATTATGATAGCTTCAACTCAATTTCAATATTTCATGCACAATTTATAATTCATGCACAATTGGGGGAATTGACTGGTCACAAGATGTACTGATTGTAATTCTATTCGTCTTAATAAAAGAAATTATTTCGATGAAAGAATTGTCAAGTATTATTCAATTAAAGTTTTATTTAATTACTGGATTTAGTTCCATAAATGGTATAAAATATTGTAAAAAGTCAAAAGTATCTATTAATTTAATTAATTTTATTCACTTTAAATTTTGTACTTCAGAGAAATATTGGATAAAAGATGACCAGTTACATGGGAGAGTTAAATTAAATTCACAATAAAAATAAATCAACATGTAGTTAATTTATTTCATTCAAGTTTCGAATCTTAGAAATTCTAATATTTTATTCTTTAATAAAACATTTTGTTATTATCTTTTAGACACTCGGTATATTAATCATCAAATAAATCATTGTTAATTATCATATCAGAAGGTAGGAATCGGATCAGATCAAGTAATTGCATTTAATTCTTCAACTCAAAATATTCAAAATTCTGGTTATTTAGAGACACCTTATATAAATTGTTAAATTAGCAACTTCCTTTTATTTAAATCATTAGCATGTTCAAATGTTGGAGAAATGGGTTGGTAATCAAATTCAAATTATTCATTAATTTATTTCGCTTCAAGATTTAGATGTTGATTTATTTTGCAGAAATTTGTATATTCATATGTATTAACAAGAGGTTGTACTCACCTGTAAATTTCGGTCGATTCTCCTATATAATAATTATCAGATCCTCTGTATAGAGGAATGTATTCAGCAAGACCTCGGTTTTCCAAAATTTTCAGCTGCCAAGCATGTAGTATTCAGACCCACTGTAAATTTCGGTCGATCCTCGTATATAATAATTATCAGATCCTCTGTATAAAGGAGTGTATTCAGCGAGACCTCGGTTTTCCAAAATTTTCAGCTGCCGAGGATGCAGTATTCAGACCTATTGTAGTTGTAGTAACGTACACGGAATGCAGGAAAAGAAGGATCGCCAACAAAATTTGCAAAGTTCAGTTCACAAAATTTTATATCTCACTTCGATATTACAAGCAATTTAGAGGTGGGCTCGAGAGTGCAGGACTCCACGGATCACCTCTAAAAGCGTACAAATTTCCGCACTGATGTTAACAGAGTTTGACGACACGTATAAACGTACCGGATTGACAGGTAAAATACAAGATATAAAGATCACACTGACTCTAACTAGATGTTACTCTTCCGAAAGTTCCCTTGTCAATGCACTACTGAGCTGTCAATGATGTTACGCTCTCGGAAGTTCCCCCGTCAATGCGCTAATTAGATGTTACTCACTCGAAATCCCACCCGTCAATGAGAAGACGCTCCGCAGAGCTCGCTTATATAGGCTAGCTTATAGGCGCGGGGAGGTGAAACCTCTTACATGTGTATTGTACGTGTGAATATTATAATGAATTTCGAATTTTAAAATAATAAATCGGAAGTTTTGACAACTCATTTCCTAGATCACCCTGTTGTGGAAAATAAGGTGCATCTACTAAACTGGTCGCTTTTTGACATCTTCCGTTATTTTTGTGATAAAACAGTAAATTTTGTTGTTAACAATTTCTAGTTAAAATTTCGTAAAGACAATAATTTTAGTAGAAAGGTAGTTGCTCAATTAGCTTAGGTGTACAATCTTGTAAAAATGTGGCTGATAGTTTTCGAATAATTAAATGGAAAAGAAATTAAATTTTCACTATAGGTTTACGCATAAGTGCGTCTCTCTCACTCTTATAGCAGGAGCGCAAAATAAAAATCTTAATTGTTCGAAAACGGTTTGATACAGAGTTGTGGAATTTAAATAAATGTATGTATTATTATAGTACAATTATGGTTGTTACGTCATTATCATCTTTTTACCGGCGATTTATTATTTTAAAAATTTAAATGTGTTCTCTTATGGAAGTTACGTGTTAAAATTATCGATCTTTAAAAATCGATATCTTCAAAACTAATAAAATTAAAAATTTGAGATTTAGTATTCAGCATTATAATGTTAAAAGGAACTTGAGTGTAAATTTTCATGTTTCCGGATCTAATAGTTTTTGACTTATAATTGAATCTTTTTCACGTGTAAATAAGATTATTGATTTTCTTCACTGCATGCAGCATGTGTAATGTATAAATATTTTAAAGAAAGAAAAATTTATATTTCTCAAACGCGCGGATAGATTTTAACGAAATTTAAAATCTGAACGTAAAAAGATATTGCCTTTTGAGGGGTATAGGTAGGAAGTATGCAAAATTATTATTTAAAGGAGCTTGTCTATTGCTTGTACATGTATAGGCGTAAAGATGTGTGCGTGTATATGTGTGTAGATATATTACTTAATTCGATTAAAAATTAATGGAGATATTTATTCATTTATTTCCTGGCTCACACGATTATTGGTGGTGAAATACATCTTTTATTTTTGTTATACCTTAAAATTTCCTGTGATTTGTTAATAAAATAGTAGTTAATTTTTAATAATATTATATTAAGATTATTACTGTAATTTCGTGATTGTAGAATGTTTAAAAGAAAGAGAAGTTCTTACTATTCAAATAGAGCTTTTACTTATAATATTTTACTGTGATTTTATATTAGATTTATTTAAAGAAAGTTTTGCTTGCATGGAATTTTATCAACGCATGAACGTATGAATTTCGCGGGTCCCATGATTTTTATGTGAGAGTATACAGTGCCCAGGAGTTTTTCAGCAACTTCCGAATTAACGTCGACTGGTCGCATGCCGATAGTACGATGCCTGCGGTTGTTGTAATCCGACACCAGACGCGGCAGCTCGTTGACCCAATTGTGCGACCCGTTAAGTGTAAACATACGCCACATATCGTTCTTAAGTGTGCGGTTCCATCTCTCTATTATCGATGCTTTTAAAACCAAATATGTAGAATAATGATTAATGACAAGCTTTTTCAAGACTTTTTTGCACATCGGCGTTATAAAATTCCTTTCCCATATCCGTTTGCAAATTTTTCGGGCATCTTCCGCTCTCTCGAATTCTCTTGGCGATTGCGTCAACCGTCTCGCGCCCGGCCTTGCTCTTGAGCGGTACTGCCCAGGCTTATTTACTCAACGCATCGATGACGGTAAGTATGTAATTATGACCTCTATTGTACTTTGAATAGGGACGCATCTCGACGATATCAGCTTGTCAAAGATCGTTGAGTCCTTTGATTATAACACGTCTTCTAGGAAAATTGCGTCTAGCTGACGCGTGTAATTCTTCGACAATTCGTCGCCTCTCGGAGCTTATTGTTTTCTTCGATGAACTCATATTTCGGCGCGTAAAAGAATTTGCTGCTCTTAGAGGGGGAAACGTTCTCGCGCATTTTATCTTTGACAGTCCCCAGCCATGGGATTGGCTGATGAAATCCGAATGATCTTGCGCCTCCTGGCTCACTGCCATGCATCATGGGCTAAGATGGGGCACCGACGGGGTGGTTCCATACCGGAAAGCAAGACAAGTGATTACAACTGCAGTATTGGGTAATGAAAATTTTGACAACAAGGAGATTGTATACGTCAAAGGACTTGAGAAACGAGAATGGCTGGGAGAATTGATTCTGGACAGTCGGCGAGAATACGCATACATCGAGAGCCTGGATGTGGATTACGAAGACGTTGATAATCTGAATAATCTAGATGATGCTAATACTTTTCAATGTGGGCAACACCGTACGAATAAACATTGTGCTTTACAAAATGTATTCAAACTTTACAATTGGTGGACACAATTGCACAAATAAACATACGTAATATACGAGATACGTTTTTTTTCCCCCCTCCATTACATCTACGTTTCTCCAACGTTTTTTTCATGTTTCTCTCGTTTAGTTTAACGTTCTTCATGTTTAGTTTAACGTTATTTCATGTTTTTTTCACGTTTAGTTTAACGTTTTTCATGTTTAGTTTAACGTTTCTCCGACGTTATTTCATATTTTTCACGTTTAGTTTAACGTTTTTCATGTTTAGATTAACGTTTTTTTCATATTTCACGTTTCATATACGTCACGTTTCATGTACGTCATGTTTCATGTATGTCACGTTTCATGTACGTCATGTTTCACGTTTCATGTACGTCATGTTTTATGTACGTCATGTTTCACGTTTCATGTACGTCATGTTTCATGTACGTCATGTTTCACGTTTCATGTACGTCATGTTTCACGTTTCATGTACATCATGTTTCACGTTTCATGTACGTCATGTTTCACGTTTCATGTACGTCATGTTTTATGTACGTCATGTTTCACGTTTCATGTACGTCATATTTCACGTTTCATGTACGTCATGTTTTATGTACGTCATGTTTCACGTTTCATGTACGTCATGTTTCACGTTTCATGTACGTCATGTTTTATGTACGTCATGTTTCACGTTTCATGTACGTCATGTTTCATGTACGTCATGTTTTATGTACGTCATGTTTCACGTTTCATGTACAACGTTGCCAGATCGCGAAAACGTGTCGTGACACGTTCGAGCGATAACGATGATGATGAAATTGTTTGATAGAGGGGAAAAGTATCCCCCACTCCTTTACAATTGCAGAAGCTTTAATCCTCCTGCAAACGTCGCAATTTATAATCAGTTTTGAATCAGTCGCTCGTTTGAACGGTTCTGAGACAACGCATCTCTCTCTCGGTATAAACAATGGCAAACTATTACGTTCCAATCCAGACTGAATCATGCGAGACATCGTAAATATCTTTACATTTAAATTACGTTTTATACATTTATTGTACGTTTTACTCATCTCTCCGTTTTTTTCAGCACGTCTTTGGAATCGCGGTATACGCCGCGTATTTTGGGTAGAAGGTTCCCGCTAACCTTAACATCCTACAAATGGATTGATATTGCTATGATGGTGGGACCTGTTTCCTGCTTTGTGGAAATGTCGATTGGCGATACGCGCGGCAATCGGATTGTTCTACCTTATAAAACATGGAAAGCTTTAGTCGAGAGACGTGTGGATATTGAGCGACTCGCCCAGTTAACAGAAGCATCATCATCATCATCATCGTTAACGATTCACGAACTTTGCGTGCAACTCGTATAACTGCGGGAAGAAAATATTGTTAAATTATCGTTGCGCGATGCTTGTATTTACCTAAAACCTGCAACTATGTTATTTATATTCAACCTGGAACATTGTGTCGAGCACATGTGTTGTACGCTCTTATCAAAACACGATTACAGCCACTGAAAGATATAAATATTTAGTAAATTTATTGCGCTTGAATTGTATCATGAATTAACGCGAAGCGATACGTATGTTGCACAGATCTTACGATACAAATTCACTAATTGAGTGTGAATTAATAGCTTACGCTATTGATACTATTGTGAACGAAGCATTACATGAACAATAAAATAGGATTTTAAAAAACTCTTTAAAATGTATTTGAAAATCTATCCTTATCCATCGTTTCCTATTTTCTTAGTAAATAATATGCGAGATAGTAGACATTAAGGAGGCGCGTGAAAGAAACAAACGGGCGGGTGGGGAGAATAAACGCGCAAGCACATGCTTGACCGTGTACGAGAAAATTGAGCGAGCGAGCGAGCGAGGGACGGAAAGAGCGCATGCGTGAGCTTCAGCGGGTGGCAGCGGCGGCGGCGGCGGCGGCGGGCCCCGCGGAAATAGCCGCGCACACCCCACAAAATATTCGTCATCGTATCGCTTATCCCTCTCGTGATGACAGACATTTCCGATTTCAAAATACAGTCATACACACCTCCTCGCGGTGTGATTTATTATGTTTATGTAAACAGAGTGACAAGTACATGGTCCATGTTTACATTAAATGGTCAGTAGTTGCCTCCACGCGACACATTTCAAAGGTGTCGGTCAAGAACATGGTCCTCGAATCGTTATCACTGTTTATATAAACATTGATTACGCAGAACTACCGGTTAGGTTTACACGCGTGCCCCCGTTTTAAGCCCCCCCTCCCCCTCTTCCACCCGGTTTGGTCCACCCGAGGGACCTTATCGCCGGTTAGACCCCCCCGCGCGACCCGAAATATTGCCCCCCTTCCCCGCACCCCCCTGAGATCCCATAGTTTAAACCGGCCTATACATTCTACTAACGGGAATTTTTAAATTTCGCGGGTTTGGAGAGCCCGACAGTCAAATTTTTTTTTTGTTTATGTTGGTATACATGCCCCTGAAGTATGCTGAAATGTTGAGCTGTATTCATTGTTTACTTTGTCCTTGGCAGCTGCTAAGGTTACACGTGTTTTTATGAGCTCGGCGATTTTCGTTTCTGAAAAAAATGGATCAAAGAATTTGTATCAAATTTTGCGTAAAAAATAACATAAAATGTAACAAAGTGTGTGAAATGTTAACAAAGGCCTATGGTGAGTCTACTATGAGTAAAACAAGAGTTTACGAGTGGTATAATCGTTTCCAAGATGGCCGTGAAGACGTTGAAGATGACGAACGCCATGGACGCCCCAGTACATCAAGAACCGATGATAACGTCGAAAAAGTGAAAGAAATGGTTATGAACAATCGCCGAATCACAATCAGAGAAGCCGCTGATGATGCTGGCATATCAATTGGCTCATGCCATGACATTTTTTATGGAATTTATGGAAAAACAATTCATGGCTTTTGCACCACGATAATGCACCTGCTCACACTTCATTGCTTGTTCGTGAATTTTTGGCCAAAAACAATACTGTAATGATGCCCCAGCCTCCATATTCGCCAGACATGGCTCCGTGTGACTTTTTCCTATTTCCAAAAATAAAGAGAACCTTAAAGGGCCGTCGTTTTGCAAGCATAGATGACATTAAAAGCGCATCGCTTAAAGAGCTAAAGGCTATCCCAAAGATCGAGTTTGAGAAGTGTTTCGGGGATTGGAAGAAGCGCAGGCATAAGTGCATAATGTCTAATGGTGACTATTTTGAAGGCGACAACATTAATGTAGACGAATAAATAAATATTTTTTTCAAAAAACGAAAATTCCCGGTATTTTTTGAACACACCTCGTATATGCCCGTATTAAAAATGTTAAATATGCATTATTTAAAAAGTTTCTTATTTGACTTGTCCATGTAGTAGGTTCTCACTTACATGTCATGCGTGTATGTGTGAGTATATATGCGTACTGTGAGAAGTGATTTTATGTTGCTCTTATTTTATAATTTAATAACTCTTAAACTAGTACATAAAAATTCTTGAAATTTTGCAAGCGTGTTTTTGAATGTTTATCCTAAATCGTATTCAAGTTTGGTGGTTAGGGGGTGAAGGGTTTAATTGTAATAAATTTTTAATTTAGCAAAGTGACATATTGTAGATGTATTTTAAGGTGAAGAGCGAGTTTTATGCCGAACGTTCCCTCTTTATTTTACGAGATAGTTAATTTTTCAGCAAAGAACGTTTATTCATAAAAATTGTTTATTAGGTAAACTATTGTTAAATTTATTTAATTTTTAATAATTAATTATGTATTATATGAGATTCGTCCTGACGACTGACTATTTTATTCGATTTTATATAATTTGGCAAGTTCTTATAGCTTCAACGATCTGCAGCTTATTCGACATACACTTTATGCAATAATTTTAAATTAACAATTGAATTAATCGTTAACCCTTCAAGTGAAAATTATAAAATTAAAATTTTAGTAATGAAATAATATTGTCTTTAATTTGACCGTAGCAGAAATCTAATGAGAGTTATATTGGAAAAGTTCATATTTTACAGGTATAAGGCTTTGCGTTTCTCGTGTACCTGTGTATCCGCCATCTTGTCATACTGAAGCATACGTATAACGTGAAAGTTTGAAATTTTATATTGTCAGAACTATTGGTCTAAAAAAATTGAAATCTTAGGACAACATTCTTTAGGTTAAGCTCTTTGTTTTTTAATAATGTTTCAAAGTTGTAGGGGCAACCGTTTAGTTGTTATAAACAATTAAAGTTTTATTATTAACGGAATTTTTTATAATAAATTGGAGTCACTTAGAGCTCCGTTCTAAAATGTATGATGATCGTTAGGTCCATATGTATAAAGGGTATAAGCGCAACCTTTTCATATGTTACCGTTTTTGCAATAAAAATTCGTTAGGTTTCTTAGATAACTTTTGGATTACGTCCAAACTATTTGAGCTAAAGACATGAAATTTAAATCGTTAAAATAACTTTTGGTCTCGAGTAGTAAAATAATATTTTTATTTTTTCAACTTAATAATTAGCGATTTTTATAAACAATAAATCTTTGATGTTTTAATTCTTGCGTATTTTACGGGATAAAAACCAGAAAATAAATCTGTGGGTATGATTTGCGATATTAAAAATTTAGAAAATAATTTTATTCCTTAATTTTAATAATTAATAATTTTTATTAATTAATGATATTTCTTAATTGAAATTTTTCTTCCTCATAAACTATTAGAGTTAGAAAGATGAAATTTAATTCTTAAGTACAATTTATTACTTCAAAGTTTTTGATAGTAGTTTCGTTTTGTCAGTATCAATTGTTAATAATTTTAAAATGTTAAATGGATTTATTTTTAAACTAATAGGGTTATTTTCGCGAGAATTGAACTACGGAGTTATTTTATGATTTTAATAAATTTAATAATTTATTTAACCTTTAATCTTGACATGGAGGTAATTATATATGTATAGGGTGTCCCAAAAGTAAGGTATATAAAATAATTTACTTCAAAAATTGGTAACTTCTAAGTTATTTGTCGGAAAAATTTGAAACTTAGGGGGATGTTATTAATTATTTAAGGGGTGATTTTTCTTATGGGGGTGGTTTTAATCAGAGGAGGTGATTTTGAAAAAAAATTATTTTAAGTTCGGAAGTATGTTTATAAAGATCGGCCCTGCCTCCTTTCTTACGGAGTGCATTTTGTGGGTGGTTCCGGGGTGAGTTTTTCAAAAAATCATAGCTCCGGAACAGTTAGAGATTAAGAGTTCAGACCAATTCCGAAAATCGTTTTTATGGAAGGCCTTTCAAACGTACATTTTGGATTTTTGATAATTTGTTTATTTAAATAAATAAAAAAGTTATTATTTTTGATCAAAATAAAAGGTGTATAGTTAGATTCAGATGGTCAAAAGAAGTTGTATGGTAAAATTTATAAAAATTGTAAATCAATATTTTGTTTAAACAAATTAAAAATTTATAATGGTTATTAATATGAGCGAGTATTACTAATATGTACTTCTAGAGAAGGTAAAACAGTATTGATGCCAATACATAACTCCCTTTGTCATTGTAAAAATTTCATCATTGTTATATCATAGGGGTTTAAACAATTAAAATTTTGATGTTATTTCTATGGGACTGTTTAGATAATTGATTGTACATAAATTTATGTCTTATAAAAAAATTTTGATTAACGGTCAAAATTTTGGGGTTCATTTTTATAAATTTATAATTATGTTAGATTTGGGCATAACTTTTATGTGATCGTTCAGGCACTTAAATACTGAGAATTTTAGACTTCCGTTTCCGGTAGCGAGAGTGATAGTCGTGTGTTTGTAAGGTGTGTTTGATGAGATTGTGTTTTTGAGAAGAAGAAGGGCAGGATTGGAGTGTGAGGGGGTGAGAGGACGGAGAAGTAGCAGGTGGAATTGGGAGAATAAGGGATAGGGCAGGGGTAAGGGAATAGTGAGACAAGAGTGATAGTAGGGTTGGGACGGGATTTGGAGGTTAGACGGGAGAGCAGGTATAGAGAATAGAAAGGAAGCAGAAATGAGGGAGGGTAGCGACATCGGGCGGTAGAAGTGAAAAGCATAGCAGGAGAGAGTAAGTGCAGTCGCGGGAAATTTTGAATTGGAGTAACTCCTGAGTATCCAATATAATATCTTAACATATAATTTGGTATTTTTACGTTTTCTAAACTTAATTGAATTGTTTTCTTAGATTAAAAGTGATAATCTTAAATATAAAAAGAGTCATTTTTTTTCTAGTAAATATCTTATATGTAAATAAAAAAAAAAATTTTTTTAAATAGGAAAATTGACAGGTTAGAAGAAAGACAAGATGGAGGAAGGAAAGAAGGGAGGGAAAGAGAGGGAAAAGGAAGTAGAAGGGAATGGAGAGGAAAAGAGAAGAGTAGGAAGGCCGAGCAAGGCAAAAAGTCTTATGAGGGAAAGATCAAACAGTGCGCCACTGCTAGAATTGTTGAAGAGAGGAGAGAAAAGGAAGGGTGAATAGGGGAAGGAGACAAGAGTAGAGAAGGGAGAAATCTTTAAGAGGAGCAATATGGTAAAGAGATCGCCGGTAAGACAAGAAGAAGGAGGACTAAGGGAGATATTACGGGAGGTGAGGGAAGGTTTTAAAAAAATGAAAAGTGAATTGAGAGAATTGAGGGACGGTAGAGAAGAGATGAGAGAATGGATGGAGGAAATGAGGAAAAGAGTAGACAATTTGGAGAGAAGAGTAGAGGATATAGAGAAAGATAGGGGAAGGGCGGAGAAGGTGACGGGAGGAAGGGAGAAGGATAAAGGGGAAGAGATAGAGCAGATGCAGATAAGAGGAAAGAGTGAAATGAAGGAACTAGAAGAAAGGATGAGGAGACTAGAATTAGAAAGGGAAAAGAGGGAAAGGGAGAAGAGGAAAAGAAATATAATTATAAAGGGAGTAAGAGTAAAGGAGGAGGGAAAGGAGGAATTAAAAAGAGAGATTGAAAAGATAGTGGAGGCAACGGGGGAGGTAGCGAGAGTGGAAGGGGTGAGGAGGATAAGGAATAAAGATAAAGATAAGGGGGGAGGGGTATGGGTGAGATTAGCGAGTGTGAGGGAGAAAATTGATGTGATGAAGGGAAAGATGAAGCTGAGGGATAGGAAGGAGTCGATCGTGGACGACTTGACGGAAAAAGAGAGAAGGGTAGAGTGGTGGATAAAGAGGGAAGCAGAAAGGAATAGAAGAAAAGGAAAGAAGGTAAGAGTAGGATATATGAAAATGTGGATCGAGGATAAATTGTGGATATGGGATGAGATCAAAGATCAATTAAGGGAATGGAGGGGAAGAGGTGTAAGAGTGGAGCAAAGGGGGGAAAAGGAGGAGAAAGGGAAAGAGGTTTTTAGTAGGGGGGGGATAGGAGAGAGGGAGAAGGATGGGAATAAGGGAAATGGAAAATATGATAGAAGGAGGAATAGAAAAAGGAGGGACAGTAAAGAATACAAAATAGGTTTTTGGAATGTGGCAGGCATGGAAAATAAAGAGGAGGACTTTAGGGAAAAATTGAAGGAATGGGATGTGATGTTTTTGAGTGAAACATGGTTACAGAAGAAAGGATGGGAGAGGGTGAAAAGATGGTTACCGAAGGGATACACACTCCCCCAGGGGGGAGGTGCAAGAAGCGGGAAGAAAAAGCAAAAAAGGGAGGGCAATGGGGGGGATGATTATAGGGATTAGGGATGGGATAGAAAGAGGAAAAGAGAATAGGGAAAGGAGAGAGGTGGGATTACAGGTGAGTAAAGTCAAATTAGGGTGAGAATGGTGGAAACTAGTGGGTGTATACGTGAATGGGGATCTAGAGGAAAAAACGAGACAATTAAGAGAGTGGATGGAGGAGAGAGAGGTGAGGGTAAATACAGGGTTGGGCAGAAAAACCTGACACATTTTAAAAAATCGTTATTCCCCTCCAAGTGAAAAGAGGGCGTGTAACTCCGGGAGCGAAAAATAGATGGTTGAAGGTTTATGTTTACATATCAGTACAGTTCCAGTATAGAGAAGTGGCCGCCGGAACAACGCGCGTTCGTTTGCGAGCGTTTTTTCATAACTCAGTCCTACGTTCAAGCAATTCGCGATTTTCGTATTGAATATTCTCTTCGTCCACGAGATCCGGTTCCCTCTCGTAATTCTGTGAATCTGTGGGTCAAAAACTTCTGACAAACAGCCACAGCCACGAAACAAAAGCCTCCAGGGCAACCAAGAACGGTAAGAACCCCTGAAAATGAGACACGCGTTCGCACCTCTTTGCAACGAAGTCCACGCCGTTCTGCCGGTAAACATGCTCAAGCTCTCGGAATGTCTCGTCGATCGTTTAGCAGAATGTTGAAAGCAATGAATTTTCATCCCTACAAAATTCTCATAACCCAGGAATTGAAATATACCGACTATGCAGCTCGATTAAGATTCGCAGAAAAAATGAAGGAGTTGTTGAACAACGAAGAAATTGACCGTAAGTTTTTAATGATTAGCGACGAAGCTCATTTTTATTTGAACAAGACAGTAAACAAACAAAACTGTCGTTATTATGCTACGGAGAACCCTCAACAGATAGTCGAGGAGCCGTTACATTCCGAACGCGTGACTGTTTGGTGTGGAGTTGCAGAGGGGAATAGTGGGGAATAGTGGGGAATAGTGGGGCCTTACTTCTTTCAAGGAACGATCAACACGGAGCGCTATCTGGAGATGTTAAAAACGTTCTTAATACTGGAGTTGAAGAAGAAACGCAAGTTTCGTCGCACCTTCTTCCAACAAGATGGCGCCACGTGCCATACGGCGAAAAAGACGTTGGATTTCCTACGCGAAGTATTCGGCACCCGTCTGCTGTCTCGCAACACTGAGTTTCCATGGCCACCACGTTCGCCCGATCTCTCAGTGTGCGACTTCTTTTTGTGGGGCTATTTGAAGCAACGTGTCTACGCTAACAAACCTCGAACCTTGGACCAGCTGAGAGCCAATATTCGGAGAGAAATTGCAGAAATAAAGCCAGCGATGTTGAAAAAAGTGTATGATAATTTCGAAAAGCGCCTCGAAAATTGTATTGCTTGTAACAGCCATCATTTAGCCGATATAATTTTTGGTAAATAAACAAAAAAAACCTTCAAGTGTCTAGTTTATTCTCCCGGAGTTTCAACCTCTTCCGATTAATAGCGGCCGCGCAAGTGGTTATTAAAATGTGTCAGGTTCCTCTGCCCAACCCTGTATATTAATAGGGGGGGGGGATTTTAATGCGAGAACGGGTAGAGAGGGGGGTGGTATAGGAGTGGAGGAAGAGGGAGTGGTAGGGGAAAGAGAGAGAAATTCAAAAGATGGGAAGATGAATGTAGAGAGAAAGAAATTGTGTGGTTTTTTAAAGGAATTAGGATGGTCAATTCTGAACGGATTATAAAGGGAGATGAGGAGGGAGAATGGACGTATACTGGAGGGAAGGGGGGGGACTGTAATTGACTATGTAATCGGAAATGAGGATACAAGAGGGAAAGTGGTAAAGATGAAGGTGGAGGACTGGGTGGACTCGGATCATCAGCCATTAACGGTGTACGTGAAGAGGGGAGGAAGGGGGGAAGAAAGGATTGGGAAAAGAAAAGGAAGAGAAAGAAGAGGTGTGTGGACGGAAGAGAGAAGGAAGAAATTTGAGGAATACATGGGCAAGAGGGATAGTGTTTCGGAGGTGGTTGAGGAGGATTGGAGGAAATTGAAAAAGAGAGTGGAAGGAGCATTGGAAAGAGTAGAGAGAGAAGAGAAAAAGGTGCGGAGAGGATGTTGGGATATAGAATGTAGGAGTATGAAAAGAGAAGTAAGGGAAGAGTTTAAAAAGTGGAAGAAAAGAGGAGGGAATGGGGAGAAATATAAGGAGATGAGGAAGGGATACAGAGAATATTGTAAGGAAAGGAAAAGAAGGGAAAGAGAAAGATGGGAGAAAGAATTGGAAGGTGTAAGAACGGAAGGGGATGTTTGGAGGGTAGTAAACAGGGGGAGGAGAAAGAGAAAGAGAGTCACGGAAGGGATCGAAATGAGGAAATGGGAGGGACACTTTAGAAAGGTGTTGGAGGGAGTAGAGTGGAGGGTGAGAGGGGAGATGAGGGGAAGAGAAGGAGTGGAAGAAGATGATATCAGTAGGGAAGAAATAGCAAGGGCGGTAAGTAAACTGAAGCAGGGAAAAGCGGCGGGAGGGGATGGTACCGTAATTGAAGTATGGAAATATGGGGGAAAAGAAATAAAGGAATGGCTGTGGGAAATATGTAACAGAGTGTGGAGTGGAGAGGGGTGGCCGGAGGAGTGGAGGGAAGGGGTGGTAGTGCCGATAGTGAAAAAGGGGGAAGGGGAGAGGGTTGAAGAATATAGAGGGATCACGCTAACGCAGACGGCATACAAGGTGTACGCAGCGGTACTTGCGGAGAGATTGAGGGAGGAGGTGGAGAGGAAGAGGATACTCCCACCGAGTCAAACAGGGTTTAAGAGAGGGGTAGGCACAATTGATCAGATTTACGTACTGAATTATATGATAAACAAGAGGGTGGCAGTAAGAAAAGGCAAGATGGTGGTGCTATATATAGACCTGAAAGCTGCGTTTGACTCGGTGGATAGGGAAATCCTCATACAGATGATGAGGGAGAGGGGAGTTAGAGAAAGCTTGGTCGTGAGGTGCAAGGAGGTACTGGAGGAGACCCTAAGTAGAGTGAAAGTGGGGGATAAGGTAGGGGAAAACTTTTGGACGGGGAAAGGGGTAAGACATCTGAGCCCATGCTTATTCACGCTATTGCTGGCGGATTTGGATGAGGAGTTAGAGAGGGAGGGATGGGGAGGAGTGAGGGTAAAGGGAAGGAAAATATACTCGCTAGCGTATGCAGATGATGTGGCAGTGGTTTCAGAGGAGGAGACAGGGATGAAAGGGATGATTAAGGCATTAGAAAGCTACATAGAACGGAAGAGACTAGAGGTCAATGTAGAAAAGACGAAAATAATGAAGTGTAGAAGGGGAGGCGGAAGACAGAAAAAGATGGTGTGGAAATGGAAAGGAAGAGAGATAGAAGAGGTGAGAAAATACAAATACCTAGGGTATGTAATGATGGCAAATGGGGGTTAGAAAGAACATATAGAGGAGAGAGTTAACAAGGGAGCAGTGGTGATGAGAGAAGTGTGGGGGATAGGAAAGAGGAAGTTTGAAAAAGATTGGTCGAGAAGGATATGGTTGTTTGATAGATTGGTGTGGACGGTAATGGGATATGGAGTAGAGATATGGGGCTGGAAAGAAAGAGAGAAGGTAGAGAGGATACAGGACAGGTTCTTGAAGTGGATTGTGGGGGTTGGGAGGTACACGCCGGGGTACATGGTGAGGGAGGAAGTGCAGAGGGAAAAGTTAAGGGGGAGGGCAGGGTTGAGGGCATGGAGCTATGAAAAGAAACTGTGAGAAGGAGGGGGAGGAGAGCTGGCGAGGTTGTGTTTGGAGGAAATGAGAGACAGGGCGAAGGTAGGAAAAGTAGTGGGTAAATGGGAAGAGGAAGGGAGAGATTTTTACGAGGAGAAGAGTTGGAACCTAACTGAGATAGAAAAGATGAGAGAGGGGGGAGAGCTGAGAGGAGAAGAGGTAGTGGCAAGAGAGAGTAGGTGGCAGGAGGAGGAAAGATGGGAGAAAATTAGGGGCTCTAGATATAACTTATGGTATGGTAGGGTGAAAGGTAAGGGGGTGCCAGAGTACCTAAAGAAGGGATGGAAGGAACAAAGATGGTAGAGAGTGGCGAAGTTTAGGTTAGGAGACGGGATGATGGGGAATAGATATTGGGAAGAGGATAAAGAAAGGAAGTGTAGAATATGTGGGGGAATGGAAACTTGGGAGCACGTATGGGAGGAATGCACGAATTGGGGGGTTGAAAAAGGAGATGGTGGATGAGGTCTTGGGAGAAGACGGGGAGGGAGAGATTTGGATGAGGAGATTAGAGGAGATGAGGGAGGGAGGAGGGTGGTTGGGTGTGAATGAGAGTGTGGAAAGAAGAGAGGAAAATGCGGCGGAAACGGAAGTCCGGAGAATGAGTGTGGATGTATGGATGGATGAGTGATCTTTCTCTCTCTCTCAGGTGTTGGGTAGGATGCGAGGAATAAAATTGCGAGGTTTAAATTTTCTAAGCGGAGCGGAGGTCCGCAGTGTACTCCGCAAGGAATAAAGTACCTTATATATATATATATATAAAGTACCTTATATATATATATATATATATATATATATATATACTGAGAATTTTATGTTATATAAAATTTTTAGGTTATCTATCAAAATTTATGGTAATATTAAGAAACAGTATTATTTTGTTCTGACATACATATATATATATATATATATATATATATATATATATATATTCTTAATGTACGCGGAGTACCAAAACTAATTGTAGCTCTTAGTTCTTTTAAATAAATTTATTTGAGAATGTTTATTTTATTATGAAAAATTTATCTAAGATACAAATTTGAAATTGCGATCTTTGTGTTCACGACGAAAGATTATGGAATTAATGTTATATCCAAATTTTAGCTTATCGGTCAAAATTTTGAGATATGAAATATTTTTGTGGGACAAAGCTATGAAATTTATATAATTTAATGTGGCACATCCTAGATATATTTTCCTTATTCAAAATTAATAGTAATTATTTTTAAAAATGTATAATCGTCATTTAAAGCAAATGTTTTATAGTAAATTGGCAGAATTACTTAGTTAGCAAATTTCTGATTTATTTAATAATATTAATTTATTATTTTAAGATTACAGTTTACTCAAATCGTATAAAAAGGTTTGTTATGCAAGCAATTTAAAGATTATTTAATGAAATATTTATTTTAATTAATCAATTATTAAAGTTATTGTCTCAAGGTAATTTATTTGGTGCAAATAAATAAAGAATAATGGATGTTTAATATTTCTGTCAGGATTTAACCTTAATATAATTTTTGGAATGATGCTGCCACCAAAATATAAACGAAAATAAAATTTATGTCGTTAGGTTATCTCACCGTTGCCACAAAAATAAAGTAAAAGAATGTAAATTTATATGATGTTAAGAGTGTGTGGTTCTAGTGTTGTAGAATGTTGGGATTGGGAATCGGGAAAGGATAAAAGGCGTTATCCTTACCTTCGCAAAAAATATAATACTCTATGATTGTAAATAATTACATCCAGGCTGCAAGCAAATTATTTTCGAACTTGCTTAACGTTAGGTTACTTGTTTACGAAACTTTTAACCGCAAATAATTATACGGGATTAATAAGTGATAATAAGCGATTAATGAAAATTACTGTAGCCATCCAAATATAGCGGCGCCTAATGAGAGATTATATATTGGGGAATAAAATATTTAGCAATATAAGATTATATAAAAATGTTATAGGGGATTATATACGAATATTTGTTTTTAGGCGCTTATTTTTATTATACAATAATGACGTCAAAAATCTTTATTTGGTTAGTTCGGTAAGATTATTACCGAATTATTCTTTTAATTATCGTGCAAGAATTATTTAATCAGGCAATCGGAGGATTGCTGCAATTAGTTAACATGACGTCAATATTGTTTGTCATGGTTCAGTCAGTTAGTTCTGACTCGCTACCGTGAGAAAATGTTTTACACCTTAAATATCTGAGTGAGGTTGATTTAAATCTTTTAAGATTGAGGTTTAAATTCGTTGATATTAAAGTTTACTTGACTTTATCTTAATTTTGTTAAATGTGTCTTTACAACATTTAAAACAGTTTTGCATCAAAAGTTTTGAAAAATGATGAAAAATAAGGAAAAATGACGGGACGTCAAACCTCCCCCTTTTTTTAAGTCAAATTCCGTTGCAATCGAGGAATTTAACTAACCTCATCCAATCTTTGATTTAAATCAAGGTAAGTATAAGTAATTGGGGTAGTTACAATAATCGATGATTTGTTGAGATGAGGTTGGTCCTCGACTGGGCAGGTAAGGCTGCTGATGGTGATCTGGTGATCTTTGCTCGTGCTCGTCAGCTTGGGTGTTGCGTCCTGGTCATCAAGTTGATGCTCTTTGTCCGTGTCAATGGGTCCTCTGGCCAAATGGAGAAGCAGGTGTGTGATGGAACTCCATAGGGCTCCTAGCAAGTGCATACTGCATCTATAGACAGTATGTAGGGCGTATCCATGAATAGTTGTGTCAATGATAATCTTAATCAATCGTACGATTAAGAATATCCCAAACAATCCGGCTCTGGCTGATCCGAAAGAGACAAATCCCTTCCAGATCCTAGAGGCTGCGGACTCGGCAATTTTATTTAGAGCGTTTTCATCCATGTTGTACAATGAGACCGCATTTGGGTCAAATGAATGTCCGGTCAATCCTCTAGCAATAGAGTTAAGCACAGCTGGCTTCTCAGCAGGAAACATAATGTGTTCCCTTAATCGTTCAATTGTAGGGGCTTAGCTCAAGGAATGAATGCGGAATCGGTTGGGATTAGACTGAAGACTCTTTCTGCTTTTATATTCTTAAGACAGCTTGTACTTTATTTCTTACTTACAACGGCTTTTTAAGAACGACAAGACTTAGAATGTGTGACTCTCTAAAGATAGAGAAACTCTCTAGAACGTGAGCCGGCGGTGGCGCTTCCGTCACCTACTTATGTTCTTGAGGTGGCTACACTACTCCCTCCTGAGTGATTTGAAATATTTAAATTACGAAATTGTACAGACTTTTTTTTCTTCTCGTAGGTTCTAAGTTCTGTTTCTTTTTCCGGGTCCGACTCGATGAACGCTGGTTTTAACCTTTCCGTCGAAATCTGAGTAGGCTTCCCTTTGTAGTTGATTTTAAATACGTGCTCTGAAGTTCTTTCCAATGCCTCGAAAGGTCCTTCGTATGGGGGGTCGAGTGGTTTTCGGACTGCGTCTACTCGTACAAAAACTTGAGGACTCGTATATAATGTTTTGTGAGTGAATGTTTTTCGTTTTGAATGATGTGCCGTTGGTGTCGGTTTGATGTCTTGAATAAACTTCCTAAACTTCTCTATGAAAAAATGTGGATCGTTGTTTTCACCTTTTTCAATAAAAAACTCTCCTGGTAATCTTAAGGGATATCCGTATAACATCTCTGCCGCTGATGCTTTTATGTCTTCCTTGTAGACCCGGAGTCCAAAAAGCACTGTTGGTAAAACATCTACCCAATTTGTGTTGTTGTGGCAGGTAATGGCAGCCTTTAGTGATCGGTGCCATCTTTCAATTAATCCATTTGCTGCAGGATGATAAGCGGTGGTGCGAATCCTGGAACAACCGGTCAATTTCATTAGAGCGTTAAATACCTGCGACTCAAATTGAACTCCTTGGTCGGTTGTTATTGTTGAAGGTGCTCCAAAGCGTGTTATCCAGTGATTGAATAATGCAGTGGCAACAGTATCCGCAGTCACATCCGGAATTGGAATGGCCTCTGGCCATCTCGAAAAACGATCTATAATTGTTAGACAGTACTGAAATCCTCTTGAGGGTTGAAGTGGTCCAACTAAATCGGCGTGGATATGTTCGAATCTTCCTTCTGGAACGGCTATCTCTTCTGGTTTGTTTTTGATGTGTTTATGTGTCTTGCTGTGTTGACAAGCTAGGCAATTACGTGCCCATTCTGAGACGTCTTTATTCATTGCAGGCCAAATGAAGCTTCTTGCAATTAATTTCTTTGTGGATCGGCCGCTAGGATGTGACAAATTATGTACTGCGTTGAATATTCTTCTTCTTAAGATTTTCGGAACATATGGACGAATGTTGTTTGTAGCGGTATCACCATAGAGAATCGTATCTGAATCGTCGACTCTTATTTTTTTTAGTTTGTATTTATTGTTTGGATCTGTTAACAGTTGTTTTAATTCTTCATCTGACTCTTGCTCTTTTACTAGATCTTCTGTAGATACTAACACTGGCATTTCAATTATTTCTATTCTAGACAGAGCATCTGCAACCTCGTTATCTGATCCTGAAATATGAATTATTCTGGTCGAATATTGTCCTATTAGATCCAAATGCCGCAGTTGTCTTGGTGTGGCCTTGTCGGACTTCTGTTGGAAGGCGTGGCATAACGGTCTGTGATCCGTCTTAATAATTAATTTTCTGCCTTCTATCCAATGTTTGAAGAACTTTATGCTTTTATATATGGCCAGAAGTTCTCGGTCGTATACACTGTACTTGGTCTGGGCTTTATCCAATTTTCTCGAGAAAAATCCGGGTGGCTCCAATTCTTCGTTGTGACGCTGTTCCAATACAGCTCCAATTGCGACATCCGAGGCATCTGTTTTTAGTGTTAGAATAGTATTTTCTCTTGGAAAATGTAAAAGAGAGGCTTGAGTCATTTGGTCCTTACAAATTTTAAAGGCTTCTTCTGCTTGCGATGTCCATTTGACTAGACATTTGTCATGCCATTTTGCTTTTTTGAGATAGGCATTTAACGGTGCTTGAGCTTTCGCTGCGTTATGAACAAATCTTCTGTAATAATTAACTATGCCTAGAAATCTTCTTAGCTCCATAATTGTTTTAGGTTTTGGGAAATCTTGGATTGCTTTTATCCGTTGTGGCAACGGTGCCAGTCCCTTGGCACTAATTTCATATCCTAGATATTGCACTTTACTTTCAACGAAATTGCATTTTGTTAGATTTATAGTTAATCCATATTCTTGTAAGCTTGTAAATATAATACATAAATGCTCTTCATGGTCTTTTATATCCTTAGATGCTACGATTATATCATCTATGTAGCAGTAACAAAAAGATAAACCTCTTAAAACTATATCCATCAGTCTTTGGAAAGACTGTGCTGCATTGCACAGCCCGAATGGCATTACTAAGAATTCGTATAGCCTAAAGGGCGTAATTACTGCCGTTTTTGCACGGTCTTCGGGAGCCACAGGCACTTGGTGATATGCTCTGTATAAGTCTATTGTTGAGAATACCTGGCAATCTGCGAAACGATGAGCTACATCATGAACGTGTGCAAGGGGGTACCTGTCCGGCGCGGTGACGCTATTCAACCGTCGATAATCCTCACAAGGCCTCCATTCGCCGGATTTTTTTGGGACCATATGGAGTGGGCTAGCCCATTGACTTTGATGGTTGACATATTCCCTCCTTTAACATTTGCTCAAATTCAGCTTTAACAACCTTCAACTTTTCTGGCGTAAGTCTGCGAGCTCTTTCTGCTATCGGTGGTCCTTGCGTGACAATATGATGAAATACTTGATGTTTCGGCTCTCTGAAACTATGAGGTTTGGTAATATTTTTGTACTCTTTCAAAAGTGCTAGACAACGATTGTTCGCGTTAATTGTGTATACCGTAGGAATTTTTGATTTTGATAATTCACCGATTGAACGGCTTTGTGTAACATCATCCACCAGGCGTTGATTTTTCAAATCGACTAGCAGGTTAAATTGGCGCAGAAAATCTGCTCCTATAATGGCTTTAAAGACATTTGCTACTAGAAACCTCCATGAAAAAGGACGTCGGAGTCCTAAATCTAATACGAGTAATTTATCTCCGTATGTATTTATCGCTGTGCCATTTGCAGCAAATAATTTGAAATTGTGTATTTTCTTATCTTTTGCGAACGCTTTGGGTACGACTGAGACGTCCGCCCCTGTGTCAATTAAGAACGGTATTCCGGTTTCTTTGTCTCTTACTATAAGGCGGCTTTGATTTTCTAGCCCGTTTTCGACCCCCTCCGCTGAAGACAGGCTTACTAGTTTTCCTCCTTCCTGGCGTCGGGTCCTGTCCATTTGCAAGGTTTCTTACATTTCCAGGACTCTTTGCCAAATTTGCTATGAAAGTAGCATAATTTGTTGTCTCTGCTGCGTGATTTTGATCGTGAACGTTGTCTTGCATGTTTGTATCTTCGTGTACCAGAAGAACGAATAGATGATTTGACGATACTTTCCAGCTCTGCGATTTTTTTGGTGAGTTCCGAGATGTCTTTGTCTTGATTTGCGGTTTGAGGAATTGCGACTGCTGATATTTCTGTAATAGCAGCTCTTTCTGCGGATTTGTCGGCTAGCTGTGCTAGCTCATCTAGGTCTACACCTTCGACCACGGCTAATATTTCCTGTATCCTCCTCGGAAGTCTCTGCAACCAAAGAGTTTGTAAGACACTTGTACTTACATTAGAGCCCGCCAAAAACGTCATTTCACGCAGGAGTTCGGACGGTTTTTTGTTTTGAATTTCCAGCCCTGTTAAGAGTTGCCTCAATTGCGCTTCTTCTGAAGTGGCCAGTCTGTCGATCAAGGCTTCTTTTATTGTGTTATATGAATCCGGGGTCGGGGGTGCTGCGATTATGTCCGCGACAGTCTTCATCGTTGTCGTGTCTAAATTTCTCACCACAGCTGCGCATTTCACAGCGTCGTTTCTTACGCCGTACGCCGCGAATTCTCTTTCCAACATGGCAAACCATAATTTCGGTTCCTCCTTCCAAAATGTTGGAAGTCGTGCGTTTCTGAATTCGCTTACGAGAATATCCTGTTTGCTTTCTCCACTACTACCTGAGCTGCCGTCGGTCATCTTACACGAGTTTCGGCACCAATTGCAGGGGCTTAGCTCAAGGAATGAATGCGGAATCGGTTGGGATTAGACTGAAGACTCTTTCTGCTTTTATATTCTTAAGACAGCTTGTACTTTATTTTTTACTTACAACGGCTTTTTAAGAACGACAAGACTTAGAATGTGTGACTCTCTAAAGATAGAGAAACTCTCTAGAACGTGAACCGGCGGTAGCGCTTCCGTCGCCTAGTTATGTTCTTGAGGTAGCTACACAATATCCTTTTCAGAATAAATTCCGCTAACAGCAAGTGGTCCAGGCGTTAAATATCTCCAAGTTAGCTGGGCCATAGGTTTAAGTTGTTGAGGTGATGTCTGTCGAACTTGTGGGTCTGGCGACAGCTACCCAGGTGTCTTCAATACGATAGAGAGTAAGCATTTCATGATTACACTCTCTTTGGTTTCCTACTTTAGTAAGTATCCTGGACTTTGGTGTTAAGAACATACTGGAGTTGCGCACAGTCACAGGAAGTTCGGTGAAGCATTCCTTGGATCGGCGTACTGTGGCTTCAATTGGTATGCATTTGATAACGAATATGGCCTCTCCTGCGGTGACAGCCATATATCCTTGTCCTTTCATTAAGCGGTATGCGAACTCGTCCGGTTGTAGTGTTGCAAAAGACAAGGCATTGGTTATTACTTGTCTTTCAAGTTCGCACTTTTGTTGCATCACGTTGTGATACAACAAAATCATCTGCTGTTTGATATGTTTTTCCACATACACGAACTTGTTGGAGTTCACATATGCGAAAATGTCAAGATTTTGCATGAGGATTTGCTTCCGAGTGGAAGGAGCATCTCCCCTTTTTGTTTCAAGCACGAAAAGTTTTGGGTGTTCTGTGCGAAACAAGACGTATCCGCACAGGGGAAACTCACGAGTTCTGGTGAGTGCAAACATAATGTCCTGAGTGGTGAAGCTGTAGATTACAGGAGAATATGGGTCATTTGGATCCTCCTGTAGTTTTGTTGCGTGTCCTTCGTAAAGTACATCATACTGGTGAAAGTCGCAGGGTGATACCGGAGCAACCTTCCAATACGAATATCCATCATCTGAGTCGAGACAAAATCCGTCCTTCAATTGACAGACTGTACCGGTTTTTAGTATTATTCTCCCGGATTCTAGGTGAATTGGAACGTAGGAGGTTCGGAGAGTAATTTTTGCTACTCCTTGTGCTATGACATTGGGCCAAGTTCCAAACTGGTCCGAATAGTATGTTGTTTCACAACCTCCTTCGTTATTGGTGCTGCCTGCAAGAGTAATGCAGGTAGTTGTAGTTGTCTGATTGACTCTCAGGCCTGTTATATAGTTGTTAGGTCCCAGTGAGAGGGTGCCATCCTGGATCATCCTCATGCATGGGTCGTATCCAACTTTGTGTAGGTAGTCTGCTCTGCCGTTTTGGACTGCAGAAATGTGAGAATGCATCCCACAATAGTAGACGGTACGCGAGATATCCACCTTGCACTGCAACACCTCGGCGTAGTTATACACTGACAATTGGAGCAACTGGATATACACTTCCGTTGTATCTGGAGTCTTGATTTTCAAATCACATTCACTGACGTCGAGCAATAATAATGTAGTTATGTTTAGATGTTGTCCTCCGCAGTCATATCCAATGAGGGATGCCACGGGGTTTACAAGAGTAACAATTGCGAGTATTACGATCATTGTCTGTAACACACACGTTCACAGTAATTGGCTTAATTACTAAAGCTATTACTGCACAAATTTACTGCCTCCATGAGTTTATTTTAATTTATATTTCACATTATTTAATCTAGACAATTTATTGCAAATCTTATGCAGCATTAACTTGTAACGTTCATAAGATACATTTTCCTTGATTTTGTATTTTCTGTTTTGTTATTATTTTCTCGTTATATGATTAAATATATTTGTATATATATCAATCTCTAAATGATAATGGTGCAGATAGAGTATCAATGTAGCTGTATTTTGCTTATATCTAAGTCCTAACTCAATTTGCGTAACTTTTGGGAGATAACGGTACGATAAGCAATAATATAATTATATGATTCAAAGATTAGTAACATATGGTGCGTGCAAGTTGTAATATACGTCTCAAAATTTTAATAAGTAGATATAATATTGATAATGCGGTATATATGTGAGTGTATAAGCTGTAAGTTACTGGTTGAGAATAAGAATAGTGCACTTACTACGTTCTTAATTCTAAAGCGAATAATTCTGCGTGATTTATAATGTAATTGTATATTCCTGATACTTATTGTAAGATGAAACGATATTTACATAAGGTCAGTTTAACATATTTTGTTTTCTTTTTGTTTTACAAAGGTTATATGCATAGAACTGACGTACGGTAATTATGTCAATATAGACTATTATCGTTAAGTGCGTCCTTATATCTATCGCAATGTAACAAAGAACAATTCCATTAATGTAATAACATCTGTTATATTTCATAAGTATATATATCGATTAATAATGTAATTAAATTTATTTAATAGTAAATAGAACTTTATAGTTATAAGAATATAAAATATGTTTTTTGTGCGTTTTCTTCTCTCTTTTCTTTGATCAATATTGCTGATATAATTAATGTAATATTGTAACGCTGGTACTTTCTCGGTATCGGTTACGGGATTTTAGGTTCAGGATCGGATGCTCGGATGTGCTCGCCGGATGTCCGAGTTCGTGTCGAAATGATAACGCCGTATTTTGGTAGTAAAAATGAAAGAGGTCAAATATCTTTAGCTATACTTTAGTACAAAATGAAATTATACAGTTCCGATATCGTTATCGGATAATACTGAGCTCCTTGTACAACATTACGGCCCTCAATTGCGCGGTCGTCGGCCCGCGGGAAATCAAGAGAACGATCACGTGGTATTCGAATAGTGTCGCGGCACTTAACTGCGCGGTCGTCGGCCCGCGTGAATTTAAGAGAACAGTCGCAACGTATTTGCGCGGTACTTAATATCTAAACGGAAAGGACTTTAACAATTCGGAAACGGACGGACAGTGACTAGGCGCTTTGCGCGCGGAAGTAGCAAGCGGGGTTGCTCGGTTTAACAACATAGATCTATATACATAGTTCGCGGCGGAACGTGCGATGTCGGAACGGACTCGCGGTTATCGCAATGTAACGACTCGGATGAGTCGTGTGATCTACGGACGGCTTCGGTTTACGCTCTATGCGTACGGTATCCGTTTGTTAGAGTGGCCGCGCGGCGGTCCACTCTAATGCCGTGCTCGGGGCCCGATTGGCCCGTGCGGTTGACCGGTTACGGTCTCGGTACTCGACGCCCTCGCGCTGTGCGCGGGCTGTCGACGGGGTCGGCCGGTTCGGCCTCATCTCGCGGGGTTAGCCCGGGAGGTACGGTGGCGGACACTGGAACGGTGTCGGCGCGGACGGTCCCCGAGAATTCCCGGGGACACTCGGAACGGTCTGGTCGGAGTGGCCGGACGACGAGAATGCCCGTCGTCCGGCTGTACGGAAACGGAATTGCCGTGCGGGGAGAATACCCGCCGTACGGCGCAACGGATTCGGATCGGATTTAGCCGGACGTACGGGAATGCCCGTCGTCCGGCCGGACGGTCCGGATTGGCCGCGTGACAAGAATGCCCGTCACACGGCTGATCGGATTGGATGGCCTGCGCGACGAGAATGCCCGTCGCGCGGCTGAGCGGATCGGATTGGCCGAGCATACCCGGCCTCGGGGACGACGGTTTTACCCGTCGCGGGAAGGTTGGAACGAGAATGCCCGTTCCCGAGGAGGTGCTCGAGAATCCCCGAGCTAGGAGGCGCCGAGTATGCCCAGCGCTGGAAAGGATCCGATGAGATCGGATGTTCGGACGGATCTGTTTTACGTTGCCCACTGCCGGCTTATATATCGTTCCGCGCGGCTGGACGGACCAAGAAGCGCGCGCGGACGGGCCGGCTGGAGTGGGAGCGCTTTCGGAACGCGGCGCGTAGCGCGTCGGTCGCGCGCGGTAGCATGCGGTGGTCTTACGTAAGCCGATTGTACGCGCGTGGGTCTTACGTAAGATACACGTGCTCGGCTGCGGTGCGTTCGACGGTTGGTCGGTCCGGAGTGGCGGCACGGTGGAGGGGCGTATTGTTACACCATCAATAAAAACTTGCATATAATTATTGATAATAGTAAGGTATACTTATATATGGTTATGTGCGTTTGAACCTCGAATATCAATTCTTATGTATATACGTTGTGGAAATAGAACTAGTGATATGGATTAACATGTTGTAGTATGCAAAGTAAAAGGAGTACAATTTCGTTTGTTGTTTTTGACTGGTGTGAAAACTAGCATTTTATGTTATTTTGTATTTGACCTTTCTCTATTATTTCAAAGATAGGATAAAATATGCTAATGTTAATAACAGCAAGCAAATGGATATAATGACATAATATATTTTGCGTTATGTTTCTTACATATTCTTATTCTAATTTTTAGGGTCGATAATTCTACGTGACTGATTTTAGTGCAAAGATTAATATAAAAGAACGATATAGAAATTTGGTTAAAATATGATTATATAATGCAAACAATATATGGGTAACAGTATACGCCTAAAATTAATATAGTCGATCATATGTGTATACATGTCTAAATTTTATATATGTAACTTTGTGTGCTTCATAAAGTAATATATGTGTAAGAACAAAAGGTTTGCGTAATTTATGAAATGATATAAACGGTATTGGCGTATTGAGCCTTTCACTAGATCGCGTTTTGGCGAAATTGGTTTCGACGACGCTCGTAGCGCAATCGCATCAGACTTACACCACGGCGAATCTCGTAGGTCGGCGGTTGTAAGTATTCTAAGTGAGTAAAATCATTGTTAAGGACGTCAAATATGATCCTTTTGATATTTTTACGAATTATGCCGCGCTCTTCAAGTTTCTTGAGAAAGCGTTCGCGTGCGGCCAAACAACTTGAACAACTTAATATTGGTCTTGTCCTTATTAATGATTTTTTACATTTTGTGCAATGGAAAGAGTAATGGGTGCCTTCAGCGAACCCTTGTCCATGCATAAATACTGTGTTTGACAGATCCTTGCAGTTTTCGCATTTGTATAGATTCTCAGGGAATCTTTGACATAAGTACCCTGCAGTTTTGATACAGGACACAACATATTGGTCTACAGAATCGAGAATATCTTCAAATGGGTTCAAGTGCGGGTTAGATCCCGGGATTATTAATGGGTGATGCATTAACAATGTTGACTAAATTTTAAACAGCTGGTTCGCGCGGTCTAAATCTCACGGTTGGTGACAGTAATCATATGCAAGTATGGTAATATGTTCGCGACTAATTCCTCTAATTTCTAGAAAATTTAACACGTGTCGATAAGCCAGGGAACAAGAACGACACAAAGCTATCGGTTTTTAGCAAACGACCCTTTGCACCATTTACAGTGGTCGAGTGCTAAGGTTCCATTCATGAATCCATGCGTGACTTCTTCTATCTCACAGAAATTACCTGTGTACATAGGGTATTTTCCGCGCATACGACTTTGATAATTGCGCGCGCATGTCTCACAAATAAAAGCTTGACGATTGTTATGATCATAAAAATATCTGGTTTCAACAACACAAGTATCCAGGTATTCCTCGGGGTCAGCAGGGACTAATGAATGTATGGGATAAAGATTTTCAGATCCTGGCATATTTTACAATTGTATGCTTATTATACTGGACGCATCAACTCGATTATGAAGCGCAAATATTTTGTTTGTAGTACTATTAAAAGTTGACATTTCCCAAGAAACTGGAGTACAAATTCACTGGTATGATCTGCAATTAACACTTATGCTTTGAGATATTATTGCTTCGACAAATCAGGGAAAATGTGAAAGTATTTACGTGGCGTAAAGGGTCTACGTTCACTATAACGATTAGATAAAGAGAAATATCTCTTCCAGTCATAATGAGACCAGAATGAAGTATCTCCAATGGTATGTAAGTTATCTTTAATATAGTAATAAGGCGTTGTTTCTCTTCAAAGTAGTATATACCTGTTTTGTCCATAAATACAGATAAGCCTATCTGTCCTTTACAATAATCAAACCAAACTAATGCTTTGTTCTTGGGCAGAATTACCGAGAGACAAATAGCATTGTCCGCAGCAATTCTGTCATTTTTCATCATCAAGTAGTATATCTTTTCATTTCCAAAATAAATAAGATTTCGGCTCCTAATTTCCCGATTTCCTGGGAAATGGTAAATGTAAATTTGTGTATCAAATTGAGAGCTCAGAATTGAAGCTTCTCGTATTGTATTATCAGCTACATGGGCAAGTGCAATGTCTTGCAACTCATGTAGTTTTTTAGTTGTGGTTAACAATTTAATCATTTTTGACTGATATTCTCACACGAGTCTATGTCACTATCAGAAGAATAATCGTTAGGCAACTCGTGTGCGTATGTAACTGGTCCAGGTAAACAAGGATATTCGACAAGATAAAAACAACTGTAAGTTATATGCGGTCGACGTAATGAATATTTTTTCCACAAGTCATAATATTTTTCCCAATCGTCATCAGACCATTTTGATGTATTGCCAAAAGTGGTCATGTTTCCTTTTATGATGTTGTAAGGCAACATTTGTTTTTCGTAATAATATAATCCTGATTTATCTTTATGGACATTTAAGCCAATTTTTTTATTGAAGAATTTAAAGTAGCTTAAGGCTTGATTATCGGGCAAAATTGCTGAGAGGCATTCAGTTCCTTTTGCAGCAATTCTGTCGTCTTCCATGACTAAAAACAATATTTTTTCATCAACAAAATCGATGCTACTGAGTTTTTTAATTTTGCGATGTCCTGAAGAGTTGTAAAAATAAATGTCGACACATAATCTAAGATTTAACTTAGAAGCATCTCGCAGTACCTTGTCTACGGCTAGAGGCAATGCGAGATCTTGCAGTCGTTCTACTTGGTGTGATGTAAAAATTTGGAACATGATATATTATTAGTCTTTCAGCGGTTTAACTTTAAGCAGTGCTTATTAACAGAATTGTCGTAAGAAGTTTTATTATTCCTATATTATCAGTAGGCGTTTATTTGTTGGATGGTCTCGGTCAACAATATTTGTAATGATATAGCAAAGATCAGTATGATAATAATTGATATTATCATATAAATACTTATACAGATTGCGAAAAGGGTTATTCCTATTTCAGCGTCAAGAATGATCAGTATTAAGTAAGAAGCAATTTCTAACAGAAGTATAGTTAATATTAAAACCAATAGTACTTGTTTCGCGTCGTCGCTAATAAGTACGGAACTCATGATTTTTTCTTTTACAAAATTTTAGGTAGAACCTTCTCGCAAACTTAATTCAATCAATTCATGAGAGTCTACGTCATAAGAAATTTGTGTTATTCGGTTAGTGGTAATACCATGAAATCCGAGATCATTCATCAAATATTGGTAAGACAAGAGACAAAGTCGACAGGCAATTAGGGATCTTGTCTTAACCAGTCCTTGGCACCATTTACATGGAGCAGGAATCCATAATCCATCCATGAATCCATGCGCGAACTCACACCTATTGCGCACCTTTCGCAGATAAAAATTGGTCGGTTATTGCGAATATAACGATATCTGATCCCTTTAACACATGAGATCCCATATCGTTCAGGGTTAACAACAATTGTTGGATGTGTTGGCGGTAATTCTCCAGGTTCTTGCATTTTTAATGCAACAAACTGGGTTATCTAATTATGGTTTATTTTGATTCTCCTTTACTCGTCACGCGGGAATGATAAAGAAAGACCAGTCTTCTTTGAGCAAGAAGTCTCGTCCATTGTGGCTGATTACTGCCATTTGATTATCAAAGAACGGGTTTTCGGTTTGTCAAGCATTTGTTAATAAATTCAAATGCTCGCGAGTGCAAATAGCGCACTTTCCAATAGGCTGCGTGTTTAAAAGGTTTAGTTCACAATTCCAGCAGGTTAAGAAAACTTCTTGATGTCCGTCCACTAAGAAATGCAAATTAAAATGTTCGTAATTAAACTTGATATCATTCACAATTTGTAGTTCACAATGACACTTCGGGCAATAGTAACTGTCCGAGAGTGGCACTATGAAACCTTGAGACTTGTAACACCGAACAGGTCTTAAGTCGTGATAGACGGTAAGAACTGGTGGTGGCTTTAAAAATGCTGGGTGAGGAGCGTGACGATGCCAACACATTTATACATCTGTAAACATATAAAGTCTAATTAATTTGTCATCCGGGTTCAATATGCGATAGCTTCAGTTTATCTGTGTGTACTATTCTGGGCCTGTCGTTAATCAAGATTTTTGCATTATTATTTGGAAGTAGTTCTGTGACGCGATAAGGTCCACAGTATTGTGTCGCAAATTTTCCTTTAAATGGTTCTTTGAGTAGGAACACATTGGATCCTACCGTAAAAACTTTAGGATTAATTTTTTTATCATAATAAGCCTTACTTCTTAATTTTGCTTGAATTAAATTAGATCGAGCCGTTTCTTGTAAATCTCGTATTTTGTCGAATAGATCTACCAAGTAATCTTGATAAGTTAATTCCAAGTTTTCATCGATTGGCGTATATGCTGATGGTAAGCGAGCAAGCTTCCCGAAAATTAATTCGTTGGGTGAATACTGTGTTCCTTCGTGAACACTAGTATTGTACGAAAACATTGCTAATTCAATATAATTATCCCAATTTCCTTCTTTTTCCACTTGAGTTCGTAAATACTCCATCAAAACATGATAAGATCTTTCAAGAGATGCATTTGACTGTGGATGGTAAGCAGTTGTTTTGTAATGTTGTATATTAAACTTCTTTGTTAAGTTCCTTATGAAAGCTGAAAGAAAGTTTGATCCTTGATCTGTTAAAATTACTCTGGGAGCTCCAAATACGCAGATAAAATGTTTCAAGAACGCGTCGGCTATTGCTAGTGAGCTCGTTTCTCTTAAAGGAACGGCTATGGAATATTTTGTTAATAAATCTTGGATTGTAAGTAAGTATTTGTTTCCATCGTTCGTAATGGGAAGGGGTCCCATTATATCCAAAGAGACTTTGTCAAACGCTGATCCAGGGGTATCTGTAATCACCATTGGCTGTTTTGTTCTTACTCTAATTAATTTCCTTACTTGACATTTCCGACATTTCCGAATAAATTCTTGTATGTTCTTTTTCATCGTATTCCAATAATAATTAATCCTCATTCTATTGTAAGTTTTAGTCACTCCTTTATGACTTCCAAGTGCAGAAGCATGATTTTCAGTTATTATCGCTTCACATTCTTATGGAGCGGGTGATTGTATCCAATTTTCGCATACGGTGATACAAACACGTATTTCTCGCAAGAATTCATAAATTCGTTTTATTACGTAGCGCCAAGGAAGATCGTCAAAACGTTCGGTTTTACTGAGACTAAGGGATTCAAGATTTAATTCGTTTACTACATCCGTTAGAGATTGTAAGCAGTTATCTAAAGTCTGAGGTTCTAAAAAAGTTCGGTGATTAAATTTTATGGGGAGAGAAATTAATACCTGGCGCTTGCTCCTAGATATAACATTGGCTCTTTCATAAGTAAGATCTTGATAATCTGGTAACAGGTTATGTCATTGGTACTCTAAGGCACCGTTATCAAAAAAAACTCTGTTGATCAAAATAAAAATTAAATGATTGTCGTGACGATTTACTAAGTTATCGCGGGTCTGCACTATTTTAAGTCGATCTGGAAGTCGTGGAGTTATGACCTTAGTCATTGTAGGGTACAATCTCGTGATCTAGCAATTCTTGGTAGGAGTCGTCGAGACCGTCATCTTCAAAATCTTCATTGTTTTCATTATTCCTATCCCTTCGATCTGAGTCATTTTCATTATGTTCGTTATCGCCAAATTCATTATTATCAAAATGTAGGATATCTCCTGATTCGTTATTATAATTACTATTTTCTTCAATGTCAGGAGCGAGTGGATGCACTGGCTCTTGTTCTCTATGTCTAGTCATGTCAACGTAATCTGCGTGATCATTGACATGCCTATTACCTTCGGGCAATGGAATATTTTTGTATCTCTTCCTTTTTCTTTTATCACGTTTATCGCCAGTAAAAAATATTGATTCATCGGATGAGATATCTCCTGATTCTTCTAACGTTCCTATTGGAAATGTTAAACTAATTGCCGGATTTCTTGATAATGCGTCGGCATTACTGTTCAATGTTCTCTTTTTATATTGTATTTCGTATTCATATTCTTCTAATTTGAGACGCCACTTCCATAATCTAGAAGTAGGATCTTTGACTGAGTGTAACCACACCAGGGGTTTATGGTCGGTTACTATCGTAAATTTATTCCCGTATAAATATGACCTAAAATGATTTACACAATATACTATTGCAAGACATTCTTTCTCGATTGTGGAATAATTTTGTTCAGCTTTATTTAATACTCTTGACGTATAGGCTATAGGTAAATCCTTTCCAATCGTTTCTTGACTGAGCACTCCTTCGATCGCATATTCGGATGCATCGGTCGTTAGGTTAAAAGGTTTATCGAAATCAGGGTATTGTAAAATAGGTTCAGTGCATAATGAAAGTTTCAATTCTTTAAACGCATTAATTTGTTTTTCCTGCCAAATAAAGGTTGCATCTTTCTTTAGTAGTTTAGTTAATAGTTTTGCGATTTTGGAGAAATTAGGTATAAATCTTCTGTAGTATTCGACAAGTCCTAGAAATTGTTTAATCTTTTTAGGCGTTTTTAATACAGGAAATTTCATGACTGCTTTTATTTTATTAGGATCCGGTCTGACTCCGTCAGAGCAGATTATGTGTCCAAGGTAAGCGACTTCTCGGCGTAAAAATTCACATTTATCCGGTTGTAATTTTAAATTGGCTTCAGCTAATCTTTTCATGAGTCTTTCAAATTTTATTTCATGTTCTCTTAAAGATTTTGCATAGATGACTATGTCATCCATGTACACAAATAATTCGTTATCCTGAAGTCCGCATAGAACATTGTCCATAAGTCTTTGGAACGTTGAAGGTGCGTTCTTTAAACCAAAAAGCATCCTTTTAAATTGGTAATGCCCATAAGGTGTTGAAAAGGCAGTTTTCGATGCATCTTGTTGTGCCATGGGGATCTGGTGAAATCCCGATGCTAAATCAAGAACTGAAAAGTATTATGCGTTTACCAATTGATCAAGAATGTCGGAGATGTTCGGCAAAGGATAGGCATCTCCTATAGTTTTTTCGTTTAAATTCCTGTAATCTATTACCATCCTCCATCGTTTATTTCCTAAAGAATCAGGTTTCTTGGGTACAATCCACACGGGGGAATTGTACGGTAAAGTGGACATTTCTATTAGTCCATCTGAAAGTAATTTATGTACCTGGTTATTAATTTCAGTTTTATGAACAGGAGGAAATCTATACTGTTTCACACGAATTGGTACTTCGTTATTCGTAGGTATAAAATGTTGTGCAGCGTTTGTGACTCCTAATTTTTTATGAGGCAAGTGAAATCTATCCACGTGTTTGTTAACCAAAGTTATTATGTTTTCTCTTTCTTCAGAATTTAAATGATCCAAACATAGAAGTGGAAGAATATCATCAATACGATCGTTTTTGTCGTCTACATTTATGTCTTCAAAATAATATATCAGATTATCGACAGAATTATGCACCGTGTGTCCTCGGGTTCCGGTGACATAATTATAGTAGAAATGAGCTTCCTTACCTCCCTTTTCTTTTTCTTCATTAATATCCAAGACTCTGGGATTCACCTCAGAGATGTAATTCATCAAGACTCTTGGTCGCGCCTTGTACACAAAGCCGGTCGCGCCAAAGAGATGCGTATTCTTAACAAGAACTCCTGACCTCGCCAGTGAGTTATAATTCTCAAGATTCTCCAGAACTGCTGTGTGCCCTCGGATTTCAGCAGTTGACTCGACATCCCTCATCGTGTGTCCTCGGATTTCGATGTCTTTGTCGGAACGTCTGTCGTGAGATTTTTCATGGATCTCTTTTATTTCAGAGATCATTGTATAAATATTTGACTCGGCCACTTCATGGTCACGAGTTTCACAAGGTGGCTCATTTATTTCTATTTCATTACTAGGTTTCAAGATTTCAAAGTCTTCCAGTTCCACAAAAGGTATAGGTACCTTATAATTGATTTCATTTTCATTAATTATCGGCAAATAAGCTTTTCCATTTACATTGGTGACTATGGCTTCTCCATAGTAAACACCCTTTGTTAGAGTCACACGTGGCATGTAGCCAAATTTCTTTTTAGGATTTGTAACTATTAAGTGAAATGGGGAAATTGTTCTTTTTCTAATTTTAACATTTTCAAATTCCGTAAATGGTACGCTGCTATTATCATAATGTAAACATTAATTTTTATAATCAACAACTGCATCGCGTTCATGGAGAAATCCGTTACCAATTATTCCATCTAGAATAAGATTTACAGAGTTAGGCAACACATGAAAAAGAGCGGATTTTCCCATGAGCGATATCATAACAGAGCCTAATGTTTCGACAAGATGGGGAGATATACCCCGTAATGAATGAGTGCGTTCATCCTCCCAGGGAAGGGAAGGAGCTCTGTTTTATTAGGTTCACTCCTGAACCTGAGTCTATCATATATTGACAAGACCTTAGAGTATCAGGCGAAGAGAGAGTAATTATCGGATAACCAGACGGAATGCTTCCCGTGTTTATTCCGGCAAAGTAGGTAGGGGAGTAATTTGTGATGCAGGCTTCCTTATTATCGATGTATTCGTTACTGGGCGTCCGGGCGGGGTCGCATCCCGGTTGACGCCGCTGGTACCCAGGACGCTCGATGCGTTTCCCGAATCCGGAGTAGCTGGAGCAACTGCTCCTTCCATGCTTCGTCGATAAGCCAGCTTACGGCATTCGCTCATAAAATGGCCTGGAGTTTTACAATAATAACAAGATTTCAAAGTATTTGGTCCAGGTTGTCCTGGGACAAGGGGTTTAATGAATGGGGAGGGGCCTGCACTACCCCGTTGAGGGTTATTAGTGCTTGTCATAGAGGTACTTCGAAAATTAGCAGTTTTATTATTCAAAGGCGGACCGTAGTTTTGCGGTACGTCGGCACGAAATAAATGATTATATGTCTTCTGTTTTTTACGTAAATTTTCTGCTTCTAATTGTTTTGATAATTGAACTGTTATCATTATAGTTCCTTCCAATGTATAACATTTCTCCAATTTTACTCGAATCAATAAATCAGATGGAAGTCCGTTTCCAAAACTTTCCATTGTAGTGTGTTCAATAGCAGCTCTTTGTGCTGAATCTAAATAACCATAGTCAGTGCTTTCGCCATCTAAAATGGTAGTTTGCAATTCTTTAACTCTTTCTATGTAGTCAAATAAATTTTTGCCTTGCTTCATATATATATATTAGCCAATTCGCCTCGGTATTGATCAGTGGACTTATTTGGTCCAAAGATCCTCCTTAATTTTTTAGTTAGTTCGTGTACGGTTGTGTTTTCTGATCCTTCTATCGCTAAGTAAGCATGTCCCTGTAGTTTATTTAGTATTAGCTGTACCAAGTGATATTCCTGGTTAGGAGGTATTATTTTGAGTGCGCGTTCACACATTTTGCAGAAATAGAACACGGACATCTTATGTCCATCATACTTAGGAATGCTATCTATAACATCCTTCAAGCGAATAGGAGACACCGGCGGTTCACTTGGAGATCCCGGTCCAGGTCCGCGGGTTTGTAACCTTGGTTCCTCGCTTCTTGGCGTATCGAAACCAACTTTATCATGTTCCTGAATTCGTGACACCGATGGTTCGTTTTTTGGCATATCATAGCCAATTTTTCCTTGTAAATCATTAAGTCGTTGGGACATGGTATTTAATCGTTCCGGCAAATCCGCTGCCAGGGTAGTTAACACGTGTTCAAGGCGATTGAGTCAGGCGTTGAGGATCTACCCTGTTCGCTTTCTCTACATTTCTGATCCAACTCTTCTTCCTTATGCCTCAAAGCTTTGGCTTGTTCTCGTAAAATTTTTTCCTTTTCAATCATCTTCTTATTAATTATTTCCAATTCTGCTGGGATCATTGTTGAAAATCTACCAGAAGCAGTATCTAGACTTCCTTCTGAGGAGGTAATGGAAGGGGGGCCTTGGAAACGAGTTGTCATTCTGGATGTGGGATCCATTGTGGCAAAAGAATATCTGGATATAGGAGGTTTCCTATTCCAATGCTTATCAAAATCGAAATATTATTCCAAGAGCTAAATCGGATTTGTGAAACCGTTTGTCGCCAAAATAAGCGTTACCAAAATTAATCTATCCCACCTTCCTTATTAAACTGTAAATTTGTTCCACTGAAATATTTATTATCCGCGGGTTTAATGCTTTCCCTTTTTTTTCAAACCGTTTGGCTAATCCCACCGCTTGTACCAGAATTTAAAACGTTATTGGGTATTCGCGAATCTAACGTTTTTCTTTTCAAACCATTAAGCCATCCCAATTTTTCCTATCAAACCTTTTTCCATCCAAATTTTCCTTATCAAACCTTTTCCATCCAAATTTTCCCTATCAAACCTTTTCCATCCCACCGCTGCCACCAAAATTAATTTGTCACGTCCCGGGAGAGCGACCTTCCGATTCCGCGCGTACCTCGGTCGCGAGGAAAGGGGATGCTCTCTTTTTAGGGCAACCTGCTAGGCCGGTTATACCCTGGGATGTCGAGAGCTCGGTTTGACAAGAGATACTATCGGACGAAAGTCGTCTATAACTCTAGGTTTGAAGATGGTCGCGGGTCAAATACTCTTCCAAAAAGCTTTCGGGTGGGACTAACTCTTCAAAATTTATCGTGCTACTTGTAGGAGATTCTAAACGAGGGGACCCTAAACTTTGTTCCTGAGGAACTTCTAAACTAACTGAGGTTTCTGGGGGATTTGTTATTTTATTAGTTGTAGGTACTACCGTCGCGGGTGGTTCCGTTTGAGGAATTAAAAGAGATGAGTCAAAGGATGGTGGTACCGGAATGACTCGGGTGATTTGTAAGGACTCTGGTCGTTATAACCAAATCCTATCTCTACGTGCTATAACTAACTGAGGTTGAGAGGGGTGATAAAATTCTAAAACTGTATTTTCAAAATCAAAAGATCTCGCGGCTAGCGCTGCTACTATAACTTGTAAACATTTGGAATTCAATTCTGGGATGTTATTGCGTAATACATTAGAAATCTCTTGATTTAAGGTCTTAGCTTTAGCTAAGACATTCTTTCTTGCTTTTAACAATAGCGCCAATTTTGTATCCACAGAGATAGTTTGGTTTGCTGAACTCGACTGAGACATGTGCACGTAGCGCATTTAATTTATGTAATATACGAAGAATTATAGGGGTTAGAGGGATAATAATGATCCTTGTTGTTCATTAACAATCTAGAAATGTTTTATTAATTCTCGTTATTATACAAGTATGCATGGTCTGCGACGACTGAAGATTTGGTAGGTACAAAACTATGGTTGGTCTTATTTGAATCGATGTACTGAATAGGTTGTAAGGGATTCGCTAATATTGCTTCTACTTCACGATTTAATTCTTCGTCTTCTGAGAGCTCAAGAGTTAAGGGAGATGTAACTATTGAGAGGGGGTAGGAGGGTACAGCAAAGAAGGGGTCATCAGGTAGAGGGTCTAGTTCAAGAGTATTGTTGGGAGTGCATGATTCAATTTCTGGAAAAAAAGGGGAGATTTATGAATTCGAAAGAATCTATTCCACTAGGGTCATTCTTTACTTCACTTGTATTAATTGCGACGTACTTTTCCTGCACTCGCCAGGCACAGGAGAGTACGCCCAATAAAAGGGGAAAAAAAGAGCGGTAACGGAAATTTCTTAACGTAATTCGTAATTGGGCGCCAGGCGCGATCTCTCGCACCACTTCACGAAAAGCGGTAAATACGCGACACGGCAGGACGAATCTCGCTGCCCGCGGCTCGCTCCGCAAATGGCAGAGGGGCGCAGTTCTTAAATGTAGCGGGGAAGGGGAGGGAAACGCAATCACAACGCCAGGGATAGTTTTAACAATAAAAGATAATATATTTTAACATAATTAGAGACACGGTGAACGAGTATAGAGAAGTTACAAAATTTACGCAGTTACAAGCGGTGGGAGATACTCTTAATGTAATCGGGAGGATAGAAAATTAACGGAAAAGATGGATTAATGCAAACGGCACGCGAATTAACGGAGACGCAATCTCGCTACTTGGAAACGCCCCAAAGAAAATCGAGGGATCACCAAATCGCAGTACACATCAGGACGGGACGAATTACAAAATACGCGGCACGATAATTACTACGACATAACAACACGCAGCACGAGCGTGATCGTCACGTGAACTCGCACGGCGCGAACAATACTCTTCTCGCCCATAAAATCCGTACGAGCGTCACACCCTCACTCGCGACTACCAATCCCGATAATTATCTCGCGGAACTCCGATCGCCGGCGGCCCTCGCGGCAACTCCGCGGCGTTACGAATCTCGCAGAGACCGAACGGTATCGCGTCTCACCGAGACCGAACCGCGCGAATTCCACGCACCGAGCGATCCCGCTATCACAAAAACTCTCCACGACGGGTTCGGCCGGAGCACAATCCTGCTCCGAAATCCTCCGGTACGGCACAATACGGTACGGTAATCCTTAAGACTACGGCTCGATACGAGAAGGCAATTCACAATTACGCGGCACCAGACGATACGCGATTTTACTTACAATCTAGACGATACGAGTGACTGTCGGTGTCCGCACCCCGAGAGGGACTTGACGATATTTGAGCTGCGGTCGATCTCTCTAGACGTGTCGTCACTTCGGCACAGTTAATTACTCGCGGGATGTTCCGCTTCCATAAATGCGGTATACGGTATGATTACGGGAAATGTACGGAAATCGACCCTCACTCAAGGACTTAACTTACAATTACCGGAGCGGCGGCTTACAATGAAATTTCGGCAGGCGGTAGCTCTCGGCTCCTGGGCTGTCCTTTCGTCGTCAGGGCACACACGACAGTGATAAGCCGATCCGCGTTTTCCGGCTCGTCGGGCTCCGCCGAATTTTCTCGTGACGTCACAATGTCCCTCTTCGCCGATTTTCGCCGTTGATTGGCTCGCGCATCCTTCTCGCTCCTAGCGGTAGTCTCTCTTAAGCGGTCGGTAGTGCGTCCCTCTCCCTTGCTCCGGTACTCGCGATTTGCCCTCTCGCTTTCACACGGTGCTCCGCGCCGTTGTCACGTTGTGTGGCGACTGCCGCTCTTCTACTCAGCGGTCGGCGGGACGGACGGGACGTTCCAAAATCTTTTTCGGCGTTGACGCTCCAGGTTCGCATTCTACTCCCTGTTGCGGTCGTTGGACTGGCCAGGCCTTTTGACGGCATTCTCCGGGATGATGGCTCAGCGGCCTGCAGTCCGCTGGTTTTATTTGGCGGCTCCTCCGGCAAGATTCACTGCAATAAAGGATGGCGTTAATACAGGCGTTGTTCGGGAATACAGACGGTAGTAACAAATGGGCGGAACCGCGACTTAGCTTTCCGGCGCGGGTTCGGCGGCAGTGCGCCCTCCGTCGTTCCTTCGGCTCCCTCGTTGACGTCTCCGCTCGGATCTTCGTCGGGCACACACAATTCGCATCGCCGTCCGCTCGGGTTTCGCTGATACGCCTTAACGCTCTCAACAAGATATACGTGACGGTACAAAAGAAAACATGCAGATAATTAAGATCAAAGAGCGGTAAGATGCGGTATTTCAACGGGGTTTTTGCGTCCCCGTCTCCTTCCCGGGGAGAGAGAGGCGCAACCCAGGGTATCCTCTACGACCTTATCGCTCTCCGGAACGGCGCTGCGGAGCGTCACGTCACATAATATATTCAGTAACCGCAGTATCGTGATCTATGACCGAAGATTCTCCTAATTTGATGAGATTGTCAAAATGTTTATTGATCACTTGTGTGTGATAATTTTCTGTTGGAGGAGATTCAACTGAATCGTTATTATTATTCTCTCGATTAGGAAGAGGGTTTACTACAGAGAATTCCTCTTCTTCTTCTCCTTCTATGGTTTGTTCTAGTTCCTCCTTAACTACTTGAATTGTGAAGTTCAACCTTAATAATCGTCGCTTAAGGCGTTTTGCTCTTAAAGTCTGACGAGGCTTCCTCTTCTTTAAACAATTCAAGTTCGATGACGAATATCGTCCAAATAAGTCGCGTTGGTTTAAATGAGATTTAGTGAATACTGTTATTCTGTTATGATTTAGTGATGGTATTATTATTATTAAAAAGGCTTATTGTGTCATTTCCCATCATGAGAGCGTAGAAGATTAATAAGTGATGAAATCTGCTCTATAATGAATTAAGTGAAGGTTGAGTATCAGTTACTTTGTATGGACTGATAAGTATTTATTAGTTTAGAGTCAACGGACCAGGGGGATACTTTAGGAAAAAGCAAAAATCGAAATTTTCTAACACTTTGTAAGGGAGAGAAAATTTAAAAGTATCAATTTATCAAAATTCAACCGGGCAGGGGTTCACTTTAAGAAAAGGCAAAAATCGAAATTTTCTAACACTTTGTAAGGGAGAAAAAATTTATAAGTATCGATTTATCAAAATTCAACCGGGCGGGGGTTTACTTTAGGATAAGGGGTTTCACGAAATTTTCTGACAACTTAAGTTGACAGAAAATTTATAAGTTAACTGCGCAAAAGAAAAATTAAGAATCAGTAGAAAATCTATTTGTTAGATTATTTAAAATAAAATTTCATAAGCTTTAGTTGCATCAAGAAATTCGAGTTTGATCATGACCATAAATTTACAAGTGTAACAAAATTTAAGTAATCATTTCTAAGGTTTGGATAAATAACAATTATTGTGAACTTGGCAAAGTAAAATCTTAAGCTGATTGCTTCCAGTTTAGTTTCGTTGGCATCACCCAGAAGGGTACCTAGCCCTTAAAGGTCTAAAAGAATATTAAATTTAAGAAGGAAAATGTTTGGCGTCACTTCAAAGAGTACATAGCCCTTAATGGTCTAAAAGAATACACAGAGAAAAGAGTATGGTATCAGGGTTTACGAAACTGGATGCAAATAATTCTAAGTTCTTATACACTCAAAAAAAATTTTGCCAGGGGTTTGTTACGGGGAAGCAGAATTAAAATTTCACTAGTCACTTTACTATTTAATCACTTTAATTTCTCACTGATTATATTCTTTAGCACAATTATTCAAAATTTCGAGTTAAATGTGATAATGGTTAATTAAATTCAAATTGCAGGGGTCAGATTTAATACAGATTGTAAAATTCAGATTGATTCGTTGTCTAATATGTCAGATTCAATAAATGATCACAAGTAAAATGCACAATACATGTATAGCAAATCGATATTCAAGGCAATATCACAAATGTTTCAAAAGTGTATCTTGTCGAACCTTTCATAATAAAATTTATTTCCTCTCATTCATGTAATATATTCCATTAATTTGTTCGACTCATCTCATGATGTCGTTATTATAAAATATTTTATATTGCAAGAGTTATTGGGAAAGAGCGTTATCTCTGGAGTCGATTATTCAATTATGTATAATTCGTTATCTCATCGCATCCATTTACTTCGTTGTATAGATTCAATAAAAAAGGGGTATTTTCACTTGAGATATTATTCAAAAGTTTTTGTCGAAATTATTCAGCGCAATAAGGGTATCACGCGGTTTCCTGATTATGATAGCTTCAACTCAATTTCAATATTTCATGCACAATTTCAATAATTCATGCACAATTGGGGAAATTGACTGGTCACAAGATGTACTGATTGTAATTCAATTCGTCTTAATAAAAGAAATTATTTCGATGAAAGAATTGTTAAGGTATTATTCAATTAAAGTTTTATTTAATTACTGGATTTAGTTCCATAAATGGTATAAAATATTGTAAAATATCAAAAGAATCTATTAATTCAATTAATTATATTCACTTTAAATTTTGTACTTCAGAGAAATATTGGATAAAAGATGACCAGTTACATGGGAGAGTTAAATTAAATTCACAATAAAAATAAATCAACGTGTAGTCAATTTATTTCGTTCAAGTTTCAAATTTTCGAAAGTCAAATATTTTATTCCTTAAAAAAACATTTTGTTATTATTCTTTAGACACCCGGTATATTAATCATCAAATAAATTGCAGTTAATTATCATATCAGAAGGTAGGAATCGGATCAAGTAATTGCATTTAATTCTTCAACTCAAAATATTCAAAATTCTGGTTATTTAGAGACACCTTATATAAATTGTTAAATTAGCAACTTCTTTTTATTTAAATCATTAGCATGTTCAAATGTTGGAGAAATGGGTTGGTAATCAAATTCAAATTATTCATTAATTTATCTCACTTCAAGATTTAGATGTTGACTTATTTTGCAGAAATTCGTATATTCATATGTATTAACAAGAGGTTGTACTCACCTGTAAATTTCGGTCGATCCTCGTATATAATAATAATTATCAGACCCTCTGTATAGAGGAGTGTATTCAGCAAGACTTCGGTTTTCCAAAATTCTCAGCTGCCGAGGATGTAGTATTCAGACCCACTGTAATTGTAATAACGTACACGAGATGCAGGAAAAGAAGGATCGCCAACAAAATTTGCAAAGTTCAGTTTACAAAGTTTTTATATCTCACTTCGATATTACAAGCAATTTAGAAGTGGGCTCGAGAGTGCAACACTCCACGGATCACCTCTAAAAGCGTACAAATTTCCGCACTGATGTTAACAGAGTTTGACGACACGTATAAACGCACCAGATTGATGGCCAAAATGCAAGATTTTAAAACCGCACTGACTCTAAGTTAAAATGCTAATTTGATATTAACTACTCGAACGCTGGACCAACAATGTATGCGCGGTCTCTACTGAACTGTCAATGATGTTAACTGTGCGATTTCCCGGCCAACAATGTATGCGCGGTCTCTACTAGGTGTTAACTGTCTGAAAGTTCGGCCAACAATGAGAATACGCTCCGCAGAGCTCGCTTATGAAGGCTAGCTTGTAGGCGCGGGGAGGTGAAACCTCTTACATGGGTATTGTACGAATATTATAATGAATTTCGCTTAAAAATAATAAATCGGTAGTTTTGACAACTTATTTTCTAGTTCACGCTGTTGTAAAAAATAAGATTCATTTACTAAACTGGTCGCTTTTTGACATCTTTCGTTATTTTTGTGATAAAACAGTAAATTTTGTTATTAACAATTTCTAGTTAAAATTTCGTAAAGACAACAATTTTAGTAGAAAGGTAGTTGCTCAATTAGCTTATGGTAAGTGTACAATCCTGTAAAAATGTGGCTGATAGTTTTCGAATAATTAAATGGAAAAGAAATTAAATTTTTATTATAGGTTTACGCATAAGTGCGTCTCTCTCACTCTTATAGCGGGAGCGCAAAATAAAAATCTTAATTGTTCGAAAACGGTTTAATACAAAGTTGCGGAATTTAAATAAATGTATGTATTATTACAGTACAATTATGGTTGTTACGTCATTATTATCTTTTTACAAGCGATTTATTATTTTGAAAATTTAAATGTGTTCTCTTATGGAAGTTACGTGTTAAAATTATCGATCTTTAAAAATCGATATCTTCAAAACTAATAAAATTAAAAATTTGAGATTTAGTATTTGATATTATAATATTAAAAAGAACTTAGGTATAAATTTTTATGTTTCCGGATTTAATAGTTTTTGATTTATAATTGAATCTATTTCACGTGTAAATCTCCCATAAGATTATCGATTTTTTTTACTGCATGCAGCATGTGTAATATATAAATATTTTAAAGAAAGAAAAATTTATATTTCTTAAACGCGCGGACAGATTTTAACGAAATTTAAAATCTGAAGTGTAAAAAGATATTGCCTTTTGAGGGTTATAGGTAGGAAGTATGTAAAATTATTATTTAAAGGAGCTTGTCTGTTGCCTGTATATATATATAGGCGTAAAGATGTGTGCGTCTATATGTGTGTAGATATACTACTTAATTCATTTAAAAATTAATGGAGATATTTATTCATTTATTTCCTGGCTTACACGATAATTGGTGGTGAGATACATCTTTTATTTTTGTTATTGTTCAAAGCAAAATCGGTCTTTTGTCAATTCCAACACGCGTTATTATTTAGAATATTGACTCGGAGCATTCCTGCCTGCCGCGTCGCTTCACGAAAACATCACGCGCAAACACGCTCATGTTCGCGTGATCTGCTCCAAACAGAGCCAATCCGCGGGTTCCGCGCGCCACTGCCTGCCGCCAAAATCGCGGATCCTCGCTGCTCGCATTCCGGAGCGCGCCAGTCTTTCGCTATTCGGCTTGCAGACAATCACTCGCTCTCGCTTAATGTAAAAGTCTTTATCTCGCGCATTTCATTTCACTGTTGCAAGTACGAAGTTGAATGAAGCCAGTGCTTTACCTCTCTCTCGGCATTGCATGTTTTCTTTCTCCCATCCTTTCTTCCAAAGCTTATCTAAACTTTCTCTGAACATTTTCTGGTCCTTCGAGCCGGATTCGCGAGTGAGATCGATCGCGTATGCGCGCGCGGCCGTATCAGTGACTCCAATCTCGCCGCCGCTCAGACACTCGCGAGTTCGCGCCTATCTTCTAACTCTCAAACTCGACGGGAATCTCTCATCTAGTGTGACTGACTAATTTCGGACTGAGTGACCTCCGCGAATTGTGACTTCGAGTGTTAATCGACTGTTCCGCTCCACGCAAGCGTCATGGCCGAGTTCAAGTCCACCGTCCTGCAACAGAACGATATCTTCTATCGAATCAACCGCACGGTGGAGAATCTCAAAAAACGGGGGAAGGACAACCTGACTCGGCAGCATCTAGACACCACGCTCGAGCTGCTCGATTCCAAATGGAGGAAGTTCGCTGACGCTCATTCTGTCCTTCTCGGTAAGCGAACGAAAGAGCTCGATTCTCACAAGTATTTTCAAGACGACTTGTATGATCAGTGCGAAACCGCTTACATCGACGTCAAAGCGGAAGTGCTTCGGATGCGCGATCGTGCGGCTTCGCCGTGTGCGTTAAATACTTCTCTCGGCAATGACACTTCTCGCCTTGTCTCTAGCACCGCGCGATCTCACCCGAAAATCACGCTTCCGAAATTCTCGGGCGATTACCAGTCGTGGACGTCATTTCGCGATCTCTTTCAGTCCATGGTCGGCTCCAACGACGACATCCCTGCGGTGGAAAAATTCCATCATCTCAAGAGCAGTCTCACTGGGGATGCCGCTCGGCATATCGCGAACGTCCCGGTCACCGCCGATAATTTCGGTCCAGCGTGGGATGCGCTCGTGGCTCGATACGAGAACAAACGTGCTATCGTTAGCGCTCATTTGGACAAGTTTTTCGCTATCGCCCCAATCGCGCGCAAATCCGTCAGTGATTTAAAAGGTTTGGTATCTACCGTTAAGGAAGCGCTCGGTGGGCTCGGAGCTCTCGGTGCGCCTATCGATTCGTGGGACTTCATCTTGGTTCACTTCATTACTCGTCGACTCGATCCTGAGACGCGCGAGGCGTGGGAGCTGCGTCAGGGTACCGCCACGGATCCGGCAACGTTCCGCGAGCTCGACGATTTTCTGGATGGGCGCATTCGCGCTCTAGAGGTGATCGCTCCCGGGAATTCCAGCAAGAATGTCAAGGCTGCTAAAACGCTCGCTACGAAGCCCGCCTCGCGCGTTAACGCCGTCAACGCTTACTCGTTCAAGTGCTCCTTCTGTGACGGTTCTCACTTCATAACCTCCTGTAACGAATTCGCTGCTAAACCGACGGAGGACCGACGCGAGTTCGTTGTATCAAAACGCTTGTGTGCGAACTGCCTCGGCAATCACCGGTTAATCGAATGCAAATCCGCTAAACGATGTCGGCTCTGCGGTGGGCATCATCATACTCTCATTCATCGTGCGTCCGCGACCTCGAGTGCTGCACTGCAGCCCGGTCAAAGTGCCGCGAGCGAGGCCTCATCCTCCGCTGCAGCATTTGCCGTCGCCACGGGCTCAGGCGCTATCTCACTCCACGCGTCCGGGTGTCGCCTGGATGCGCCCGCGATGACGTTGCTGCCCACCGCCCGCGTCCGCGTGTTGAATCGCTCCGGGCAGGCAATTGAAGCGCGCGCTCTTCTCGATCTCGGCGCGGAGCTCAGCCTTGTCCGTGAATCGTTCGCGCAGCTCCTGCGGTGTCCTCGTCATCGCGCGAGCATTCCTCTACTCGGAGTCGGGTCCTTACCATCGTACACCACGCGTGGCGCACTTGCTCTCCGATTGCAATCCTGCGTCGACCCCACGTTCGAGTTCGACGCTGCTGCTTACGTTGTGCCTCGCGTGATGAGCCGGGCGCCTGGAGAGGAGGTGGACCCGACCGCATGGAGCCATCTGGGCAATCTGCCTCTCGCTGATCCAACCTGATATAAGCCTGGACCGGTGGACCTCATCCTTGGCTCGGACGTGCTTGGCCATCTATTCGGCGAAACCTTCCGTCGTGGTACTCCGCGACAACCAGTCGCGCAGCATTCCAAGCTCGGCTGGGTAATATACGGCCCGTCTGGCGTGGTACCGAACCTGTCTACGCCCACTGCATCGCCGTCGCACGGCACTAGCAACTGCCCAGAACGGGAGCTCGAGACTCTACTCCGCCAATTCTGGACGCAGGAGGAAGTCGCACCCACGTCTCAATCCGCACTCACGGAGGATGAAGCTCACTGCGAGGCGCATTTTCGTGACATTCACCGGCGCTCTGCATCAGGCCGATACATTGTCCGCCTACCGTTTAAAACCTCTGTCTCATCTCTCGGTAGCTCTCGCTCACGCGCGGAGCGTGCTCTCCGCCGACTGCAACAGCGCTTCGCCTCCAATCCAGAACTCGCGCAACTCTACGCCGATTTTCTCCAGGAATACGCCAGCAGACACGCATTCTGGCGCGTCGTTCTTCCTGCCGCATCACGGGGTGTTGCGACCCGGCAGTTCATCGTCTAAATTGCGCGTCGTTTTCAATGGCTCCGCTCCTTCCTCGTCCGGGGTCTCCCTCAACGAATGCCTGCACATAGGCCCAAAGCTCCAACAGGATCTCGCCGATGTCTTGCTCCGCTGGCGTCGGTACAACTTCGTGTTTCTCGCCGACGTGGAAAAGATGTACCGACAGATCGAGGTCCATCCACACGACCGCCATTTTCAGCGGATTCTCTGGAGCAGAGACGGGCCTCCGCAGGAGTATCTATTGTGTACGGTGACCTATGGGTTGTCGTGCGCTCCGTACCTCGCCCTGCGCGTATTGTCGCAGCTCGCCGCCGATGACGGCCCTCAATTTCCACTGGCTGCCCCAGTTCTCCAAGGTGAGATGTACGTCGACGACGTCCTGTCCGGCGCGGATACGCTATCTCTCGCGCAAGCCAAGGCTGAACAATCGAACAATCTGCTCATGGCGGACGGCTTTCGCCTTCACAAATGGGTTTCAAACGATCCCGCCGTCCTTACCAAGGTCGAGGATGCTCGCATTGCGTCTACTGCACCAAGAGCGTTCTCGCTCGACGCATTGCCCCGGGCTCTTGGTCTCGCCTGGAATCCGCGTGATGACTTCTTTATCTTTCAGTTGAACTTGCCGCGGGCGTCCACCACGTTGACTAAGCGAGTGGTGCTCTCACGAGTCGCCCAACTGTTTGATCTTCTAGGGTGGATCGCTCCCATCATCGTCGTGGCAAAGATCTTTCTCCAAGGTCTGTGGAAGCTTCAAGTGCCGTGGGACCAGCCACTTCTTGCACCGTGGGCTCAACGATGGCTGGACTTCGAGGCGGAACTAAATGCCATCTCGTCTATCTCTCTCTCTCGCTGGCTCGGCATCCATCCATCCGCCTCCATGGAAATCCACGGGTTTTCGGATGCTTCAAACGCCGCCCTCGGAGCTGTGCTCTACCTTCGATGTATCACGATCGAAGGTCAAACAACGGTGTCACTGATCACCGGAAAAAGTAAGGTTGCTCCGCTCAAGCGTACGACGATACCTCGAACTTTCTGCAGCGTTGCTTTTGTCTCGCCTTCTGTCCCGAGTCCGGACGACTCTTCAACTCTCGAGCACGCCGGCGCATCTGTGGACTGACTCCAGCGTGGTCCTGGCATGGCTGCAAGGCCACCCATCCAGATGGAAGGACTTCGTGGCGAACAGAGTCGTCGCCATTCACGATCTCGCTCCTGACGCTTCCTGGCATCACGTCAGCGGGACCGACAACCCCGCCGACTGTGCCTCGCGGGGCCTCTCTCCTCGAGAGCTCCTAACGCATCGACTCTGGTGGGATGGCCCACCTTGGCTTTCCTCTCACGTTGCGTCCTGGAACACCGCAGCTCCGCTTCCGGATGGTGCAGTCGATTTGGAGGAGCGACCGGCTCGACCGTGCCACGCGAATGTAACTCGACCAGGCGCTCTCTGGGAGCTCGTCTTCCGCTATTCCAAATTCATGCGCTTGATCCGTATCACTGCCTGGCTGTTTCGGGCTGCCGCTCGATTTCGACGACGCCCTCCAGACACCGACGCCCTCGCGCTCACACCGCAGGAAATCGCAGCCGCCGAAAAGTTCTGGGTGCTGCACATTCAAAGGGCACATTTTGCAGCTGAACTTGCCACTCTCTCTCAAGGCTCCGCGCTTCCTCGCTCACATCCGTTCCTGCGCCTTACTCCATTCCTCGATCCGGAAGACGTCCTCCGGCTTGGCGGGCGGCTTCAGAATTCTCAGCTCGACCCCGACGCTAAGCATCCCATCCTCTTGCCGCGCGATTCGTTCCTCTCGCACCTCATAATCGAGGAGACTCACCTCCGCATCATACATGGGGGCGTTCAACTCGTCCTCGCCACTCTGAGGCGCAAATTTTGGATCCTCGGCGGTCGAGCTCCCATCAGCAGGGTCATTCGGCGTTGCGTCCGATGTGCTCGTTATCGGGCCGCCGCCGCGGAGGAACTTATGGGTCAACTTCCTCCTTCCCGAGTTACTCCTTCACGGCCCTTTACCAACGCCGGAGTGGACTACGCCGGACCGTTCCTGCTGAAATCGTGGCCCGGTCGCTGTGCTCGTCGCTACAAGGCCTTCCTGATCCTTTTTGTTTGCATGGCCACCTCCGCCGTGCATTTAGAGCTCGCCACCGACTATTCAACAGCTGGATTTCTGGCCGCCTTCAAGAGATTCTGCTCTCGTCGTGGGATCTGTGCCACACTAGCAAGCGACTGTGGCACCAACCTCGTTGGGGCGGATACGGAATTGCGAAGGATGTTCTCCTCCGCCTCCAAAGATGTGGGTGAACTGGCTAACCTCTTAGCCTCCGACGGCACTCGGTGGATTTTCAATCCTCCCGCCGCGCCGCATTTCGGCGGCAAGTCTATCTAAACTTTCTCTGAACAGTTATACCTTAAAATTTTCTGTAATTTATTAATAAAATAATAGTTAATTTTTAATATTATTATAATAAGATTGATACTGTAATTTCGTGATTGTAGAGTGTCTAAAAGAAAGAGGAGTTCTTACTATTCAAATAGAGTTTTTACTTATAATATTTTACCGTGATTTTATATTAGATTTATTTAAAGAAATGTTACGTCCAGAATTCTCAAAATAAGTCTCTCGGGTCGATTGGCAGGTAGAAACTTATAGAAATAATTTGAGTGAGATAGGAAGAACGGAACAGACCTAATCTTGCGCACACATGTTTCCGGGCGAGTGCGACGAGTCGAATGCGTCAGGTGAGTCAGAATGTAGGTCAGGTGTCGAGAATGACGGCCTATGACTCTCATTCAAACTCTTGCATTCGTGTAGTCCTTATTTTGCGTAAACAAATTAAATCGTTTTTCCGCGGGATCGGACCAAGTGCAATTTTATCGGAGCGGGAATTAGAGGTGGTAGAAATAAACAAAAATGATTAAAATTTAAGATTACAATTTATTTTAACATAATAAAAGAAATAAACGATTACAATGATAAGTGGTAATTATTAAAATAATAATAATTAATTTACGAATAACATTTTTGTTAGCAGAGAACATGTATGATAAAAAGAAGAAAAGTCTTATAATCGGTTTAAGAAATCTTAACAGAAAATGCAATTATAAACTTAAATTCTAATTGGTTGCATTTGTGCTTAACGAGATATAAATGTGCGTGTGTGGGTGTGTATTGTGATCAGGGGATTTTTAGTTATCCAGGTAGTTTTTGGAGCGAGTCGAAGATTTCTTCCAATTCATTGGCTATTCTTCGATTCGCTTCGATATTTTCGTTTACGATATTCTCTATTTCTTCGGGAGTAAATAATGAGTAGGAATGCAGGTTTTCTTGAGGAAACTCTAACACGGGGGAGTATGGATCTTCCGGGGGTCTTCGAACAGGTGAATCGGGGTTACGATGAAAAAAATCGGGGAAAGGTGTAGGAGGAAAATCTGTAGGAGAAAAAGTTGAATCCCGAGAGATACTAAGGGCTCTGCAAAGGGATCGAAAGTAGAAGAAGGTGACCCTGGTGATTGTTTAAAATCTGTTTCTACATGAGATCCAGGGGAGTAAGAGGGGGAAGGATGACGACAAGGGGAAGAAGAGAATGATTCGGCGGACGGATTTGAGACTGGTGGAGATGAATCAGTCGGTTCGTCGGAAGTTCTTAAATTAATTAGAGCGCTAGTCAAAACAGAATTTTCTCCTCGCAGATTGTATAATTTTCCGTAGAGTGATAACGATGCGCTAAGCTTCCGGAGCTTCTTATTTCAACGATTCCGACAATTCTTAATGCCTTTTCGAGATTTATGTTCATAGACTCGCTTACGCACTAAAATGAATTTGAGAATTAAGGCTACGTTCTCTCTTTCTAATAAAGGAAAATAAAATCTAGATTGTAACTTCTTGAAAGAAAGAAAAGGAAAGAGTTTGATTTAATAAAAAGAAAGGAATTCTTCGTTTCCGATGGAAGCAAAGAAAGCCGCGAATTCAATCGAACCAGAGTTCGATTGTATCCAGCAGGGATTAAAAAGTAGTTGCGGATTCAATCGAAAGAGCTCGATTGTATCCTGCAGAAAGTAAAAAGAGAGTCGCGGACTCAATCGAAAGAGAATTCAATTGTATCCTGCGGAAAGTAAAGAGAGGTGCGGACCCAATCGAAAGAGCTCGATTGTATCCAGCGGAAAGTGAAAGGAGAGATGCGGACCCAATCGAGAGAGAGAGAGAGTTCGATTGTATCCTGCGGAAAGTGAAGAGAGTCGCGGACCCAATCGAAAGAGAGTTCGATTGTATCCTGCGGGAAATAAAGAGAGTCGCGGACCCAATCAAAAAAGAGTTCGATTGTATCCTGCGGGAAATAAAAAGAGTTGCGGACCCAATCGAAAGAGCTCGATTGTATCCTGCAGAAAGAAAAAGAGTCGCGGACCCAATCGAAAGAGTTCGATTGTATTCTGCGGAAAGTGAAAGGAGAGATGCGGACCCAATCGAGAGAGAGAGAGTTCGATTGTATCCTGCGGAAGGTGAAGAAAGTAATAGAGAGAGGAAAAGAAGGGTGGTGAAATAATACTGGGTATATAAGTATTTTAAAAAATATAATAAATATCTTACTAGAGAGAGAAGGTAGTCTTATGAAGAGTAAAAAAATAATGGACGGCTAAGACTTACTGTTGGGTGAAATTTATGAAGGTGCAAACGATTTGGTGTTTGGCGGAGCGGATTCAGCTTACAACGGCGGACGGCTGGTCGACGGTTGGCACTCAGAGTGTTCAGAAGTTGCAAAAGAACTTGTTGACTAATTCTCACAATGCCGCGTCAAATTTATGTATGACGAGTACGAATCCGAACGTCACAAACTCGGACATATAATGTCACGGAATGTGCTACGGATCGAACTGGAGTGAATCGCGAACAATGAATGACGAAAATGAGCGATTGAACAGAATGAAAAAAGTGCTGTAAGTGCTCGCGAGCTCCGGAGCTCCTTCCTTTTATACCTGATTTTGCCTATGATTCCTATGGGATTTTAATCCGCAGGTGTACTGTCTCTTATTATTGCCCACGCGCTACCTATTAATTGCGCGACAAGTGTTTCGTGTCGATGGGGTCAATCATCCGCGTTTCAACGCTTGCTTCCGCCAAAATCGGCACGTGTTAAGGGTAGACCAACCGTATTGACTCGACCGGACAATTTTAGCGTATCTGCGCAGTTAAGATAGATCATCTTTTCGCAATTTTCGGTTGCTTGGCTGCATCGATTTCGAAAGAAAAGAATTGTTACTCCGCAGGACGTAACAGAAACTTTTGCTTGCATGGAATTTTATCAACGCATGAACGTATGACGCAATGATGCAATCATTATCAAGGCTATTCTCTTAAGAAGATGCATTTGGAACAATGAATAAAATTATATATATATTTTATTCAATAACTTTTGAATGGATAATCAGAGAAAATCGAGACCTTGTATTTGAATATATAAAAATATTATGTATCTTAGGAAAGTGGTAAGAAAAGTCTAAGTATTGCCAAAAAATCTTTTAGTGCTGTCTATGTGTTAAGAGTATCCGTGTGATGCTGTCAATGTGTAAGTGCACGAAGGTGTCCGTCGGAAAAATCTCGCTAAATTATTTCAGCTTATTTGACTTGTAACGTCTGTAATTTGGAAACAGATGAACTTATTGAAATGAAATCTTGCGTTCCATATTTTCGAAAGTTTATTTTAACTCAAACACCACATTTTATAGAGAAGACGGGGGGGGGAGGTTTTAGTGACAATAAGCCGTTAATTGTATGTTATATGTGTACCTTCGTATATGTTAGCTGTGATTCTTATGCTGAATAATTATTTCTTATTAGGAGGTTAAAAATTTTATAATTAAGAGGATTTTATTTGCAATTGTTAATTAAATTATTTTTCATCATTTGTTAATAGTTAATAAGAATTTATTATAAATCGAAAGGCTTTAATATAATTTTAAATTTGTCACTGGAATTCGTAAGCCGTCGCCGAGAGTATACAGCTACGAAGACTTCTTGCTTGCTAAAATACGATATACAGGGTTTGTCCGGAAAGTAATAGGACTGATTTTCTTCCGCCGCGACTGTACTTTGGAGCGTGTACGCGCCGACTGGATTCGGTAGAGGGCGTTCCTAGCTAACGAACGAGCGGCTGGTCGGTTGTCTCCGAGCACCTGGAGAGTCAGGACAGTCATTTTCGCGCGACGTGTTTCTGTGAGTGGTGCAAGCCGAAAATGCAGCGTTCGTTAGAGCAGAGGTACGCGATTAAATTCTGTGTGAAACTCGGTAAATCTGCGACAGAGACGTTTGATATGATCAAGCAGGCTTACCCAGATGTTGCTTTAGCAAGAAGTGGTGTGTTTCGGTGGCACCAGGCCTTTTTGGAGGGCCGGGAAGAGGTCGCCGATGAAGACCGTGCTGGAAGACCTTCGACTTCGACAAACACCGACAATGTGACTCGTGTGCGCAAAGTTTTGAACTCAGACCGTCGACTAAGTATTCGTTTAATTGCCCAGATGTTAAATTTACCAAAATCTGTGGTTCATGACATTGTGACGGTGCATTTGAACATGCGCAAGGTGTGCGCGAAGATGGTCCCAAAAGTGCTCACTGACGACCAGAAATTGCGGCGAGTAGAAGTGTGCCAAGAAAATTTGAACATGTGTGAAAGTGACCCTCAATTTTTGAATAACGTAATCACAGGTGACGAGTCCTGGATCTTCGAGTATGATCCCGAGACAAAGAGGCAATCTTCCGAGTGGCACACGCCGGCGTCTCCTCGCCCAAAAAAGGGAAGAATGAGCAAATCGAAAGTGAAAACGATGCTCATTGTCTTTTTTGACATCAAAGGCATCGTCCACCATGAATTTGTTCCTCCTGGACAAACCGTCAACGCCAAGTTTTACGTGGAAGTGCTCAAGAGACTCAAACGAAGGGTCAATCGGGTCCGACAAGACATCGCAGCCGACTGGAAGTTGCACCACGACAACGCCCCGGCTCACACCGCCTTTCTTGTGAACAGCTACCTGACCAAGGCCGGCATCCCAACGCTTCCGCAGCCGCCCTACAGCCCAGATGTGGCCCCCCCAGACTTTTTTTGTTTCCTCGCCTGAAAAGGCCGATGAAAGGCAAGCATTTTGAGACGGCAGAGGGGATACAAGCAGCATGCACCGCGGCTCTCAAGGCTATTCCGGAGAATGCCTACCGTGACGCCTTCAATGCTTGGAAATCGCGCTGGCAGCGCTGCATCGACGCAGAAGGAGCCTATTTTGAAAGTTTTTAAAGAATTGTAACAATTGGCTCAATAAATTTTTTTAAATCGACTCAGTCCTATTACTTTCCGGACAAACCCTGTACGTGTAATAACTGTTAGTTGCAAATTGAGCTTGTTAGTTAACAATTTGAGTCAGAGCTGTGAAATTGAAATTTTGATTGTAAAATAACGTTTTCTTTTATATGCCCGTATTAAAAATGTTAAATATGCGTTATTTAAAAAAGTTTCTCATTTGACTTGTTCATGTAGTGGGTTCTCACATACATGTCGTGCGTGTATGCGTGAGTATATATGCGTACTGTGAGAAGTGACTTTATGTCGTTCTCATTTTATAACTTTTAAATTAGTACGTAAGAATTCTTGAAATTTTGCAAGCGTATTTTTAAATATGTATCCTAAAACGTATTCAAGTTTGGTGATTAGGGGGTATTAAATAAATTTTTAATTTAGCAAAATGACATATTTTAGATGTATTTTAAGGTGAAGAGCGAGTTTTATGCCAAACGTTCCCTCTTTATTTTTCGAGATAGTTAATTTTTCAGCAAGGAGCATTTATTCATAAAAATTGTTTATTAGGTAAACAATTGTTAAATTTATTTAATTTTTAATAAATAATTACTTATGTATTATATGAGATTCGTCCTGATGACTGACTATTTTATTCGATTTTATATAATTTGGCAAGTTCGTATAGCTTCAACGATCTGCAGCTTATTTGAGTACATACACTTTATGCAATAATTTTAAATTAACAATTGAATTAATCGTTAACATTTGAAGTGAAAATTATGAAATTAAAACTTTAGTAATGAAATAATATTGTCTTTAATTTGACCGTAGCAAAAATCTAATGAGAGTTATATTGGAAAAGTTCATATTTTACAGGTATAAGGCTTTGCGTTTCTCGTGTACCTGTGTATCCGCCATTTTGTCATACTAAGGCATACGTATAACGCGAAAGTTTGAAATTTTATATTGTCGAAACTATTAGTCTTAAAAAATTTAAATTTTAGAACAGTATTCTTTAGCTTAAGCTCTTTGTTTTTTAATAATGTTTCAAAGTCGTAGGGGTAACCATTTAGTTGTTATAAACAATTGAAGTTTTATTATTAACGGAATTTGTTATAATAAATTGGAGTTACTTAGAGCTCCGTCCTAAAATGCATGATGATCGTTAGGTCCATATGTATAAAGGATATAAGCGCGAGCCTTTTATATGTTACCGTTTTTGCAATAAAAATTTATTAGGTTTCTTAGATAACTTTTGGATTACTTCCAAACTATTTGAGCTAAAACGTGAAATTTAAATCGTTAAAGTAACTTTCGGTCTCGAGTAGTAAAATAATAATTTTATATTTTTAACTTAATAATTAGCGATTTTTATAAACAATAAATTTTTTATGTTCTGTTTCTCGCGTATTTTACGGGATAAAAACCTGAAAATAAATCTGTGGGTATGATTTGCGATATTAAAAATTTAGAAAATAATTTTATTCCTTAATTATAATGATTAATAATTTTTATTAATTAATGATATTTCTTAATTAAAATTTTTCTTCCTCATAAACTATTAGAGATAGAAAAATGAAATTTAATTCTTAAGTACAATTTATTACTCCGAAATTTTTGATAGTATTTTCGTTTTGTCAGAATCGATTGTTAATAAATTTAAAATGTTAAATGGATTTATTTTTAAACTAATAGGGTTATTTTTGCGAGAATTGAACTATGGAGTTATTTTAAGATTTTAATAAATTTAATAATATATTTAATCTTTAATCTTGACATGGAAATAATTATATATGTATAGGGTGTCCCAAAAGTAAGGTATATAAATACTTTACTTCAAAAATTTGTAACTTCTATGTTATTTGTCGGAAAAATTTGAGACTTAGGGGGATGTTATTAATTATTTAAGGCGTAATTTTCCTTATGGAGGTGGTTTTGATCGGAGGGGGTGATTTCGAAAAAAAATTATTTTAAGGTCGGGAGTATGTCTATAATGAACGGCCCTGCCTCCTTTCTTTCGGAGTACATTTTGTGCCATGAGGGTGGTTCCGGGGTGAGTTTTTCAAAAAATTATAGCTCCGGAACGGTTAGAGATTAAGAGTTCAGACCAATTCCTAAAATTGTTTTTATGGAAGGCCTTTCAAACGTATATTTTGAATTTTTGATAATTTGTTTATTAAAACATATAAAAAAGTTATTATTTTTGATCAAAATAAAAGGTGTATAGTTAAATTCAGATGGTCAAAAGAAGTTGTGTGGCAAAATTTATAAAAATTGTAAATCAATATTTCGTTTAAACAAATTAAAAATTTATAATGGATATTAATATGAGCTAGTATTAATAATATGTACTTATAGAGAAGGTAAAACAGTATTGATGCCGATACATAACTCCCTTTGTCATTGTAAATTGTAAAAATTTCAACATTGTTATATCATAGGGGTTTAAACAATTAAAATTTTGATGTTATTTCTATGGAACTGTTTAGCTAATTGATTGCACATAATTTTGTCACACATAAGTTTGCACATAATTGATTGACATAAATTTATGTCATATAAAAAATTTTGGGGTTAATTTTTATAAATTTATAATTATGTTAGATTTGGGCATAACTTTTATGTGATCGTTTAGGCACTTAAATACTGAGAATTTTATGTTATATAAAATTTTTAGGTTATTGATCAAAATTTGACTTTATGGTAATGTTAAGAAACAGTATTATTATGTTCTGACATATATATACCGGGTGTCCCAGACCACCCGTCCCACCCGATTTTTTCGTAAACGCGACATTTTAAAGAAAAATGTTTCAGACAAAAGTTGTAGGGTTTTAAAAGATCTATTTACTGATTTTATCAGTTTGACCTTGGATGGCGTCGCCAAGGTCAGATCAAAATAACATTAACTTTTTTAAATAGGACACCTCATTTTTGGTTCCAGAATCTAATAGCTGGTGTCAAGACCTTTCCAAAACACTATAAGAAAGTTTATTTTTGTTGAGTACTTTCCGAGTTGTGAGGCTTGAAAGTTACGGTGTACTGTTACCTTCAAGCGTCATAACTCGGAAAGTCCTTAACCAAAATAAACTTATTTATAGTGTTTTGGAAAGCTCTCGAAATCGACTACAAGAAAATGCAATGAAAAATATACCTGTTTCAGACCACCCGTCCCACTCTTTTAAAACGTAGGGATGTGCTTGTACAAAAAAATGGCTCAGACAAAATTTGCATGATTTCGAGGGATCAACCTAATGATGATCTTGAATTCGACCTTGAGATCGATCTTGGGCATAAAGGTATAAGTCAAAGTAACATTTTTAAAATGTAAAAACGAAATAATCGGTGCCGCCTGTAGGTATTAGCGTTACCTAAGGTGTACCACGTGTAGGTAACAAGATCGTACTTACACCTTATCGGGGTGCTTTTTTAAGGTGGTTCCCCTCGCCGTCACCTTTGTCGGGGTGCTTTCATAAGGTGGTTCCCCTTGCCGTCACCTTTGTCGGGGTGCTTTCATAAGGTGGTTCCCCTTGCCGTCACCTTTGTCGGGGTGCTTTTTTAAGGTGGTTCCCCTCGCCGTCACCTTTGTCGGGGTGCTTTCATAAGGTGGTTCCCCTTGCCGTCACCTTTGTCGGGGTGCTTTCATAAGGTGGTTCCCCTTGCCGTCACCTTTGTCGGGGTGCTTTTTTAAGGTGGTTCCCCTCGCCGTCACCTTTGTCGGGGTGCTTTCATAAGGTGGTTCCCCTTGCCGTCACCTTTGTCGGGGTGCTTTCATAAGGTGGTTCCCCTTGCCGTCACCTTTGTCGGGGTGCTTTATAAGGTGGTTCCCCTCGCCGTCACCTTTGTCGGGGTGCTTTCATAAGGTGGTTCCCCTTGCCGTCACCTTTGTGCATACGCATGTTGTTCAGTCTCGATGTTCAAAATGTCCACCACGTGCATTTATACAGGCTGTTACCCTACTTTGGAAATCATCCGTCGCCCGACGAATTTCGTCAGTATCTAGAGACTGAATGACTTGTCGAATTCTGTTTTTCATATCTTCTGCAGTCGTAGGTCGTTCGCGGTATACAAGGTCTTTTATTCGTCCCCACAAATAATAATCTAAAATTGTAAGGTCCGGTGATCGTGGTGGCCAATTATGTGGACCATGTTTACCTATCCATCGGCCGCGAAATATGCGGTTCAGTTGATGACGAGCAATGACAGACGTGTGGGCGGGACATCCATCCTGTTGAAACCACATATTTAGACGTAATTGGAGTGGAATATCTTCAAGTAAACGTGGAAGTTCGTTTTCGAGTAAATCGGCGTATAAAAAACGGTTTAAATTCTCTTGAAAGAAAAATGGTCCCACGATATGCGTATCAACAATTCCGCACCAAACATTGACTTTCCAGATACGTTGATGATCCATTTCTCGATACCAATGTGGATTCTCTTGTGCCCAATAACGAAAATTATGTGTGTTTATTTCGCCGTCACTTTTAAAGGTGCACTCATCAGAAAATAAAATACTTCTATGGAAATTAGGTAATTGTTGAGTAATCCAATTACAGAATATCAGTCTTTGTCTATGATCGTTCAATGTCATGGCCTGGTGAAGTGACATTCGATATGGATGGAATGAATTTTCACGAAAAATTCGACTGATCGTGCTTCGACTTATTCCACTATCTCTTGCTCGTCGCTTTAAAGAATCATTCGGGGTTACAAAGGCAGATGCAATTACATCAGGTGCTCTTACTGAACGAACTGATCAATGAATTTGCCTTCCCTTATTATGATCCGGCTGAACAATACCTTTAACAATTATTCGACGTTGTAAGCGACTGAAAACTTTGCGCGAATGTGGTGTATGATCGGGATATTCATTTCGCCACATTATTTCAGCTGCTCGAAAGCATTTCCAGCTCTACCCAAAACTGACATCATTAACGCAGCTTCTTCGTTCGGGTAAGGCATAACTACAAATTACGCTTACGACCGGGTTGCTTATTAGAAAACGTGAATTGGTGACGAGTTGCGTAATATTATGAATTCTAAGCAATGACTTTTAGGAGTGGTATGTAAGGGTGCTTTTTCGTGAAAATTACTTTATTGCTACAATAATCAACATTAAATGAAGATTAATATTAATAAATCAAGAATAAACGGCATCATAGAGCTGTACCGAATGTTAGAGATCTCGGTAATTAGGTATCTTCAAAACTCTACGCGTAGGACTATAGGTACACGCACCGGCAGAAATGGTGTTTCTCGACGCTAGCGCTCGGCTGCCGCACACACGCGGAGCCGCGCTCGTACGTGTGTCTAGGCTGCGCGGCGACGATCGGGGTGCGGGCGGAAAGTGGTGGGGGGCTTTACGATAGTGCATCCTCCTCGCTCGACGCTGGGTCGAGAGAGAAAGCATTATTCGACGTGATACCATGGGCGAAGTCGGTGTCCTCTGCTTATATTTTTCATTGCATTTTCTTGTAGTCGATTTCGAGAGCTTGCCAAAACACTATAAATAAGTTTATTTTGGTTAAGGACTTTCCGAGTTATGACGCTTGAAGGTTACAGTACACCGTAACTTTTAAGCCTCACAACTCGGAAAGTACTCAACAAAAATAAACTTTCTTATAGTGTTTTGGAAAGGTCTTGACACCAGCTATTAGATTCTGGAACCAAAAATGAGGTGTCCTATTTAAAAAAGTTAATGTTATTTTGATCTGACCTTGGCGACGCCATCCAAGGTCAAACTGATAAAATCAGTAAATAGATCTTTTAAAACCCTACAACTTTTGTCTGAAACATTTTTCTTTAAAATGTCGCGTTTACGAAAAAATCGGGTGGGACGGGTGGTCTGGGACACCCGGTATATATATATATATATATATATATATATATATATATATATATTCTTAATGTACGCGGAGTACCAAAACTAATTGTAGCTCTTAGTCCTTTTAAATAAATTTATTTGAGAATGTTTATTTTATTATGAAAAATTTTTCTGAGATACAAATTTGAAATTGCGATCTTTGTATTCACGACGAAAGATTATGGAATTAATGTTATATGCAAATTTTAGCTTATCGGTCAAAATTTTGAGATGTGAAATATTTTTGTGGGACAAAGCTATGAAATTTATATAATTTAATGTGGCACATCCTAGATATATTCTCCTTATTCAAAATTAATAGTAATTATTTTTAAAGATGTATAATCGTCATTTAAAGCAAATGTTTTATAGTAAATTGGCAGAATTACTTAGTTAGCAAATTTCTGATTTATTTAATAATATTAATTTATTATTTTCAGATTACAGTTTACTCAAATCGTATAAAAAGGTTTGTTATGCAAGCAATTTAAAGATTATTTAATAAAATATTTATTTCAATTAATCAATTATTAAAGTTATTGTCTCAAGGTAATTAATTTGGTGCAAATAAATAAAGAATAATGGATGGTTAATATTTCTGTCAGGATTTAATCTTAATATAATTTTTGGAATGATGCTGCCACCAAAATATAAACGAAGATAAAATTTATCGTTAGGTTATCTCAACGTTGCCACAAAGATAAAGTAAAAGAATGTAAATTTATATGATGTTAAGAGTGAGTGTGTGGTTCTAGTGTTGTAGAATGTCGGGAGTAGTAAGTCTATGCCGGTTCTAATTCGGGAGCAATGAGGGGGGGTGAGGGGCGAGGGGGGAATGTAGGCGCGGGGGGTACCTGCGGTACGTACCGCGGAGTGGGTGGTGACCCGCAGGGTCTGACGTGGGAGGTGGGGGTCAGCCCGCTGAACTGACCCGCGCGTGGGAGTCAGCCCGCGGTCCTACCCGGGAATGATACAGGGAGTGGGTGGTGACCCCCGAGACCAAACTTGGGAGGTGGGGGTCAGCCCGCTGAACTGACCCGCGCGTGGGAGTCAGCCCGCGGTCCGGGGAATGATACAGGGAGTGGGTGGTGATCCTCAAGATGCAGAGGGTGGTGTCACCCACTGATCTAGAGGTGGGATTGAAAGGTGGGGGTAAGTCGCGCGGCAGAGCGGTATGTACCGCCGAGGATGATGTTGGGGAGAGAGAGGAATCCCATGGCTTTGAACCGGCATGTATTTTTAAAATACCGCGGCGGTTTTCCGCGGCGTATTTTGCGGCGGTTCTCCGCGGCGGTTTTCCGCGGCGTATTTCGCGGCGATTTCGCGGCGCTCCTCCGCGGCGATTTCACGGCGGTTCTCCGCGGCGATTTCCGCGGGGCCCACCGCCGCCCGCGGGCAATTCCTCCGCGGCGATTTCACGGCGGTTCTCCGCGGGCAATTTTCGCGGGCCCGCCGCCGCCGCCGCCGCCGCCGCCGCCCGCGCCCGCCGCCGCCGCCGCCCGCGCCCGCCGCCCGCCGCTAGCGCGCGAAATCAGCGGACAGAGAAAATAAAAAACGTTCGAGAGATATAGAATATTCTTTATTAGAATTATATTTGCTGATGCAGCTCTCAAGCATGGTCTTGCCGTGTATTTTGACGGCGGCTCATCACAAAAGTATCGAATTACATCGAAGACGAAGCGTACGCCTTGACTGAATGCTCGCTGTTCTATTGTAATATACACATGTGTTTACTATTATATTATTATATTATAAATGTTTTCTATCTAATTTTCGTTATTCTTTCTGGATCCAATTGGAAGACAGTATTCCACTACGTATAACTTTTTCAAGTCTCGTAATTTTCTAGCCTTCCGTTCGAGAGATACAGAATATTTTTTATGCAAGTTATATTTGCCGATGCAGGCATGGCCTTGTCGTGTGTTTTGACGGCGGCTCATCACAAACGTATCAAATTACATCGAAGACGAATCGTACGATGTATCATTAGCCTTGAACACGTATGAACAGGTTCGCACACGCCGCTGCAAGTATGCGCGCAAGTCTCCCTCTGCTCGATCGAGATTTGTAATGTAGAGTGTCACACACGGATGCAAATGTATACGAATGATCTAGAATATTCTATGGGATCTTCGAGTGGTGGGGATACATCTTTCATGCCCCCGCTAGATGATGCAATTTTTCGTCAGACAAAAGAACGTATAATAGATATGTAATTAGCGCTCGGACATCAGTAGATGTCTTTGAAGCGTATCGAATCTATCATCGGCGGTCAAAGAAATTTCGCTGGATCCAGTTGATCAGTGGCCGGAAATAATAATGCGCTTTTTGGAAGTTTACATCAAGTACGCGTTCTACACATACTGTAATTCGTGTAAATAAAAAATTTGCGAGTGCTCCGAGACATCGTATAGTACGTGCTAATAATTGAAAATGGAGAACATTGAACGCGAACTGCTCGAGCAATGCTCGCAGATCGCTACTCAGGAGGAGTGTCGTGCATGGGTGGAACGATGCGAAAAGTGCCTCGCACATCTCGAAGAATGTTGTAGCAGTGCCAAACGTCCTCGACTCACCGTTGGCTCCAGACAATCTATAGTGGCGAGAATCGCGCGACTCGCGGGTGCAAAAGCGCAATTAGAAAGACGTTTCGTGCACGTTGGAGGTGGTGCGCACGCTAGCACCAGTGGTAAAAGATCGCTCATCTGGCGCGAGATTGAGACCGCGTTTGAATCACGTATTCTTACGGGTGCTGTCATAAACACCGATTATATTGAACCGCGACATTTCCTGGAAGACGCTAGTGATTTGGTGATCGAGCAAGTGCAAGACGCTATCGCGAAACATGGAAATGTGAAGGTGAATACCGTATTCAACGGTGAATTTGTAAACATTCGTGACGACCGCGATAATAAAAGTCTCGCGACGAAGAACTATGAACTATACAGAGCGTCAAATTTGCGCGAATGGTACGAACAGCGTGTAATCGAAGTGATATTAGCGATGCTCGACGAGTTTCAAGAACGCGATAGCGGCTGGGCGTTACACCGAATCCAAAATTTAATGGTGAATATAAACAAGCTTAATCCCATGCACGCGGGATGTTACTTCAAATTGCCGAAGGAAGCAAGTAACAAGCGTGCAATAATTAATGTGCAATCACAAGACAATGCTTGCTTCGCGTGGTCGGTGGTGGCTGCCCTGTACCCCGCTGAAAGAAATGCCCACCGGGAGTCGTCGTACCCACATTATTCGACTGTGTTAAAGTTTGAAGACATTCAATTTCCAATAAAAGTAAAAGACATTGGAAAATTTGAACGTTTAAACGACGTGTCTGTGAATGTGTACACAACCGAATTGGACAAAAAAGAAAAGATAGAATATGTTGTGCCGTTACGACTGACCGAAGATAAGAAGGGGAAACATGTCAATCTCTTCTATGTGGAAGATGAACACGACGTCACCCACGGCCACTTTGCGTGGATTAAAAACCTGTCGCGACTGGTCAGCTCACAGCTAAACAAATACGAACACAAGAAATTTATTTGCGATCGGTAAGTGTAATAATATAAAAAAAAAAAATTTTTCACACTTTTAATTATTGTTTAGTAAAAAAATAATTTGTTTATTACAGTTGCCTGCATTACTTCCACTTAGAGGAAAAATTGCAATCGCACGAAACGGAGTGCAAGAAAATAAATGACTGTGCAATCATACTACCGAGAGAAGACCAGAAATGGCTAGAATTCGACTCATATAACAACAAGGAGCGCGTACCATTTGTAATTTACGCTGATTTGGAGTGCGTATTGAAGAAGATGGAGAAGAACGAAACAGAGAACACGTCGAGTTTCGCGTATCAACACCACGAGGTATACAGCATAGCTTACTACGTCAAATGCTCGTACGACGATGCGTTATCGATGTATCGTTTTCGCCGCGATAAGGACTGCGTCGCGTGGTTCGCGAAAGAGTTAGAAAATCTTGCACACGATATGAAAGCCCGAATATCCGCCAATGTTCCAATGGAACAATTAACTGTACAGCAGAAAGAGGCATATTTAAACGCGACAAAGTGTCATATATGTGAAAAACCGTTTATATCAGATACGGGCCTTACCCGTAACGAGTGGCTTGACAATCGGCGGGTGCGTGATCACTGTCATTTGACGGGCAAGTATCGCGGTCCCGCCCATAATAAATGTAATTTAAATTATAAGAATACGTATGTTATTCCAGTCGTTTTTCACAATTTGAGCGGTTACGACGCGCATTTTATAATAAAAGAAATTTCTACCGCGTTCGAAGGCAAGATCGACCTACTACCGATTAATAAAGAAAAATATATTTCGTTCACTAAACACGTCGCAGCTACCGGTGTAGGAACAAAATCGGGCGAGGTACGAAATTGTATACGATTTCGATTCATCGACTCATATAAATTCCTAAGTGCGAGTCTCGAAAAATTGGCATCGTTTCTAGGTATTGAACAATTAAACATTACTCGTTCCGAATTTTCCACATTGTCAAACGAGGATTTCGAACTCCTCACGCGCAAAGGCGTTTTTCCGTACGAGTACGTTGATGATGCCGAAAAGCTTTTAGAAACGCGTTTACCACCGCGCGAATCTTTCTACAGTTCACTGAGCGGACAGACGGTATCAGAGCATGATTACGCTCATGCCGAGAACGTATGGCAACGGTTCGCAATTGAAACGCTGGGCGAATACAGCGATTTATATTTGAAAACAGATGTCTTATTATTAGCCGACATTTTCGAAAACTTTCGCGACAAAAGCATGCAGAGTTACGGTTTGGATCCCGCGCATTACTATACATTGCCAGGCTACACGTGGGATGCAATGTTGAAGAAAACGGGTATAAGATTCGAGTTGCTCACGGACATAGAAATGCTACTTTACGTGGAACGTGGAATTCGTGGCGGTTTAAGCCAGTGTTCGGGCAGATATGCGAAGGCTAATAATAAGTACATGAAATCGTACGATCCGTCAAAACCGTCGACTTATTTGATGTACAATGATGTGAATAATCTGTATGGGTGGGCAATGTGTCAACCGTTGCCATACGGTGAATTTAAATGGGTCGAAAACGTTGACAATTTCGATGTAAACGCGATCGCATTTGACTCGGACACCGGATATATACTGGAAGTCGACCTTGCATATGAGAATCAGCTGCACGATCGACACAGTGACTTACCGTTTTGTCCTTCGAGCGATAAGCCTCCAGGGTCAAGGCAGAAGAAATTACTAGCGACAGTGCATGATAAAAAGCGTTACGTCATCCACTACCGCAATCTTCAACAGTGCACGCGTCACGGGCTTCGAATCGTAAAGATACATCGCGTACTTCAATTCGCTCAATCCACCTGGCTCCGCGATTATATAGAATTAAATACAGAGTTTCGAACGAACGCGAAAAATGATTTCGAGAAAAATTTATACAAATTAATGAATAATGCAGTTTTCGGTAAAACCATGGAAAATGTACGTAATCACGTTAATATAAAATTAGTAACGCAATGGGAAGGCCGTTACGGGGCAGAGGCCATGATTGCTGCTCCGAATTTTCATAGTCGCAGCGTTTTCGCAGAAAATCTGGTTGCCATAGAAATGCGTAAACTATCGGTAAAATTTAACAAACCAATATATGTCGGTATGTGTATTCTCGACATTTCGAAAATCTGTCTTTACGAATTTCACTATGATTATATGCTGCCATTGTATAAAGATAAATGTAAGATACTCTATACAGACACAGACAGCCTCATCTATGTCATTGAGTGTGACAATGTGTACATGGATATGAAACGTGATATCGCGAGATACGACACGAGCGATTATCCCGCCGACAATGAATATAATATGCCTCTTGCGAATAAGAAGGTTCCAGGGCTAATGAAAGACGAGAATTGCGGCAAGATTATGACCGAATTTGTAGGGCTAAGAGCAAAAATGTATGCGGTGAAAGTAGAAGGAAAAAACGATACAAAAAAGGCGAAAGGTGTAAAGAATAGCGTTGTAGAACGAACTATAACGTTTGAAGATTATACGCGTTGCTTGCATGACGGGATAGAAATGACTCGTCAGCAAGCGTGTATACGTTCGAAGCTCCACGATGTACACACAATCAAAGAGAAAAAGATTGCTCTCAGCCCGTTCGATGACAAGCGTTACATCTTGCCTGATTCTACTGAAACATTGCCTTGGGGACATTGGCGTATAACATCGTAACACATTTTTTATACTTTTTTAATACTTTATTTATAACATTGCGTATTACTATAAGACAATTAATGCGATGCTTATTACTAATTTAAGTTGATTCTGCGTGACTCATTAAACAATATATATAACAATGTAAGTTGATAATATTTCATGACTTAATATTATTGTAACAATAAAAGGTGATACTTTTGTGTGATTTATTATTGTAAAAAAAAAAATGAAAGGCGAAAATTTTGCGTGACTTATTGTTGTAATAACATTTAATGTAAATTAATTTTGCGTGACTTAGTACGAGTATATTCTTTCCGCTCTTTTGTATACGTTTGTGTATATTTAACGTTGCTTTGAATATATTTTTTACAATGTTTTTTCTTACAAATATATGTGTGTATAAAATCAAACAATGTCTCTTTTGTTTATCCACGAATTATGCGATCCATCGAATCCCAGCCATTTCACGTAGACTTTATCTCCTTTCTTTCTCAAAATTTTCTCGACAAGGAAAACGTCCGGATACTTCGCTTGATGTAACTCATATTCGTAGAAAGCGCCTGCGATGCTTTTTCCACGATAATCTTCGAGGAGGTATGTGACGGGGTTCGTTCTTTGCACTTTAACGATCGTAAACACCTCGGTGGTCCAATTTGGTGTAAAGTTTTTTTCAAAAATTGTCTTGTGCTTGCTCACGCGTACCTTAGCTCCGACCTTGAATTTTGCAGGAGCAGCGATCTTAACGTGACTATACACGGTGTCCAACAGCTTTTTAGCCAACGCCGGCGTTACATCCACAGGTCGCATGCCTATCGTTCTATGCAGCGTGTCGTTGTATTCGGAAACCAGACGCGGTAGCTCGTCGACCCACTTGTAAGATCCTTGCAACGTAAACATCTTCCACATCTTCTCCTTCAAAGTTCTATTGAAGCGCTCGACTATCGATGCTTTTAACACCGAGTACGTGGAATAATGATTAATATGGTGTTTTCTCAAGAGTTTCTGCACATCGGCGTTGTAAAACTCTTTGCCCATATCCGTTTGCATGTTGCGTGGACATCTTCCGCTCTTCCGAATTATCTCGGCGATGATGTCAGCCGTCTCTTTTCCGCTCTTACTCTTCATCCCTACTGCCCATGCGAATTTGCTCAGCGCATCGATCATGGTAAGTATATAATGATAACCTCTGTTAATATTCGAATACGGACGCATCTCGACGATATCCGCTTGCCACAAGTCGTCGAATCCTTTGATTACAACACGTCTTCGTGGAAAATGTCTTCGAGCAGATGCATGTAATTCCTCGACGAGGCGTCGTCTCTCGGAGCTAATTCTCTTCGATGAACTCATGTTTTTTCGGTGTGTAAACTCCCGATGTAATGTATATCAGCTTCGTTTATTTTCTATCATCCTTCAGTAACCATTCCTTGTCTTCCGGTCTCTGTCGATTAGATAATTTTTCATACTCATTCTTCACCCGGTCTACGACCGTTTGATATCCATCCTTTACACGGTCTTGAGTCTTTTCATAACGATCCTGAGCCGTGTGATATTTATCCGTCAACCGTTCTTGAACCGTCCGATTTTTATTTAAGAACCGTTCGAAATCATTCGTCAGTCGTTCGTACCCGTCTTTGCGACGTTCCTCCTTGCCACTCATTTTTTATTACAATGCTCGCACGTCCTTCTCAAACAGAGTCAGTCTCTCGTCTGACTCCTTTCGCGGGTACACGATTTAATTTATAATAATGCCGGCCTCACGAAGTTCCTCGATAATGGACAGCATCTCGTTGCCATGGGCGTCGTTGCCCGCTCTATATGAAGCTTCGAGTAATCGTAATCGATCCACTAGCTCGTTGGGATCGTCCCAGTGTACGTAATCGATCTTGTTATCGTTTAGTATCATAGCGCGAGGTATTCCCTTTCCGGATTTATTCTTTCTCTTTGGTGTAGATTCAATTGACATCAATGGCGCAATCACGTATTTATACTTGTATCCTCTGTTGCCCCGTATTCGACTCTGCGCGGTGAAATTTTTTCTATGTACGTTTGTAGCCAACAATATGCTCTTGTACTTTTGCAAATCATCCTCCTTATAGAGAACATCATCGGGCAATCTCTTAAAAATCAACTCGTAAAGACCGGGTGTGCCAAAGTATCGCACGCCATCGATAATAATGTTATCATTGATGTCCACGTCAAACTTTTTATTACCAAGCATCATTTCGTCCCTGTCGAGACGAACGCCATATATGGTGTCTATACTTTTCTCGGATCCACCACCGCTGAGGAACTCGCCGATGTACTTTTGACCAAGCGGACCCAAATGTTGCGACAACGTTTTTTGACCTTCCAACGTTTGCATTTGATGGTGAATAGTTGTTCCGAATGAATCGTCTGTGGTTTCGAAGACGTCCTCGAGAACCTTATTCGTTGATTTTGCCGCTCCAATCGTAGGTGTTTTCGTCGACGGTCCTGGCGATTCTATCATTGTAGAATGAAGCACAGGTGAATCCAACGCGACGTTAGAATGTTTCCTTTCTCCCGATGGTAATTTTGAATATTTGTGAGATGCTCCATCATCGTCGTCGTCTTCGTCGCTATCCCTGTGTTTTTTCTTAGTATGTTTCGACTTTTCCTCCTTGATATCCTTAACCTCTCTCTTAATCGGCTGGGATTCCTCGACAATCTGTTTCAGAGGTTCGACGATAGGCTTGAAACGTCTCTCCATCGCGATATCCTCCTCGATTTTACCGGTTTTTAGTGCGCGATGCTTCTTGCGGATAGCCTGGCTCGTCTTTTCAATTTCTTTCGCGAGTTTCTCGCGATTACGTATATTAGCCATGATGAACGTCTCTGTTCAAGGTATCGAGAACAACTAATCGTTTCGCGGTGCCGCAAACTCGTTAAATCCTCTTCTGTATCGTCCATTAGTGAGCGAGCTATCCTTGTCTATCACTAGAAATCCGTATTCGCGCTGCCAACAATCACGGCACAATGAGCAAAATTCGTCGTACGACATGTCGGTGTTCACGTGGTCATTGTAAACGTGTCTCAAGTTGGTACCATCCTGTTTAAACAGGATTAGGAGATTGGCATTATCGCGAATCAGATGTTTCGGTATCCTCGCGTACGTTTGACAAAGGTAAAAGCAGTCGACTGAAGAGTGGCGACCCATTGAAAAGTATTCTCTGATCGCATCTTGCTTATCGCACGCAACGTCGTCGAAGACGAAGATCGAATTCGGACGAGCCTCGATTGGCGGAACGACATCGCTATTATTTGAGAACGTAAAGTATCCAATTTCGTCGATCGATGTCAACAGATTTTCGAGATATCGATATTTTGGCTGCTGTAGCGACTTTGAATATACGTAAACATTCTCGAAACGTACACCGTGCGGACTCTCGAGCAGACTTATAAGAACGTTAGTCTTGCCGCACGAAGATGGGCCTGCAATTATGGCGCGGATGGTACTCGGCAGCATTTCGCCGTGTTTCCGCAACTGCGCGCTCTCCCCCATTATTCGCAATTTCTCGTCGCAGTTTGTGACGCGTATCGTACGCGACTGCCGCACGAATTTCATGTTTACAACTAAACTCGCGTGATACCTCGAGCACCTATATATAGACGCGCGAAACCTTGAAGCGCTCATTAGCGAAAAAATGTTTCTCGCGTTGTCATCTCCCTGCCATGTTCTTGATCTAAGCACTGAGCAGTTGGAGTATATACCGAAGATTGTACTTTTACGCGTGTGCGGCAACTACATTGATCATCTTTGGCCAAGACTTCCGAAACATATACAGACGGATCCTGAGGTTGGAACGTATCGTCGCTGCAACGAGCATCACAATCAGCCGTGGCAGCGGACGCACATTGACGGTCCCGCGCCGAGAATTAAGGACTGCGAGGAATGTCAGCGTCGAGCAAAGGCTGCATCGGAGGTCTGCTGAATCGAGCGATAAACGCGCTTCCTTTCGAATTACATATTCCCGGCTATCAGTTTTGCGGTCCGGGAACTCGGTTGAAGAAACGATTAGCTAGAGGCGACAGAGGCGTAAATCCATTGGACGCAGCGTGCCGCGAACACGATATTGCATACTCTCTTAGCAACGAACTCGTCGATAGACACGCGGCGGATAAGGTGCTCGCCGATAAAGCGCTGGGACGCGTCATCGCAGGAGATTCGACTATCGGCGAAAAAGCCGCCGCTGCAGCCGTTTGGACAGCGATGAAGGCCAAGACCAAGATCGGCATGGGTATGAAGGCGAAAAAGAGGAAAACAACGACAAAGAAAAAACGAATACTTCCGTCGGCGAAGCGAGGTGGTATGTTACCGATCCTGCCAATCTTGGGCGCGATTGGATCATTAGTCGGAGGAGCAGCCGGGGTAGCGAAAGCGATAAACGCCAACAAAGCCGTGCGACGCCAGCTCGAGGAGCTGCAACGCCACAATCGCGCGATGGAACAGGGTCGCGGTCTACATTTAGCTCCATATAAAGACGGACGAGGATTGTACCTGGGCCCATATAACGGTGGACGAGGTTTATCAGCGAAGAAGAAAAAAAAAACGCCGAAAAGACGATAAGAATGCCCACAGGCGTGACTACTGACGTGCAGTTGAAACAATTGGCGAGACGTATGCGCATACCGTATTTTAGAGGTGTTTTCATGCTCGATGCTTTACCGTCGAATGGCGTGCGTTTAAACGAGAGCGCCATCGTTAATCTAGACAATACCACGGGGCCTGGTACTCATTGGGTAGCGTTTGCAAAGAGGAGCAACCGCGTCAAATATTTCGATAGTTTTGGCAATCTGCGACCACCTCGAGATCTCGTGCGTTATTTCGTAAACAATGTTACGATTGAGTACAACCGAACGCCCTATCAGACATACGCTCAGAACTTCTGTGGGCAAATGTGCTTGCGTTTTCTTCAAAGAGTAAAATTTTAAAAAGATCAACGTGGTGCCGCAGACTCTCAGTGTAAGTCGAGCGCTTTCTCCGTCATGTCGTTGACACTAACGCTCAGCGGAACGAGCAGCGTTCTCGCTGCAAATTATTCACCGCCAATAGATTTGACCGATGGAGACTATGAGCTCGGTCTGACGCTCTTCGAGACTTATCACACGATACCCAACGTGAACGCCTCCAACAATAAGTTCTATTTCGGCAAGGACGACACGGAACTAACGATACCCGAAGGATCGTATGAAATACCGGCCATAAACGAATATTTGAAACGTGCAATTTCGCAGAGACGTCCACGACGCGATGCACCCAATGCGGATGGCACGATTGCCGATGCCACTGTCCGCGGCAACAACGACGATGTGGACGAGGAAGCAGCGTTCCCGATAGTGATTCGCGCAAACCATAACACGATGCGGTGCGAGATTAAATGTGCCTACAGAATAAACTTTAGCAAACCAAATAACATTGGATCGCTGCTGGGATTCTCATCGATGCGTATACTGCGACCGCGAAGATGGCACGAATCGGACGTGTCGATAAACATCATGAATGTGAACATTATACGCATAGAATGCAACTTGACCGCGGGAGCTTACAGCAATGATGCGCGAGTGCACACGATCCACGAATTTTCACCGAGCGTCGCGCCGGGATATAAAGTCAGTGAAAGACCTTCTCAAGTCATTTACTTGCCAGTGCTCATACGGAGCGTTAGTGACATCACCGTACGCGTTGTCGATCAAAACGGACGATTACTGGACTTCCGCGGGGAGGAAATCACAGTTAGGCTGCACGTTCGAAGGCGTGTGTGATGTTGGTAATAAACGGAGCCGAGCGAGCGCAGAGAGCATCATTTACCGGGCAATCGACTTTATCGGTCAATAATAGATTAGCTGAGAAGAAAAAGCTCAGCGCATCAAATGTTAAATTTTTACAATCACTGGGATTCGCGGTACGAAAATCTTAAAATGACTGATATTCTAAACGTCAGAGACGAGCCGATCTTTGACGATCGCATCGTCAAGATTGAAACCCACGCTTATTCGCCGTATGCAAACACAACGTACGGGCACAGCGATGAGATAAGAATACCCATACAACAACAAGATTTGTATACATTACCGTACGAGAGTTTCCTATACGTCGAGGGGAGAATTACGAAACAGAATAGACCTGAAGGGGCCAGCGGCGACGTGGTATTGGGAAACAATTGCGTGGCTTTTATGTTCGACGAGATAAGATACGAGTTGAACGGCGTCGAAATTGATCGTAATAGAAACGTGGGCATAACCAGCACGCTGAAAAACTATGTAACGCTGTCATCCGACAAAAGCGTGATTCTGCGAAATGCCGGCTGGGAAACGCAGATGACAACCGCTGACGGGTATTTCAATTTCTGTGTCCCGCTCTACGTGCTGTTGGGATTCTGCGAAGATTATAAACGCATAGTGATCAATGCTCGTCACGAGTTGATCTTGATACGAGCGCGCAACGATAACAATTGTCTGAAGGGTAATTCGGCGTTGGAGCCCTTTCTCGAGTTGTTTAAAATTCAGTGGCGAATGCCGCATGTGCTCTTGAGTGATATAAATAAACTTTCGATGCTGCGCACTTTGGAGAGCGGACGATATCTCAGCATGGCTTTTCGCTCGTGGGATCTTTACGAGTATCCATTATTGCAACGCACTACCAAGCATTCGTGGGCAATCAAGACCGCTACTCAGCTCGAGAAGCCGCGATACGTCATTTTCGCTATGCAAACCGGCCGAAAAAATAACATGTCTGAGGACACGAGCCGATTCGACCATTGCAATTTGACCAACGTGAAACTTTATCTGAATTCTGAATCTTATCCCTACATCGAAATGGATCTTGATTTTGCCAAAAACAAATGTGCTATTCTATACGAGATGTACGCGCGTTTCTGCAAAACCTACCTCGGATACGAGTATCTCGAGCCGAATCTCACCGTCACCAACTTTCTAAACAGAGGTCCGTTCGTAATAATTGATTGCAGTCGGCAAGTTGAATCGATTAAGAGCGCAACCGTTGACGTGCGAATAGAATTCGAAACTAAAGATAACGTGCCGGAGAACACCGGCGCGTATGCACTCATAATACACGATCGCGTGATTCAATATAACCCGTTGACAAACATTGTGCGCAAAATCACCTAATTCTGCGCATATATATATATATTATACGATACATCGACATGAACCACAGTCTTCGTTTCGACCGCGACATGTCCGTGCCGACGTTCGTGGATCTGCAAGGTTTCCCCCTTGGACGATTAAAAGGTTTCATCGTAAAAGAATTTGCGGCGTTAAGAGGGGGAAACGTTCTCGCGCATTATATCTTTGACAGTCCCCAGCCATGGGATTGGTTGATGAAATCCGAAAGATCCTGTGCTTCCTGGCTCACTGCCTGTCATCATGGACTAAGATGGGGCACCGACGGAGTGGTTCCGTATCGGAAAGCGAGACAAGTGATTACGACTGCAGTACTGGGTGCTGAAAATCCTGACGACAAGGAGATTGTGTACGTCAAAGGGCACGAGAAACGAGAATGGCTGGGAGAATTACTTCTGGACAGTCGACGAGAATACGCATACATCGAGAGCCTGGATGTGGATTACGAAGACGTGGATAATTTAAATAATCTAGATGATGCTAATACTTTTCAATGTGGACAACACCGTACGAATAGACATTGTGCTTTACAAAATGTATTCAAACTTTTCAATTGGTGGACACAATTACATGAATAAACATATGTAATATACGTTTTTGTTTTATTCCTTTCCCCTCCATTACATCGACGTTTTTCTCTATTACATCAACGTTTCTCCAACGTTTTTTCATGTTTCATTTAGCGTTTCACGTACACTATGCACGTTATGTATAACGTTTTGTTCTTGTACAACGTTGTCGCGAAAACGTGATACCGACGATGATGATGTAATTATTGGAAAGAGTGGGGAAACTATCCCCTCTCCTATACAAAAGATTCAGAAGAATAAACGTGTCGAGACATGTTCAAGGCTACCGATGAAATTGTTGGAGTGGCGGGAAACTATCCCCTCTCCTATACAAAGGATTCAGAAGAATAAACGTGTCGAGACATGTACAAGGCTACCGATGAAATTGTTGGAGTGGGGGAAACTATCCCCTCTCCTATACAAAAATGCAGAAGAATAAACGTGTCGAGACATGTACAAGGCTACCGATGAAATTGTTGGAGTGGGGGAAACTATCCCCTCTCCTATACAAAAATGCTGAAGAATAAACGTGTCGAGACATGTTCAAGGCTACCGATGAAATTGTTGAAGAGAGTGGGGGAAGTTATCCCCTCTCCATCTATACGTTTCCAATACAACATTAATAACTGCAAACATCACTATTTGGCGATCAGTATTGCATCAGTCGCTCGTTTGAACAGTTTTTGACATCGCTCTTGAAATACATACAATGGCAAACTATTACGTTCCAACCGAGGCGCGTGAAAAGTAAGTATTCTTTTGTTATACGATATAAAGACTTTACATTTTATTCATTTATTTCACTCGTATCCGTTTCTTTTTTCAGAGCGTCTTCGAATATACGATATACGCCACGTATACTGGGCAGAAGGTTTGCGCTAACATCAACTTCCTACAAATGGATTGATGTAGCGATCAACGTGGGATCTGTTTCCTGCTCCGTGGAGATATCGCTCGGCGATACACGCGGCAACCGGATTGTCCTACCATACAGAACGTGGAGAGCTCTGTTAGATAAACGTGCGGATTTCGAGCGATTCGTCCAGTCAACCGAAGCACCATCGTTACCGATTCATGACCTTACCGTACAACTCGTGAAATTGCGTGATGAAAGTATTGTTAAGTTATCTTTACTCGATGCATGTATTTACCTCAAGCCTACAACCATGCTCTTCATGTTTGAACTAGAGCACTGTGTGGAGCATGTATATTATACGCTGCATCAGAGCATTGCAACTGCGACTGAGAAATTTAAATATTTTGTAACGTTTTTGCGTCAAAACTTTGCCATGAACAAACCAGACGCGACAGAATTATTGCGCAAATCTTACGATAAGAGTTCGCAAATTGAGTGTGAATTAATAGCCTACGCTATTGATACTATTATATACGACGCATTAACTACTTAATAGAATGATTGTACACATTGTATTACATACTCAATAAAAAAAATGTGAAACGTATAAAAAAGAGTTTATCTCGTTATAAACTTTTCAAAGAGGAAGGAGGAGGGGGAGGAGACAATCATTCCTTTCAGTCCCCCAATTAACGTTATGGTGATTGCATCTCCGCATTCATTGTTATATGAAATGGTTTATTATTATTATGAAAACGATGAAAATGAGGAGGACAGACAATAACAGTGTGGCGGCGGCGGTGGCGGCGGCGGTGGCGGCGGTAAGTTCCTTTTTAAAGAAATTTTTATTTTCCTGACCGCCGATTACGCGCGCTGGCGGCAGCGGCGCGGGCGGGGCGGCGGCGGCGGGCGGCGGGCGACGGGCGGCGGGCGCGGCGGCGGCGGCGGCGGCGGCGGCGGCGGGCCCCGCGAAAATTGCCCGCGGGCGGCGGTGGGCCCCGCGGAAATTGCCCGCGGGCGGCGGTGGGCCCCGCGGAAATCGCCGCGGAGAACCGCCGTGAAATCGCCGCGGAGGAGCGCCGCGAAATCGCCGCGAAATACGCCGCGGAAAACCGCCGCGGAAACCGCCGCAAAATACGCCGCGGAAAACCGCCGCGGTATTTTAAAAATACATGCCGGTTCAAAGCCATGGGATTCCTCTCTCTCCCCAACATCATCCTCGGCGGTACATACCGCTCTGCCGCGCGACTTACCCCCACCTTTCAATCCCACCTCTAGATCAGTGGGTGACACCACCCTCTGCATCTTGAGGATCACCACCCACTCCCTGTATCATTCCCCGGACCGCGGGCTGACTCCCACGCGCGGGTCAGTTCAGCGGGCTGATCCCCACCTCCCAAGTTAGGTCTCGGGGGTCACCACCCACTCCCTGTATCATTCCCGGGTAGGACCGCGGGCTGACTACCACGCGCGGGTCAGTTCAGCGGGCTGACCCCCACCTCCCACGTCAGACCCTGCGGGTCACCACCCACTCCGCGGTACGTACCGCAGGTACCCCCCGCGCCTACATTCCCCCCTCGCCAATCACCACCCCCTAATTGCTCCCGAATTAGAACCGGCATAGACTTACTACTGTCGGGGTTGGGAATCGGGGAAGGATAAAAGGCGTTATCCTTACCTTCATAAAAAATATAATACTCTATGATTGTAAATAATCACATCCAGGCTGCAAGCAGATTATTTTCGAACTTGCTTAACGTTAGGTTACTTGTTTACGAAACTTTTAACCGCAAAAAGTTATACGGGATTAATGAGTGATAATAAGCGATTAATGAAAATTACTGTACCATCCAAATATAGCGGCGGCTAATGAGAGACTATATATTGGGGAATAAAATATTTAGCAATACAAGATTACATAAAAATGTTATAGGGGATTATATACGATTATTTGTTTTTAGGGACTTATTTTTATTATAAAATAATGACGTCAAAAATCTTTATTTGGCTAGTTCGGTAAGATTATTACCGAATTATTCTTTTAATTATCGTGCAAGAATTATTTAATCAGGCAATCGGAGGATTGCGGCAATTAGTTAACATGACGTCAATATTGTTTGTCACGGTTCAATCAGTTAGTTCTGACTAGCTACCGTGAGAAAATGTTTTACATTTTAAATATCATAGTGAGGTTAATTTAAATCTTTTAGGATTGAGGTTTAAATTTGTTGATATTAAAATGTAATTGACTTTATCTTAATTTTGTTAAACGTGTCTTTACGACATTTAAAACAGTTTTGCGTCAAAAGTTTTGAAAAATGATGAAAAATAAGGAAAAATGACAAGACGGCACAATAGATAACGATTCATTTGCAATTTGGTCTGGAAATTTCAATAGTTATGTTTCTGATGCAGATCAACGCGTGTTCGATGTTTTCTAACGTAAAATACGTGAGATATCGCATAGATAAGGATTCATTTGAAATTTGCTCTGGGAACTTTAAAAGTTACGTTTCTGATGCAGAGGAACGCTTGTTCGACGCGTTTTCACGTAAAACACGTCAGATATCGCATAAATAACGATTCATTTGCAATTCGCTCTAGGCACTTCAAAAGTTTTGTTTCTGTTGCAGGACAACGCTTGTTCGAAGATTTCTAACGTAAAACACGTGAGATATCGCATAGATAACGATTCATTTGCAATTCGAGCTGGGAAGACCAATAGTTTCGTTTCTGTTGCAGATCAATGCTTGTCCGATGGTTCCTAAGGTAAAACACGTGAGATGTCGCATAGATAACGATTCCTTTGCAATTCGCGTTGGGAACTTCAATAGTTTCGTTTCTGATGCAGATCCACTCTTGTTCGATGGTTTCTAACGTAAAACACGTAAGATATCGCATAGATAACGATTCATTTGCAATTCGCGCTGGGAACTTCAATAATTTCGTTTCTGAAGCTGATCAACGCTTGTTCGATGAGTTTTAACGTAAAATACGTGAAGTATCGCATAGATAACGCTTCATTTGCAATTCGCGCTGGGAACTTCAATAGTTTCGTTTCTGACGCAGATCAATGAATGTTCGACACGTTTTAACGTAAAACACGTGAAATATTGCATAGATAACGATTCATTTGCAATTCGCGCTGGGAACTTCAATACATACGTTCCTAATGCAGATCAACACTTTTTCAACGCGTTTTAACGTAAAACACGTAAGATATATCATAGATAACTATTCATTTGTAATTCGCGCTGGAAACATCAATAGTTTCGGTTCTGATGCAGATCAACGTTTGCTCGACGTGTTTTAACGCGTGAGATATTGCACAGATAACAATTCATTTGCAATTCGCGGTGGAAACTTTAAAAGTTTATTTTTTGATGCAGATCAACGCTTGTTTAAAGCGTTTTAATCTAAAACACGTGAGATATCGCATAGGTAACGATTTATTTGTAATTCGCGCTGGGAACTTCATTACATTCGTTTTTTATGCAGATCAACACTTGTTCGACGGGTTTTAATGTAAAACACGTGAGATATCGCATAAATAACGACTCATTTGTATTTCGCGCTGGGAACTTCAATAGATTCGTTTCTGATGCAGATCAACGCTTTTTCGACGCCTTTTAACGTAAAGCACGTGAGATATCGCATAGATAACGATTCATTTGCAATTCGCGCTGGGAACTTCAATACATTCGTTTCTGATGCAGATCAAAACTTGTCCGACGCGTTCTAACGTAAAACACGTGAGATATCACATAGATAACGATTCATTTGCAATTCGCGCTGGGTACTTCAATTGTTTCGTTTCTGAAGCAGATCAATGAATGTTCGATGCGTTTTAACGTAAAACACGTGAGATATTGCATATATAACGATTCATTTGCAATTCGCCCTGTGAACTTTAATAGTTTTGTTTTTGAAGCAGATCAACGCTTGTTTGACGCGTTTTAACGAAAAACACGTGAGATATCGCATAGATAACGATTCATTTGCTATTCGCCCTGGGAAATTCAATAGTTAATTTTTTATGCAGATCAACGCTTGTTTGACGCGTATTAACGTAAAACACGTGAGATATCGCATAGATAACAATTCATTTGCAATTCGCCCAGGGAACATCAATAGTTTAGTTTTTGATGCAGATCAACGCTTTTTCGACGCGTTTTAACGTAAGACACGTGAGATATTACATAAAAAACGATTCATTTGCAATTCGCGCTGGAAATTTTAATACTTTCGTTTCTGAAGCAGATCAACGTTTGTTCGATTCGTTTTAACATAAAACACGTGAGATATCCCATAGATAACGATTCGTTTGCAATTCACCCTGGGAACTTCAATAGTTTTGTTTCTGATGCAGATCAACACTTGTTCGACGCGTTTTAACGTAAAACACGTGAGATATCGCATAGATAACGATTCATTTGTAATTCTGCTGGGAACTTCAATAGTTTCGTTTCTTAAACAGATCAACGCTTGTTCGACGAGTTTTAACGTAAATCACGTGAGACATCGCATAGATAACGTTTGATCTCGCGTCACTTCCTCCGCATTGTTCAAACGTCGCACATAATCCTCAAAAGTGATACACTTCGCAACTATATTTTTCTTAACACCCTTAATTTTTTTCATATCATTTTTGCCAATCACTTGCAAAGCATACATTTTTGCTTTTAATTCTACATATTCACTTATGATTGCACCAGCATTTTTGTCTTTCATCAAGCCCGGCACCATTTTATTAACGCGCGGCATTCCATACACATTACCTCGGGGTAATCGCTTGTATCAAACCTCGCGATATCACGTTTCATGTTCTCATAAATATCGTCACATTCCACATGATATAACAAACTATCCATATCAGTATGCGTAAGTTTAGATTTGTCAGCATAAGTAGACAACATGTAATTATAGTGAAATTTGTATAAACGTATCTTAGATATATCTAAAATACACATTCCTACATATATTCGTTTATACATTTTCATTTCAAGCCTCCGTAACTCAGCAGCCATTAAGTCCTCGGAAAGTACACTTCTACTATGGAAATTAGGCTTTGATATCAACGTCTCTGCACCAAATCGCCCATCCCATAGAGTAACAAGACGAATATCAACATGATTACGCACATTTTCCATTGTTTTCCCAAACACTGCGTTATTCATCAATTTGTACAGATTTCTTTCAAAATCCTTAACCGCACGATTTCTCAATACCGTATTAAGATCAATATATCCACGCAGCCACGTTGACTGACGAAATCCTAAAATTCGGTAGACCTTTTTCAATACCATACCGTGCTCTAAACATTGCTGTAAATTACGGTAATGAATTACGTAACGCTCTTTATCGTAAAGAATAGCAAGAAGTTTGTCAACCTTCCTACCAGGAGGCTTCTCTCGCGTCGGGCAAAACGGAAGATCCTTGTGACTGTCATGAATTTCTTCCGGATACCCAAGATCGACCTCGAGAATATATCCAACGTCCGATTCGCGAGTCACTGATTCTAGCTTAAACCAATCAACATCAATCCATTTAAAATCAGTATACGGTAGAGGTTTACTCATCGCCCATCCGTAAAGATTATTTATATCGTAATACATTAGATACGTTGACGGTAAATTTGGTTCATACATCGGCGCATATTTGTTATTAACTTTTGCATACCTGTTCGAACACTGACTCAATCCTCCACGCACACCACGTTTCACAAATAACAACACATCAATATCAGTCAGCAATTCAAATCGTATACCAGTATATCTTATCATGGCGTCCCACGTATATCCCGGTAATGTGTAATAATGAGCTGGATCCAATCCGTAACTATCCAAACAAGTCCCGCAAAAATTCTCAAATACATCAGCTAAAAGCAATACATCAGTCTTGAGATACAAATCACTATACTCGCCAATAGTCCGAATGTTAAAACGTTGCCACACATCTAACGCGTGACGATAATCCCCTATAATCACTTTCAGATACGACCTCGCGAGTCAACGAACTATAAAATGATTGATGCGACGGTAAACGAGTTTCCATCAACCGATTAAAACTATCAACATACTCATATGGAAATACACCTTTGCGCGTAAGCAAATCAAAATCGGTCGCACTTAAATAGTGAAATTGAGAGCGTGTTATTCTCAATTTACTTTTATCGACATACGACATCAATTTTTCTAAACTAGCACTGAGAAATTTGAACGGGTCAACAAATCGTAATTTCATATTATTTGTTCCCCATCTATTGGAACCAGTATCTTTTACATTCTTCGTAAACAATATATATTTTTCCTTCGTCAGCGGCAACAACTCAACTTGACCCTCAAAAATATTCGCTACATCTTTAACGATAAAATGCGCATCATATCCCGTCAAATTGTGGAAAAAAATTGGAATAACATAGGACACTTTATAATTCACATTGCATCTTGCATGAGCCGGCCCCAGTCAAATGGCAATGATCACGTACGCGTTTATCTCCCTTTTCAAACCGTTTTTTACATATATGAGTGCGTCGCATTCCAAAACACATACCAATCCTCGGACGTAAACGATGGCATTTTTACATTCGAGAGAAATAACTTTTTTGCGCAATGCGCCAATTTGTGCAACTCTTTAACAAACCACGACACACACTCCTCGCCACAATACGCTCTGTATACCGATAACTCCGGGCGTTCACTACTTACATAATATTCTATACTAAACGGTTTATGACATTGATAAGCACCCCTGACCGAAGCAATATCATCCTCATCATCTCCGTTCTCGTCGCAATCATCATTATCGCAATCCTCGCTACATCCTGCATCATTATCGTCCTTCTTCTTCCTTTTTTCCAGTATACATTCCAAATCAGCATAAATCACAAACGGAAGCCGCTCCTGATTACGAAAATACAGCCACTTGTCGTCATCCTTCGGAAGAAGAACAGCACACTCGTTCAACTTGCCACAATCAATGACATGGCGTTGCAATTTATCGCTCGTAGAAAAATAATGCAAACATCTGAAACCAAAATACTATTGCTCGTTAATCAGCAGCATTTCTTTTGCTTTCTCATACAACTATACATGAAATAACACATACCTATCACATATATGTTTTTTACGATGACTTTTTGACAATTGTGGTCCAACCAAATGGGACAAATCGTGACAAATCTTTTATCCATACAAAATGTGCATTATTACAATCACATCTCGTATCTGTCACATACAACAAATTAACATGCTTCTCCTGCTTATCCTTGGTGAGACGTAAAGGTAGATAAGCTATCGTTCCGTCTTTTCGCACGTGAATGGTAAACACGTTAATAGAAATATCATTCAAGCGCTCAAATCTTTTGATTTGCTTTAAAGTCATGGGAAACTCGATACCATCTAGCTTCAACACTAGCATAAGGAGGATATTTCGATACTCTTTCAGGACTCTTTTCAACGGGATACAAAGCGGCAACTACCGCCCACGCAAAACAGGCATTGTCCATAGACTTTACGTTTATTACAGCTCGCTTATGTCTTAGAAATGCCGGTATCTTTATCCAACAACCCGCATGCATAGAATTGCATTTATTAACGTTTACAGTTAAATTCAATATCCTCAACAACACCCATCCGCTTTCACTCTCTTGAAAATCATCTATACCCGTTAAAATAGCATCAATTACGTGTATACCGTACCATTCGTGCAAATCAGATGTAGGTAACAATTGACAGTTCTTGGTAACAATAGTTTTCACTTTCATTCTCTTCTCTCTATTAGTAAATTCTCCATTAAACATAGTATTTACTTTTAGACATCCTTGTATACCCATGCATTCGCGAACTCGATCAAGAACCAGCTTGCGTATATCCGTAAGAAATCGTTGAGGCTCAATGTATTTTTTGTTTACTATTACAGTCAATACATGATTTTTAAACGCTGTTTCTATCTCTATCCACGAATAGTCTGTGATTGATCCGCTACCTGTACCGACTGTAAAAACACGTTGACGCACAGTGTCCTTGAGATTTTTCAAACGTGTTAATCGAGTAAGCACAGAATTTACAGTCGCAACAAATGAAATTGTAAAGCGACCGCGTCCATCACCGCAACATATATTCCGCAATGTTTCTATATGCTCGTTACAACGTTGTTCCCACGCACGTGCCGCCTCCGCGTCATTCACCCTCGACGCACAATCTACGAGATCACGTTCGACGTCATCCATGTTTTTTACGCTGAATCTCCTCGTGATATCCACAATGTACAACCAGCACTATCAGTGGAAATCATAAAACTAATAGAATTCATCACATCGCAACCGCAAGCATACCTTTTCACTCTTGAATGCCTCTGTTTCTTCCAACTAGCATACGCTGCGCGTTTATAGGAAAACCCCCTTTGACTCATAGCCATCGTCGTTCTTATCCATAACAGTTCTCGTGGCCAAACAACCCCATACTCCCTCCGAATATGATGTGTCGCCAAATTCCATTGCTTGTCTTTCTTTGGCATAAGCACAATATCACACGGTACACTCGATAGCAAAATCTCGTTACAATACAAATCAATACTGTCACTACTGCTACTCGAGCTATCAATTACCTCGGTCATTTTTTTCTTATTCTTTTTGACATCGAGTCTTCTCCATTTCAGCTTCAAGGGTGGCAATGCACTCCATACAAGCTGATTCCAACGCATCAAGCACAATTAAACCGAATATCTTACTCTGCAACTGTTCAAGAAGCTGCAAACATTCCTCAATTTGCTCATCTGTCAGCAGTGGCAATCCTAAATCCGTCACTTTACTAACATCGTCTTTCTTCTTTTTATTACACATTCTCTAACACTGACCATATCTCTTTGATTATTACTCACAATGCTCGTCCCTCTCTACTGACAATAAACCACATAACCTCGCTTATAAACACTCACCGCCAAATTGACACGAGCGCATTATCATTCCGCAAAGAGACAATCGTTTTTAATTCAAACAGGAAACGCCTTACTGCCTCATAAAAATACTCACCGATCTCTACTACAAATTACGTATAAACCGCGATAAGCTTTTCTCAGAAAAAAACATTATCATTATACAACACACGTCATAAACGAATATTTATAAACACTAGACAAATACAAAATAGTACTCGCGCCATCGTAAATCAGGCCACGCCCAAATCGATGCACTTTTTCAATAACATTATTTTTATACAACACACGTCCTAAACAAATACTTATAAATACTAAACAAATGCACAATAATAGTCGCGCCATCATAAATCAAACCGCACCTAAATCAATGCAATTTTTTTTAATAACATTGTTATAAAACACACGTCCTAAACGAACTCAGTAACATTATTATACACCACACATCCTAAACAATTACTTCTAAATGCAAAATAGTAGTCGCGCCATCGTAAATCGGGCCGCACCTAAATCGTTAAAATAAATACTACATCGCGATGAAAAAACTGCATCTCGCAATTATCAAAATGCAGGAAGCGCAATGCAATAAAAAACTGCATCTCACACTTATCAAAATGCAAGAAGCGTCGATGCGGTTAACCGCAGATAACACGTCATGCTGCGCGGCAGACAAAGGTCGTCTCCTATCCCCGGCTACAATGCGTTAGAAAGCACAATATTCAAAAACCGGCGTCATCACACATACGCTCTCACATATACACACTGAGCTGAAACGAACATACGTTCACGCTTCCCCCATCACCCCCCTTCCCTACCGTTCACCAGCACTCATACGCAGTGCGCCGAAACGAACATACGTTCTGGCGCCCCCTTCATCTCGCCCCCCTCGCCAACCGCTTACGGCAGGCGCTACGGTTGCCCCCCCCGCGCTCTTCCGCCCCGCTTTCGCCCCCGCGCTCATAGGCGCATTTTAGACACCTACTCAAAACAAATAACAACAAGATCAGAGCGCATAGTTAATAAACCGTCGCATCTGCGAGATTATGTTTGTAACAATTAAGGTTTACAGTTATTATATTAGTTATTAAGCTAAAAATATTATTTGTGTAAAAGAAGGAAGATGTAGTAGTGGTAATAGAAGGCTCATAAAAGTGCGGCTTAAGGTATGGTAAAAGGGGCAGAGAAAAGAAAAATGGCGAGGTAGAAGAGCCGTTGTGAGAAGGACTATTAATAAAGACTTATTGTGAGTAACAAACAATACGTGGTTATTAATTAAAAAACACACGTTACACTGGCCATGATGTGACTAACAAAAATATTCAAAAAAATTGGAATCGGAAGTAGGGCTAAAGCATGAAAAAACATTACGTTGATGTAAAAGAAACTTTTCAAAACTCAATTTTGCAACTAATTGGTAAAAACAAATTATTAAAAATTTACTCTAAAAGAGAACTGATTGCACCAATCAATTCTACGGGAAAAATTAGTAAACGTTGCAAAAATAAATTTTGCAATTAATTTGTTTATAACAATTAAGAAAGTGTCATACATATTTCTTAAGTCATTTTTTCCGGAGAATCGATTGGAGTTATCAGTTTTTCTCTACAGTCAATTTTTAGTAATTTGTTTATAACAATTAGTTGCAAAATTGATTTTTGCCAGCGTGCTTTTTACGTCAATAATGTTTTTTCATGCTCCGGTACTATTTTTAATTGTTATTTTTTTGACTAATAGTGGAATGGGTTTCAATTATTTATATAGTTTATATAGTTTATTTTAAAAATATTTAAGGCTAAATAATCAAAGGACTAGTGAGAATTTGCGCGATACTCAACACGTAACTGTAAGTTTCTCCTGTTCAAATTAGCTTTACTTCAAATATAACTTTTTATTAATGATATCACAAGTGTACGATTAGCTCAGTGTTAGCGTATTAGATTGTAACGCTGGTGGATTTTCGGTCGGTTCGGTACTGGATCAGGTTACGGTTGCGGATAAGCTCGCCGGATTGGCCGGGTTCGGGAGAATAATCGCACTCGGAATTCAAATGAAAAAGACTATCTTTATTCAGACTTGACAGTTACAGAAAGAGAGATCGTTGGTCAGCCATAGCAGCCTCGCGATAAGTGTACCAAGCTTAAGCAAGAATGCGATTGGTTATCGGTGATCACGCTAACCAATCGCCTTTGTGCGGTCCGAAACGCTAGTTCTCGTATCGTATAACAAAGTAATGTGTCGCCTGAAATAACAAATTGAGATGTACGAAGAAAACGGAAAAGAACTTAATAATATTAGTAATAACCTAACTGATCGGTAATCGGAATAAACGTAAACGGTAGGTGACAAGAAAGAACTTAATAATGGTATCAATTTATACGCGCGGTTTAAGCGGACACGGTGTCCGGATTGGTCGGGGACTCGCGGAACGCGAAGTCGGTCTGACAGCGGCGATTCCGCGCTTCGCCCGAGCCTCGTGCAAGGTGAGGCGAGGATATCGCCAGGGCGCGGATGCCCTGACGATGTTCTAGGTTACGGTGAGCGAGTCTTCCCTGAGGGAGAGGACGGAATTGATTGGCCAGGGATACCTAGCCTGCGGACTCGACGAGGATGCTCGTCGTGGACGGTGATTCGCCGAGGATACTCGGCTACGGAGCGCGGCGAGGATGCTCGCCGCGATTGGCTACGGAGCGGGTGTTCGGAATATTCCCTAGTAGCACAGTACATTGGCTTTACATTGGTTAACATTGGCGAAACATTGGTTATGTTGGGAGTACACCCAAGGACTTTGATTCTGTCCATGGGGAAATTTTTCAAACTGAGAAGTCGCTATTTTTCTACATACTTATAGTTCATGATTAACATAACGAACAATAAGCTGTAGTTGTTTCATTAATCATGAACTGCAAGTATGTAGAAAGATAGCGACTTTTCAGTTTGGAAAATTTCCCCATGGACAGAATCAAAGTCCTTGGGTGTACATTGGCCAATATTTCCCAATAAAGAACCAATATTGGTCATAGAATCAATTGCACATGTACTTATAATATTGCTCGCCAATTAATAAACAATATTGCATTTACATTGGAGGTGCATTGGCCAAGATTTGCCAATGTAAAGCGAATATTGTTTATTAAAGAAATAGTAATGTACTGCCAATATTACAAGTCAACAATTTTATAATATTGCTCTTACATTGGAGGTGCATTGGCCAAGATTTGCCAATGTAAAGCGAATATTGTTTATTGAAGAAACGGTAATGTACTGCCAATATTATGAGTCAACAATTGTATAATATTGCACTTACATTGGAGGTGCATTGGCCAAGATTTGCCAATGTAAAGCGAATATTGTTTATTGAAGAAATGGTAATGTACTGCCAATATTACGAGTCAACAATTGTACAATATTGCACTTACATTAGAAGTGCATTGGCCAATATTTGCCAATCAAAAGCGAATATTGTTTTTTAAAGAAACGGTAATGTGCTGCCAATGTTACGAGTTAACAAGGGTACAATATTGCACTTATATTGGAAGCGCATTATTGGTCAAGATTTCCAAATCTAAAGCGAATATTGGTTATAAAAGAAATATTAATGTGCTACCAATGTTACGAGTCAATAATTATATTGTAAATATTATCAATAAACGAAATAGGTCCATAAATGAAGAAACCTCAATCTACATTCCAATGAGCAAACAATATTTTTCAATTGTTTAAAAAATTTTTTTTTATAAAAATTTTTTATATTTAATTTGTATTATATTGACATATATTTTCTAATTGCATTCTTACTCAAACAAATAACAGAAAAGTTATTTCAGATACTATTCCGCATTTGTGAAATTAGTAAAAAAACTATAATTTTATATTTGTTTATGTAAATAATGTGCTTTAATTATACATATTCCATTTCTTTGATAACGTATATTGACCTGATCTACCAGTTATATACAAGTATCAGCACAAAGCGTTCACAGATCATCACGAGGGATCAGTTCGCAGCGATCACACAGGTCAAACAACGTTCACCGGAGTCGCGACTTGGATGGGTGACCGCTTGGGTTAAAAAAAAAAATTGGGCTAATATTGGTTAAAGTGTCAACCTTCTAATATTGAACCAATGTTGAAAACCCAATGCACAACCAATATATAATATCGTATTTTTTTTTTTTCAATATTGGTTAAATAAGAGTCATACTTTGCAATATTGGACCAATATTGAAAATTAATTCACATCCAATAGATAATATTGGGATGACATGATTTTTCAATATTGGACCAATATTGCAACTTCAAGATTGGTTAAATAAGAGTCAATATCATACTCTGCAATATTGGACCAATACTGAAAATCAATTGACACCCAATATAGAATATTGGGTTTACATTTTTTCCCAATATTGAACCAATATTTTGTGCTACTAGGGTTGTTGTTAGCCGAGGATTCTGAGCTAGTCGGGACGACGAGGATTCTCGTCGAGGGATCTGGATGAGGCGAGTATTTTCGTCCTCTTGGGAGTCAGAGTTGCGGTCGAGGATTCTCGACCTGTCGGGTTCGGTGGACCGAGAAGATCTCACTCGGTGTTCCCACTGCCGGCTTATATATCCAAACGCACGGTTGGACGGACCAATCCGCGAGTTCGGTCGGCTGGCCCGGAGTGGGAACGTTGCCGAATGCCACGGACGGCACGCGTGCTGCTGTGATCGTGACGGTAGATTAGTTCGGTGCGCGCACGTGGTGTTTGTTGGTGCTCTAGTGGACGGAGCTGAGTGGCGGCGCGCGCGAAGTTGAGGGGCGTTTCGTTACAAGATTATTGTCCAGAAATCTTAGGTTCGAATCCCGCCGGCGCCAATGCGTTTTTAAAAATTGTAAAATAATGCGTAATCGTAATTAGTAAAATAAAAAATATATGCAAATTAGATTAACCTATAATAAAAATAAGAATAAAATCTGCAAGAAAACTATTAAAAAAAATTATTTATAACAAAAATTTTTGAAATTTTTAAATAAAAACGCTTGATTTTTGCTGCCAGCATGACGTCAGAACTTGTCAGCACGGCGTGCTTGATTTGTGCTAGCAGTCTGCCGTCAGATTGTGTTGCGCATGTCATGTTTGAATTCTGCCGCCTATCTGGCGTCATGTGCTGGCAGCATGGCGTGCTCGCCTGGTGCTATCATTCTGCTGACATAAAACATCAACAAGTTCTGTTAACAGAACGTAAGTAGAATTTGAGATCAGTTGAGTTCAGTCTGTCAACAGGTTTTGATCGAATCTGCCGCCAGCCTGCCGACACATTTCTAACATTTTGCTGACTGGGTTTATAACACTGTTATCGGATGCTTTGCGCATAAAATCATCAATAACAAGAAGCTTTAGTCTGGGATCATTAGCGTAGTCATCATTTCGCGATAGGCCCTGACAAAATTCAACATTATCACCATATTCGATGTAACCTGATTACCATTCTGAATAGTAAAATAATACGCGGTCAAACGATGAATTCTAATATCACTCATAGAATTCATATTTCAAAAAAATCTTTTTTACGAAAAAGGTTTTACCACAGCCTGTGGAACAGCAGATCATAGAAGTTCAAGGGTGTTTCTTTCGTGTATCCATTTTTACGAATAACGCTCGATGGCTGATGTTTCTTCTTAAAACTTTTATATTGTGTAACGAAACGCCCCTCCATCTCGCGCGCACCGTCACTCCGCTCCGACCGCTCGAGCACCGCGCAGCGAAAACCACGTAAGTGCACCCAGTTAACCTCTCGGAGTGATCACGCGGCAGCACGTTCCGCAACGTTCCCACTCCAGCCGACCGAGCGCGCGGATTGGTGCGCCCAGCGGCGCATTCGAATATATAAGCCGGCAGTGAGAACACCAAAATCAGATCTTCCCGGTCCACCAAACCGTCTTGGTCGAGCATACTCGACACTACTCCGACTCCCTCGAGGACGAGCATACTAGCCTCGTTCCGCACCCTCGACGAGAATCTTCGTCGTCCTGAACGGCCGAGAATTCTCGGCTAACCACCAACGGCTTCCGCATCGAACACCTCCACCTCAGCCAATCGCGGCAAACATCCTCGCCGAGTCCCGTAGCCGAGCATCCTCGGCCAATCACACCCTCGCTCGCGACGAGCACCTTCATCGAGTCCGTAGGCTAGGCATTCCTGGTCAATCCGCTCCGTCCTCGGAGCCTACTCAGGGAAGACTTGCTCCCTCGTAAACTTGTAAACCAGAATATCGTCAAGGCATCCGCGCTCTGACAATCCGATCGGCCTCACCTTGCACGAGGCCACTCGGGCGAATCGCGGAATCGTTCCGGCGCACCGTCCGCTTCGTTCATACGCCCTGACGCGACTCTCCGACTCTCACCGAACATCGTGTCCGTTTCACCTTGCGATCTGTATATACCGAGCAAAGAGATAAGTACCAAAGCCTCGAGACCGTAGCGTTTGACTTATGCAGAATAATTAGCCTCTGTTTCTTTCAATTTGGTCTGATCAATTGTAAGCCGTTTATTCTTTCGTTCATTAATCAACGACACGTTATATGTTTACAATTTGACTATTGTTGTTATTAAGAGGCACGCTATACTTCTTTTTATTTTGAATCATTGCGATTATATCTCCGTTTATTTAGACTTGTTACAAATAATACTTTTAGTTTATTATTCTGTTAATATTTCTTTTAATGTTATCTGCGAGTCTATGTATTTCTTTTGCTTTTGGTCTATGACTATAGTACATGCGTACGCTGCGCCGGACCCTCTCTAGTTTTAGTTTATAGTTTATGCTTATGCGTACTCTTGTTCTTCTTCCGGCTTCTTGTCTGAACGCACATGTTGTGCTTGGTTATATTAAAGTTCTTACTTCTTACTTCTTGTTAGTAAATCGGTCCTAACAGACTGACTGCCATTCCCTAAATTAACCTTTAATAAAGTATCAGGTTATGGGCCCAGGACCAAGGCAGTACCAAGTAAGACATACGAGAAGACTGTACGCAGTATGTAAGGTTATATTGCCACGTGTTAATCCCCTCGTATATCAGAAATAGTACGCGATGGAAGGCTTTAAGGCGATGCTGGACCAGTCTTTATACGCGCATATTTTTGGACAGGCATTTCTCTTAACTGGCTTTACAGATCGCAAAATCCTTCTCCACAATTAAAGTAGTAACAAAAACATACACGGGAAACTATAATTTAGTATGAAAAACGAAAGTAAATTAAAAAATTATAGTTTAATTATCGGCTTCTGTAGCCGACTCGTGACAACATGTGCCCTATATAAAAGTTTTAGACTTTGTATGTATGAAATAAGTAGTTTACTGCGTATGAATTAAATAAAAGAACAATTCGACGCTTGCAGAATGGTCCTAGAGGCTCTAGTCTGAGAGAAATGGATGTCTGAAAATTGTTTATGTAATTCGCACGTGGAATTAGTGCAGAGAGCTATAGTTTAGTTGCTCGATATTCCGACGGCGACGCTGTAATCAAATTTGCAGCGAAGCGTATCGCTGGATCATTACAACGACCTAATTTATCGACCTTACTCAGACTCATAAAACTTTTTTAGTGCCCTGAGAAAAATTTTTGCATCTGGCGTAACAATGCCGTCGATTGTAAAATCATAATAAAAATATATAACGGCTATAAAGTCTATATCAGATTACGAATTAGAGATAGAGAATTGCGAGTTGAAAATTAGAATCCAACCAGTCAAAACAAAACGGAAAATTCAAATTATCTGACTGGTCAAATTCTAATTTTCAACTTGCAATTCTCAATAATTTGATGCAAACTTTAAATTCTTTTTAAGAGAAATATTTGAATTGATATTCACTTAGATTATAAAATGTATCATAATAAAAGCAATCACATTTTATAATCTATGTGAATGCTTTGAATATTTGTTCACACACACACACACACATGTGCGCGCGCGCGCACACACACGCACACGCGCGCACGCGCACACACGCACGCGCACACTCACACGCACGCATGCACGCACGCACTCACGCACGCACTCACGCACGCACGCACGCACGCACGCACGCACGCACGCACGCACGCACGCACGCACGCACGCACGCACGCACGCACGCACGCACGCACGCACGCACGCACGCACGCACGCACGCACGCACGCACGCACCCACTCACATGCACGCACGCACATGTATGTATGTATATACTATATATGAATGCTCGAAATCATGTTTTGTTGCCAGAAAAGAACGTTGAAAATATAATACTAAAAGAAAATAATACTATAAGAAAATATAATACTATAAGAAAATAAATCGTTCTTTTGCAGATAGACTTTCGAAAAAATTTTATTTTGGTATACTTTTATGAATTATACGTTATTATACAAAAATATTAGGAAATTTAAAAATGCTCTTCTACTATCAATTCAATTAAAATTTCTCAAGAACACAAAAAATAGATTTGCCATGAAAATTTACAATTTCAAAAACGTTAACAAAAGTTTAATAATTTTTACATATGTTTTTACATATATTTTGTGTCCAATTTTAAGTTAATTTTATTGTAGAAAAGCATTTTTGAATATCTGGATTTCTTTTAATACATTTTACAAAAAAAAAAAATTTTTTGACCCGAGGAATCGAACCTGGAACCTTCAGCATAGTAGTCAAGAATCATGACCGTCCAACCACAAAGGTCAATTTACGTTCTTCTTCCATAATGGTACTACAGCTGCTAAAAGTATTTGATCTTTTTCTCAAAAATGCTTGAACAACGGGTTCTATCGCAGTAAATGTATGAATGAACATTACAATCATATCAAATTTTATAAAATCAATGACTAGAAACCGAGTTATTCTCGTTAACGCAATACTGAAAAATTTTCGTCGCATGGTCGGCAAATCAAGATTGGAAATTACGTATCTACAGCTGTAACGAGAGAAAAGCAGACAGCTCGAAACGTTAGAAGATAGTTGGAGAGAGAAGGAAACAGAAAAGTCTTCTCCGACTCAACGGCGCGCCGTTGCTTGTACGATCACGTCGTATGTTTTCCCTCTCAATCCAGCGTCAAGCGAGAAAGATGCGTGGGGAGCTCTTCTGTCTCCTTCTTTCTCAAGCGGTTTCTCTCCTTCTCGACTATCCTCTTCTGTCTCGAGTGTTCTCGCTTTCTCTGCAGTGTTGCCGGCTTGTCCTGTAATGAGGACAAGCCGACAACACTGCATAGCTTAGTGAAACGATTTCAGATTTTCGTCTTGCGGAACCGAGTTGCGACGCGCGCGCGCGCGCGCGACGTATTACTATTCTATGTTTCTCACTTATATACATATATATATATATATATATATATATATATACACATGAATAATTATACGTATATTGAACATACGTTCAATTTATATGTATATATATATTTTTTTTTCTAATCTCCATTTTCCGACCATGCAACGAAAATTTTTCAGTATTGCGTTAACAAAAGGAACTCGGTCTTTAGTCAGCGATTTTATGAAATTTGATATAATTGTAATATTTATTCATACATTTACTGCGATAGAACTCGTTCAAGCATTTTTGAGAAAAAGATCAACACTTTTAGCAGCTATAGTACTATTACGGAAGAAAAATTCCAAATTGACCTTTGTAGTTGGACGGTCATGATTCTTGACTACTATGCTGAAGGTTCCAGATTCGATTCCTCGGGACAAAATTTTTTTTTTTGCAAAATGTAGTATTAAAAAAACTAGAAATTCAAAAATGTTCTTCTACAATTAAATTAACTTAAAATTGGATACACAGTTAAAAAATTTAACACTTTTTCTGACGTTCTTAAAACACTCATTGAAAATTTTCATGACAAATATATCATTTGTTTTATGTTAATATCATTTGTGTTCTTGAGAAATTTTAATTTAATTGATAAATGATTTACAAATTATATATGTTACTGTAAAAGCCCGAACTACGGTAAATCCTAAGATTTTCCAGTAAAACCTAAGATTTACCAACTCTTAATGGTAAAAGTCCGTTCTGTAATCATCGTTCATTTCGAACTTTTACTACCATTCACTTGGTAAATCTTAGGATTTACCTCAAAAGCACGGTAAATGATGAAAAAGACATATTATAACGTGTTTGGCGCAAATTTTATTTGTGTTATTTTTTACTATTCAAGAAATATTTTAAAGGTATTTTCAAATGACTAGTTACTAAAAATTAATAAATAAAAATACCAAATAAAAATAATTTAAAATAGGTAGAGATTTGACTAATTAGTAATATAAATGATTAATAATTATTCTCATATGATACATGAAAATGTGTAAGGTTTTGATTGATAGTTAATTGAAATAAATGCTATACAAATATATATTTGTATAGCATAATTTATTATACATTTAATTTCTAATTAAAATCTTTAAAATACTTTTAATATAAATAATCATCCAAATAATTTATATTTTATTTATTTTAATCTCTATATCTGTGTCGCGCTTTCCTGCTTCCTTTCCTTTTAAAAAATGTTCTTTTCAAAAATATAAATTCGTGTAGCATCGTAAAATAAAATAGTAATTTATTTAACGAAGTAAAGCTTTCTAGCTATAAAATGCTTTTTTCAGAATTTCATTATCATCATTTTTTACAAAGTTTCACACTTGAAATATTTGTCTATTTTTCGGAATCAGAATAATGTTTGATTAATTTTGTTGTTATGAAGTGTATAATGATAATTATCTTATTTGCTATTTAATTTTTAATAATAATAATTTGTTTATTTAGGTAGTGGTATATTATTTTTTTAATATTATATGCTATTTGGATTATATATATATATATATATATATATATATATATATATATATATTTGTTATAGGATAATATTGGATATTGGATAATTGTTAGTCGATCTTATTAATTTTGGTTATTGTCATACATATATAAAGTATATGATTCGTTATTCATTGAATTAATTATCAATTTGTAGTTTTATTGTACTTTTCTGTCAGTTCTAAGCCTTGGTTGTATGTTAATTCAATTTATATCTTGTCGCTATTACTGTCAATTCTATCATGACTACCACAAGTCTTTTTGAAGCTGTTTTTCGTAATTTACTTTCCAATTGCCTGTATCTCGTTTTTCTTGCTAGTACTAGTGCTAATAAAGCTTGCGTCAAAATCTGTATAACTTGGGAACACGTATCACTGAGAAAACTTGCTATCTATTTTAGACTTTTTGACATTCGTCGGTCAAAAGATTAGAATTGAACATTAACTTAATTTTCTAGAATTATATGGTTTTTGGTAACTCGACTATCGTTTTCTCTTCTCGAATTAGTAGCAATGGTACTGGAATTAAAGTTTGTATGTCTTGGGAACACAACTGGCTGAGAAATCTGACTGTCTGTTTTTAAAAGGTGACAAAATTTGTATGTGGTGTAGCTGATTTAAATGATTCTGTAGCTTGAGGTCACACCACTAGTGTTTTTATTTTAGATTCAGTGGTAATAAAAAGTTTATTTAAAATTCTGTATGTGTTGAGAACACGGGTTGTTGAGAAAATTGATTGTCTATTTTAGACATGTGACACTCGTCGATCACTAAATTGAAATTTCAATGTTATGGCATATTTCTCAGCTATTAGCATTCTCAAAGTGTACAGACTTTTATTCTGGCATAATTACTACTAAGACTAGAAAAGAAAACGATAGTCAAGCTGATACAAAGCGTATTATTATTAAAAAATTAATAAAACATTGAAATTTCAATTTAGTAATCGACGAGTATCACATGGCTAAAATAGACATTCAATTTTGTCAATAACCCGTGTTTCCAACACATACAGAATTTTAAATAAGCTTTATTACCACTAAATGTAGAATAAAAACTAGTGGAGTGACCACAAGCTATAGAGTCATTTAAATCAGCTGTACACCACATACAAATTTTGTCACCGATGGATGTCAAAGGTGTCAAAAACAAATAGATTTCTCAGTCAGTTGTGTTCCCAAAACTTTAATTTCAGTACCATTGCTACTAATTCGAGAAGAGAAAACGATAGTCGAGTTACCAAGAACCATATAATTCTAGAAAATTATGTTAATGTTCAATTCTAATTTTTTGCCCGACGAATGTCAAAAAGTCTAAAATAGATAGCAAGTTTTCTCAGTGATACGTGTTCCCAAGTCATACAGATTTTGACGCAAGCTTTATTAGCACTAGTACTAGAAAGAAAAACGAGATACAGGCAATTGGAAAGTAAATTACGAAAAACAGCTTCAAAAAGACTTGTGAGGTAGTCATGGTAGAATTGACAATAGTAGCGACAAGATATAAATTGAATTAACATACAACCAAGGCTCAGAACTGACAGAAAAGTACAATAAAACTACAAATTGATAAGTAATTCAATGAATAACGAATCATATACCTTATATATATGTATGACAATAACCAAAATTAATAAGACCAACTAACAATTATCCAATATCCAATATTATCCTATAACAAATATATATATATATATATATATATATATTCCAAATAGCATATAATATTAAAAAAATAATATACCACTACCTAAATAAACAAATTATTATTATTAAAAATTAAATAGCAAATAAGATAATTATCATTATACACTTCATAACAACAAAATTGATCAAACATTATTCTGATTTCGAAAAATAGACAAATATTTCAAGTGTGAAACTTTATAAAAAATGATGATAATGAAATTCTGAAAAAAGCATTTTATAACTAGAAAGCTCTACTTCGTTAAACAAATTACTATTTTATTTTACGATGCTACACGGATTTTTTGATTAATATTCATGCAGTAATTGGTTTTTTTATAATCTGAACATGATTAGATGTGTTTTCCCATATATAATGAGTTTTCACTTCCTAGAAAGCTTATCGTAATAGACTTTAGAGCTGAATAACTCATGAAACAAAGTTCCAATGGCGAATAGATAAATTAAAAGTTATTTCTAGTGGCGGGTTCTCGCCGATAAACCTGTTGTTTCTTCCCTGATCTTTCTGGTTTAAAATTTCACTTTTTTGACTGGGAACAATAACTTTCATATATGAGTAATTCTGAACATTGTCGTGATTCTAACGCTCTGTGTGCTTACCTGTGAGGAAATTTTTGTACATTACTAAGTTTCTAATCATAAAATGTTGAATTGGCTACCTTTCTTTTATTACTAAAGCTCTTAATTAAAATTTTAACCCATATAATGTCCCAAAAATAAAAAGTTCTGTAAAATGTAAAGTATAAATGAGAGTGAAGACTCCGTAAATTGTAATGTTTAATGAATGGAGACAATTTTAGCGTACATAATATTTATGTTTAAAAAAAATATTTATCTTTAAAAAAATATTTATCTTTAAAAAATATAATATTATAACGGTCAAATTAACGAGCACAATTAAATAAGCAATTTAAGTTACAATAATATAATTAGTTAAGTAGTACAATTAATTAGGGACGACATTTCGGCTTTACTTAGCCTTCCTCAGCCTATAAAATACATATATGTAATAATTAAAAGTTTCATTTTGTTTCAATTATCTGAAGATAACAGTTTTCCCTACATTCTCTATTTTTTATAAAAAACATCATGTGTTGCATACCGTCTCTTTAGATGGCGAACGGGCAATCGTGCATCCGAAGTTTGTGTGTGTGTTTGTGTGTGTGTGTGTGTGTGTGTGTGTGTGTGTGTGTATGTGTGTCCAAGTGTTGAATCTTCTCAGTAGTACTGACTTTTTTTTCCCCTCCCTTGCATGATGGAGGTAGAAAAGGAACTACTTAGATGAGGTAGAAAAGGAACTACTACGCATGAAAAGAGCCACTTCAGAATTTTGTAAATTGAATCCAAATGTTATATTTACACGGGCAGACAAAGGTAATATCACGGTAGCAATGGACAGACTAGATTACATCAACAATATGGAACAACTTCTCCATGACAAAAAAACATATTCGATAATCAAAAATAATCCCATAAAAAAAGTAGAAAAAGATCTAAATATTACATAAAAAAGGTGGTACGACAAAGAATTTATCTCTAAACAATCATATTTCTCTCTCCACTCAAGTGATTCCACAATCCCAAAAGCTTATGGCCTTCCTAAGGTACACAAAGAGAATTTTCCTTTCAGAATTATCGTCTCCTCGGTAAACACGGCTCTTTATCCGATTGCAAAATTCTTACATAAGATCATCAATATTAGTTTACCCATTGATTCGAGACAAGTCTATAACAGTTTCGATATCGCGAGGTCTCTATCAGGAATGAAAATTAGTGAAGAATATTGTTTAATATCTTTAGATGCAAAATCCTTGTTTACAAATATTCCTTTGGATTTGGCAATAGACGGTATTCGCAAGAGATGGTCGTTAATAGAGAATAATACAAAGATTCCATTAGATGAATTCGTATTTGCCTTAAAATTCATACTGTCTTCTACGTTTATTACTTTTAATAGAGTTTTTTACAAACAGACTTTTGGCACACCAATGGGATCACCTCTATCACCTATTAGAGCGAATATTGTGTTGCTGGATTTAGAAGAAAAAGCGTTAAAGTCAATAAATTTAGAAATGCCGTTCTACTATCGTTACGTCGACGACATTGCTATGGCAGCACCTGCAAACTCACTTAATTTTATTCTTAAGACGTTCAACAGTTTTCATAACAGATTGCAATTCACTATTGAGTTAGAACAGGACCGTAGCCTAAGTTTTTTGGACCTTTCATTAAAAATACATGACAATACAATCATCATTATTGAATGGTACCACAAAAGAACTTTTTCTGGTCGCTATTTATCGTTTTTTTCTCTCCACCCTATTTGCCACAAAATCGGAACAATTTATAGTATGGTGGACAGAGCGCTAATGCTTTCTCACCCCATTTTCCAACAAAAAAACTTAGAACTAAATATCGGATTACTTCAAAAAAACGGATACCCTCTGGAATTCATTTTCAAACACATTGAAACAAGAATAAAAAATTTATTCAATACAAAACTGGCACCCACCATCATAAAAGACAAAAATGAACAAGACCAAAAAAAAGAAGACGAAAACACAAAAAAATTCATTGTCGACCCGTACATTCGAAACATTTCTGAAAGAACAACATCTCTGTTAGACAAAAATACATTTACAGTTGGCTACAGATGCATAAATAAAATCAACAATTTCATAAAAGTACATAGAGACAAAATGGAGAGGGACTGCAGTAGCAATGTCGTTTATAAGATTTTTTGTAATGACTGCGATGCCATATATGTGGGACAGACGAAGAGGCAACTGAGAACTGGAACAAAAGAGCATATCAATAATATAAAACTTGATCCTTCAAAACACTCAGTCATAACAAACCATAGAATATTTTTTGACCATTCCTTCAATTGGAAGGAAATAAAAATTCTTGACACCGAAGAAAATTACCAAAAAAGATTAATTTCCGAAATGATACATATAAAACAACAAACAAACGGACTAAACTCACAGAATGACACAGATCTCCTTCATGATTCCTATTTTTGTTTACTCGACTCGCTTAAAGATAATACGAAGATACGTTACTGACTCCTGCTTTAACGGTTCTGCCTCACTTGTGCTCCGTCTGTCTCAATAACAAGACCGTTGACGATGGCGAACGTTTATACAATTACCGTCAAAATACTTTTCCAAGTAAGTTACTTTATTTCACCTACGGAAAAAAAATTTTCGACTTATATAAAACAATAAACTCCATCGTCATATAGAGAACAAACGCGGCAAACACTACGTTTGAAAAATAACTTGCATATGGAGGCGCGAGTGAGTTTTCATCATGTCGTGAAGTCCCATCATGCAAGAGAGGGGGAAAAAAAAAGTCAGTACTGCTGAGAAGATTCAATACTTGGACACACATACACATACACACACACACACACAAACTTCGGATGCACGATTGCCCGTTCGCCATCTAAAGAGACGGTATGCAACACACGATGTTTTTTATAAAAAAAAGAGAATGTAGGGAAAACTGTAATCTTCAGATAATTGAAACAAAATGAAATTTAATTATTACATATATGTACTTTATAGGCTGAGGAAGGCTAAGTAAAGCCGAAACGTCGTCCCTAATTAATTATACTACTTAACTAATTATATTATTGTAACTTAAATTGCTTATTTATTTGTGCTCGTTAATTTGACCGTTATAATATTATACTTTTTGTTTATCCAAAATACGAGCGGTTTCCTAAGAATTTTATTATTTAAAAAATATGTTTAAAAAATTTAAACGTAAATACATTAAAATGTAAATTTTATTTTAGTTTTCAGAGGGATCAGAACATAATAATGTAAAGTACACACAAGTATATATGTATATTGATACACATATATAATGATTATAATAAAACGTAATAATATTTATTATTATTTTCACATTTTACATATGAAAGGACGAAAGATGGTCTGCAGGACAAGAGTTATTAATGAACAATACTAATAAATATTATTACATTGCTTTATGAATACTATAAATATTAAATTATTATTATAGTTTAAAATTTTTTTTATTTTATAGTATTAAAAATGTAATGAAATTATAAATTATATTAAAAATATAAATGTTTCATGGCACACCATTTTCTTTTTCTATAGCATAAAACAATAATATATTCCGAGGCTATTATAATATTGAAAAACTAAAATTATTAACTATCGAATTAAAATTATGTTTTCGACATAAAAGTAATTCCGTATTTTTATTATGATTTGTCATATAATTTTAATTAATTAATAAAATTCATGATTTTTTTTTAAATTATTTAAAAAATTTTTTTATAATATAGAAATTGTTTATATGCTATTGAAAGATTAAATAATTTGCTATAATGTTTAATTTACAATATTACATGTAAATTTTTATATTTTTTTGCACACTTATATATACACATATATAACATGTATACGACAGTAAAAAGAATTCTTGAGCGCTTGGACCATCGAGATTATCGCACGCAAGCGAGCGGAGGGAGTGAGAGGGAAAGACTAGTTCTATTGCATGATCTTCGAAACGAGCCGAGGCGTGACACGGCACGCGCGACGATTCGGTCAGCGCTTTCGTGGCCAGGCGAGCGCGCGGCCGCGGGAGAAACGCGCGCACGTACATGTCTCGGTACCGCTGCGGAGATCGGAGAGAGGGAAAAGAAAGTGATGAGGCGCAAAATTACGGTGAAGTTATAGTTGACATAAACATTTTAGTGTGTGTTTAAATGTCGTCAACCTAACCTAACCTGTCCCTGTCCAAAAGAGGATATAATGCAGAGGTGTAGGATACCTATAATGACAATATAATTTCAAAAGGTTTCTGTCATCACAGACTGTTTACAGTGGTAAGCTTTACTTTTATTAATCATTTACTGTCAGAGGCGTTTATCGTGAGCTGACTATCAACCCTTTCCAGGTACACATGTGTACAGTGCGTTGCATTGATGCCTGGGGTATCTATTTTAGGGACCACGTTTCTTTCTTGATTATTTTTATGTTCATGACTGAATGCTGCGGTGATCGTTGACAGCAGCATTTGGTCATGAACGTAAAAATAACTAAGAAAAAAACGTGGTCCTTAAAATCGGTACCCCAGGCATCAATGCAACGTACTGTACCAGGTACACATGTATACCGTCTTGAAAGGGTTAATTAATTATCAGAGGCGTTCATCGTGTGCTGATTATTTTTAATTAATTATCAGAGACGTTTACCGTGGGCTGACTATTATTAATTAAATATCAGAGGCGTTTACCGTGGGCTGACTATTATTAATTAAATATCAGAGGCGTTTACCGTGTGCTGATTATTATTAATTAGATATCAGAGGCGTTTACCGTGGGCTGACTATTTTTAATTAATTATCAGAGGCGTTTATCGTGAGCTGAATATTTTAAGTTTGTATTTGCCCATCTTATAGGCAAACATAAGCAAACGAGAATAGAGAAACTATGAAAAATGTTTGCGTTTCATAAAAATGGGCGATGGGAATGAAGGATTCATTCCATATTGCCTACAAAATATTGCCATATTCATGTTTGACATGAAAATATAATTTTAGTATTATGTATTATATACATCATTTTCTAATGAAATGGCAATAAATGTGCTAAACATTTAGTCTGATTAACGTCAATTTCTTTTTGTTACATGCAGCGAAAAGAGATAGCGTAGTGTCAAAGTGCAATGTATATTGCCAACACATTACGTCCTTATTCAACAGCAGAAACCCAACAGGTCAGACAAAAAATTGTTTCGCGTAAACTCATCCGCCTACAAAACGGCCCAAGCGTGCCTGTCGAAATATACGGTAGTTGGGCGGTTTCGCTTGTTGAAAAGACAAGGATGAGTGCAGAACTCAAATGATAATGGATCTAAAAATATCGATATTATCGACATTTTTAGTTCCACTTAGTAGATGGCGCAGGACCGTCGGAGTTCGGCCGTCACTCCAGCATCGCCTTAAGAATTTTCAAATTCAAAAATTTAATGGCAAGAATTTCCAATTATGGAAATATCAAATGGAAATAATATTCTGATCAGAGAAGAATCTGCTTGATGTAATTACCGGAACCACACCACGTCCGCAGGATGGGTCGACGCAAGCAGCGTGGGATCTTCTAAATGCAAAAGAAATGTTGCTAATATTCTCTGGGATGGAATACGAGCAGTTACAGACAGTTGTAAGTTGTAAAACGACATCCGAAATGTGGACCCGTTTAAAATCTATTCATGAACAAAGGTCGGTAGTGAATAAGCTGCAACTAAAGCAACAATTCTTTAACTATAAAATGTCAGAAACTGATACGGTTGCACAACATTTAAGTAAGATTGATTCCTTAGCTCAAGCACTCAACGACATAGGAGAAGCGGTCACGGAAATGGACAAAATTGCAAACGCGCTTGAAAGTCTACCCATGAAATATAACGGCTTTATTCGGCGTGGGATTCGGCGTGGGATTCGTATGATGAAAGTAAACAAACATACGATAATCTAGTGGCACGACTCTTAAAAGAAGAAAAACGCCTGAGTGAATTGGAAGATATGGCAGTAGCATTTGCATCTCTGAATATGGAAAAAAATTCAAAAGTTAAAAAGTACAAAGGAGAACATAATCAGAAAAAAAGACATTCGATAGAAGAAATATAGAGTGTCATTATTGTAAGAAAATGGGTCACTTTAAGTCAGAGTGTCGAAAAATGTTGACTAAACAGAAATCATTCAATGATAATAAGAAGCAAAAGCATCAAGCACTTGTTGTTGAGCAAAAGAATGTAACTGCAGTCATCAACGAAGAAGACTGGCTAGGAGATAGTGCTGCATCAAAACATATGTCTTTTCGAAGAGACTGGTTCACCATTTTTCAAGAAAACAACGATGGAGATGTTGCTTCAGTTCAAATAGAAGATGACACTCACATTAAGGTAGAAGGTTATGGATCCATTGAAGTTTCGGCATTGGTCAACGGCGAGTGGGAGCCACAAACAATTGAAAACGTCTTGTATGTACCAAAGTTAAGGAAAAATTTATTTTCTATAGGCGCTGCTACAAGTAAGAATTTAAAAGTCATTTTTTTTTAAATAAAATGGAAATCTACAGTAATAGATTAGTAGCTGTAGGTGTTAAGCAATCAAATCAATGTTATAAAATGTTGTTTAAAACAATGAGTAAACTAGAAGTAAATGCGTTTGTTACAAACTCTATAATGTTATGGCATGAAAGGTTCGGCCATTCAAATTTTCAGACTATGAAGAAATTGGCCGACGATGGACTACTTCCAGGCGTACAAATTAAGACTACTGAAGGATTGTTTTGTGAAACGTGTCAATATGCAAAGCTACATCGTTTACCTTTCAAAACAAATGTAGAACAAAGAGCCTCAAAGCTTGGAGAATTTATATATATGAGTAGTAAGTCTATGCCGAATCAAAGCCATGGGGCAATGAGGGGGGGAGGGTGAGGGGCGAGGGGGGAATGTAGGCGCGGGGGTACCTGCGGTACGTACCGCGGAGTAGGTGATGATCCGCGAGGTCTGACGTGGGAGGTGGGTGTTGAACCGCGAGACCTAACTTGGGAGGTGGGGGTCAGCCCGCTGAACTGACTCGCGCGTGGGAGTCAACCCGCGGTCTTACCCGGGAGTGGGGGGGAGTGATACAATGAGTGGGTGGTGATCCTCAAGATGCAGTGGGTGGTGTCACCCACTGATCTAGAGGTGGGATTGACAGGTGGGGGTTATCTGCGCGGCAGAGCGGTATGTAGCTCCAAGGATGAAGATGATGTTGGGGAGAGAGAGGAATCCCATGGCTACGAACCAGCGTGTATTTTTAAAATACCGCGGCGTTTTCCGCGGCGGTTCTCCGCGGCGATTTCCGCGGCGGTTCTCCGCGGCGATTTCCGCGGCGTATTTCGCGGCGTTTCTCTGCGACGATTTCCGCGGCGATTTCCGCGGCGGTTCTCCGCGGCGGTTCTCCGCGGCGGTTCTCCGCGGCGGTTCTCCGCGGCGGTTCTCCGCGGCGGTTCTCCGCGGCGGTTCTCCGCGGCGGTTCTCCGCGGCGGTTTTCCGCGGCGGTTTTCCGCGGCGTATTTCCGCGGCGGTTCTCCGCGGCGTATTTCGCGGGTCCTAACGCGGCCATTTGCGCGCAAGTTATTTTCGCGGGGTCCCGCCGCCGCTGCCCGCGCCCGCGCCTCGCCGCCCGCGCAAAGAATAAATATAATAAATTGTATATCCCACCCAAAAGTTTCCCGCCGCGCGCGGATGAAAAATATAAAACAAAAAATGTTATTGTAACCCCCTCCTGCACGGCGAAGTTGCGGACAGAGAAATGAAAATTTTTTAAACTTACCACTTTCGCCACCGCCACCACCGCCGCCGCACAAAACCACCGCCACCGCCGCCACCACCACCGCCACTACCGCCGTTGCCACCACCACCACCGCCACCACCACCACCGCCACCACCACCACCGCCACCACCACCACCGCCACCACTACTATTAGTTTTTCAATCGTTCGGTACCATGCGTACCACGCGATGTCCCGTTGTGGTATCCACCAACAATGTAATTTCTGTAATATATCACACGTTGTTCACTTATGGTGGACACCACAACGGTATATGGAACGAATTCCTGTTCCATTTTTTTTCCCGCGATCAATTGCGCGACGGTATAATTGCGACTGACGAAGGGCTCGCTCAGCGAAAGCATCCTCCGTCGCATCGCGTATTTTGACGGCGGCTAATCACAAAGGTATACGATTACATCGAAGACGAAAGATATATGAGTACATTGTAGGCGAAGCAAACGCCGCTACTCTATGCTTGCAATTATATTATTAATTGTTTTTTCTACCTAATTTTTTATTCTTCCTGGATCCAATTAGAAGGCAGTATTTCAATACGTATAACTTTTCAAGTCTCGTAATTTTCTAGCCTACCGTTCGAGAGATATAGAATATTCTTTATTAAAATTATATTTGCCGATACAGCTCTCAGGCATAGCCTTGACAATGCTCGATTCTTCCCCTGTGGAATGTTATCGTTCGCGTGACACAATCACTGTCAAGGCTATTCTATAAGAGACTAAACGCAACTTGTAACACTAATATGCATTATAATATGGGAAAAGTTTATAACGAGATAAACTCTTTTTTATACGTTTCACATTTTTTTTATTGAGTATGTAATACATCGTGGGCAACCATTCTATTAAGTAGTTAATGCATCGTATATAATAGTATCAATAGCGTAGGCTATTAATTCGCACTCAATTTGCGAACTCTTATCGTAAGATTTGCGCAATAGTTCTGTCGCGTCTGGTTTGTTCATGGCAAAGTTTTGACGCAAAAATGTTACAAAATATTTAAATTTCTCAGTCGCGGTTGCAATGCTTTGATGCAGCGTATAATATACGTGCTCCACACAGTGCTCTAGTTCAAACATGAATAGCATGGTTGTAAGCTTGAGGTAAATACATGCATCGAGTAAAGATAACTTAACAATACTTTCATCACGCAATTTCACGAGTTACACGGTAAGGTCATGAATAGGTAACGATGGTGCTTCGGTTGACTGAACGAATCGCTCGAAATCCGCACGTTTATCTAACAGACCTCTCCACGTTCTGTATGGTAGGACAATCCGATTGCCGCGTGTATCGCCGAGCGATATCTCCACGGAGCAGGAAACAGATCCCACGTTGATCGCTACATCAATCCATTTGTAGGAAGTTGATGTTAGTGCAAATCTTCTGCCCAGTATACGTGGCGTATATCGTATATTTAAAGACGTTTTGAAAAAAGAAACGGAGATGAGTGAAATAAATGAATAAAAAATGTAAGGTTTTATATCGTATAACAAAAAGGATACTTACGAGTTTTTACGCGCCTCGGTTGGAACGTAATAGTTTGCCATTGTATGTATTTCAAGAGCAATATCAAAATTGTTCAAACGAGCGACTGATGCAATACTGATTGCCAAATGGTGATGTTTGCAGTTATTAATGTTGTATTGGAAACGTATAGATGGAGAGAAGATAACTTCCCCCGCTCTTTCCAACAATTTCATCGGTAGCCTTGAAACGTGTCTCGACACGTTTATTCTTCTGCATTTTTTTTTTTTTTTTTAGGAGAGGGAATAGTTTTTCCCTCTTTTCAATAATTGCATCATCATCGTCGGTATCACATGTCACGACACGTTTTCGCGACAACATTGTACAAGAACAAAACGTTATACATAACGTGCATGGTGTACGTGAAACACTAAATGAAACATGAAAAAAAAAAACGTTGGAGAAACGTTAATGTAATAGAAAAATGTCGATGTAATGGAGGGGGAAAGGAATAAAAAACGTATATTACATATGTTTATTCATGTAATTGTGTCCACCAATTGAAAAGTTTGAATACATTTTGTAAAGCACAATGTCTATTCGTACGGTGTTGTCCACATTGAAAAGTATTAGCATCATCTAGATTATTCAGATTATCTACATCTTCATAATCCACATCCAGGCTCTCGATGTATGCGTATTCTCGCCGACTGTCCAGAAGCAATTTTCCCAGCCATCCTCGTTTCTCGTGCCCTTTGACGTACACAATCTCCATGTTGTCATAATTTTCAGTACCCAGTACTGCAGTTGTAATCACTTGTTTCGTTTTCCGGTACGGAACTACTCCGTCGGTGCCCCATCTTAGCCCATGATGACAGGCAGTGAGCCAGGAAGCACAGGATCTTTCGGATTTCATCAACCAATCCCATGGCTGGGGACTGTCAAAGATATAATGCGCGAGAACGTTTCCCCCTCTTAACGCCGCAAATTCTTTTACGACGAAACCACTTAATCGTTCAAGGGGGAAACCTTGCAGGTTCACGAACGTTGGTACGGACATGTCGCGGCCAAAACGAAGACTGTGGTTCACGTCGATGTAAAATATATATGTGTGAAATTAAGTGATTTTGCGCACAATGTTTGTCAACAGGTTATACTGAATCACGCGATCATGTATTATAAGGCAATAGGCGCTAGTATTTGCCGGCACGTTAGTATTAGTCTCGAATTCCAATCGCACGTCGATGGTTGCGCTTTTAAGAGATTCGCTTTGTCGACCACGGTGAATGGACCGTTGTCTGACCGAAGAAACTCCGTTATGGAGAGACTTGGCTGGAGATTCTCGTATCCGAGGTAGGCTCTGCAGAAACGCGTGTACATGTCGTACAGAATAGCCCATCTGTTTTTACCAAAATCCAAATTTATATCCTCTCTCAGAGTTCAGATTGAGTTTCACATTAGTCAAATTGCAATGATCGAATCGGCTCGGGTCCTCAGCCATGATATTTTTTCGACTGATTTGCAGAGCGAAGATGACGTATCGCGGCTTCTCGAGCTGAGTAGCGGTCTTGATTGCCCACGAATGTTTGGTAGTGCGTTGCAAAAGCGGATACTCGTACAAATCCCACGAGTGAAAAGCCATGCTCAGGTAACGTCCGCTCTCCAATGTGCGGAGCATCGAAAGTTTATTTATCTCGCTCAATGACACATGTGGCATGCGCCATTGAATCTTAAACAACTGGAGCAAGGGTTCCAACGCCGAATTGCCCGTCAGACAATTGTTATCGTTGCGCGCTCGTATTAAGATCAACTTGTGACGCGCGTTGATCACTATGCGTTTATAATCCTCGCAGAATCCCAAAAGCATGTTGAGCGGAACGCAAAAGTTGAAGAAGCCATCATTGGTAGTTATTCGTTCTTTCCAGCCAGCATTTCGCAGAACCACGTTTTTATCGTATGTCAGCGTTACATAGTTTTTCAGCGTGCTGGTTATGCCCACGTTTCTATTTCGATCTATTTCGACACCGTCCAATTCATAGCGAATTTCATCGAACATGAAAACTACGCAATTGTTTCCCAATACCACGTCAGATATTTTCCTCAATCGGTCTTGTCGTGGTCAACTGTCCCTCGATGTACAAAAAACTCTCACACGGCAACGTATACAAATCCTGTTGCTGTATAGGTATTCTTATTTCATCGCTGTGCCCGAAGGTTGTATTTGCGTACGGTGAATATGCATGAGTCTCAATCTTGACGATTCGATCGTCAAAGATTGACTCGTCGCCAATGTTCAAGATATCGGACATCTTCGAACCGCGAATCCTAGCGATTGTAAATATTTAACGTTTGATGCGTTGATTCTCTTTTTTTCAGCTAATCTATTATTGACCGATAAAGTCGATTGCCCGGTAGATGATGCTCTCTGCGCTCGCTCGGTTCCGTTTATTACTAGCATCACGCACGCCTTCGAACGTGCAGCCTAACCGTGATTTCCTCCCCGCGAAAGTCCAGTAATCGTCCGTTTTGATCGACAACGCGTACGGTGATGTCACTAACGCTCCGTATGAGCACTGGCAAGTAAATGACTTGAGAAGGTCTTTCACTGACTTTATATCCCGGCGCGACGCTCGGTGAAAATTCGTGGATCGTGTGCACTCGCGCATCATTGTTGTAAGCTTCCGTGGTCAAATTGCATTCTATGCGTATAATGTTCACATTCATGATGTTTATCGACACGTCCGATTCGTGCCATCTTCGTGGTCGCAGTATATGCATCGATGAGAATCCCAGCAGCGATCCAATGTTGTTTGGTTTGCTAAAGTTTATTCTGTAGGCACATTTAATCTCGCACCGCATCGTGTTATGGTTTGCGCAAATCACTATCGGGAACGCTGCTTCCTCGTCATCATCGTCGTTGTTGCCGCGGACAGTGGCATCAGCAATCGTGCCATCCGCATTGGGTGCATCGCGTCGTAGACGTTTCTGCAAAATTGCACGTTTCAAATATTCGTTTATAGCCGGTATTTCATACGATCCTTCGGGTATCGTTAGTTCCGTGTCGTCCTTGCCGAAATAGAACTTATTGTTGGAGGCGCTCACGTTGGGTATCGTGTGATAAGTCTCGAAGAACGTCAGACCGAGCTCATAGTCTCCATCGGTCAAATCTATTGGCGGTGAATAATTTGCAGCGAGAACGCTGCTCGTTCCGCTGAGCGTTAGTGTCAACGACATGACGGAGAAAGCGCTAGACTTACACTGAAAGTCTGCGGCACCACGTCAATCTTTTTAAAATTTTACTCTATGAAGAAAACGAAAGCACATTTACCCACAGAAATTCTGAGCGTATGTCTGATAGGGCGTTCGGTTGTACTCTATCGTAACATTGTTTCCGAAATAACGCACGAGATCTCGAGGCGGTCGCAGATTGCCAAAACTATCGAAATATTTGACGCGGTTGCTCCTCTTTGCAAACGCTACCCAATGAGTACCAGGTTCCGTGATATCGTCTAGATTAACGATGGCGCTCTCGTTTAAACGCACGCCATTCGACGGTAAAGCATCGAGCATGAAAACACCTCTAAAATACGGTATGCGCATACGTCTCGCCAGCTGTTTTCAACTGCACGTCAGTAGTCACGCCTATGGGCATTCTTATCGTCTTTTCGGCGTTTTTTTTTCTTCTTCGCTGATATTCCTCGTCCGCTTTTATATGGGCCCAGGTACAATCCTCGTCCGTCTTTATATGGAGCTAAATGTAGACGGGGACCCTGTTCCATCGCGCGATTGTGGCGTTGCAACTCCTCGAGCTGGCGTCGCGCGGCTTTGTTGGCGTTTATCCCTTTTGCTACACCGGCTGCTCCTCCGACTAATGATCCAATCGCGCCCAAGATTGGTAGAATTGGCAACATGCCACCTCGCTTTGCCGACGGAAGTATTCGTTTTTTCTTCGTCGTTGTTTTCCTCTTTTTCGCCTTCATACCCATGCCGACCTTGGTCTTGGCCTTCATCGCTGTCGGCGAGCCAAACGGCTGCAGCGGCGGCTCTCTCACCGATAGTCGAATCTCTCGCGATGATACGACCCAGCGCTTTGTCGGCGAGCACTCTGTCGGCTGCGTGTCTATCGACGAGTTCGTTGTTAAGAGAGTACGCAATATCGTGTTCGCGGCACGCCACGTCCAATGGATAAACACCTTTGTCACCTCTGGCCAACCGTTTCTTCAACCGAGTGCCCGGACCGCAAAACTGATAACCGGGAATATGTAATTCGAAAGGAAGCGCGTTTATCGCTCGATTCAACAGACCTCCGACGCGGCCTTTGCTCGACGCTGACATTCCTCGCAATCCTTAATTCTCGGCACGGGACCGTCAATGTGCGTCCGCTACCACGGCTGATTGTGATGCTCGTTGTAGCGACGATACGTTTGAACCTCAGGGTCCGCCTGTATATGTTTCGGAAGCCGTGGCCAAAGATGTAGTTGCCGCACACGCGTAAAAGTACGATCTTCGGTATATACTTCAACTGCTCAGTGCTCAGATCAAGAACATGGCAGGGAGATGACAACGCAAGAAACATTTTTTCGCTAATGAGCGCTTCAAGGTTTCGCGCGTCTATATATAGGCGCTCGAGGTGTCACGCGAGTTTAGTGTTAAACATGAAATTCGTGCGGTAGTCGCGTACGATACGCGTCACAAACTACGACGAAAAATTGTGAATAATGGGGGAGAGCGCGCAGTTGCGGAAACACGGTGAAATGCTGCCGAGTACCATCCGCGCCATAATTGCGGGCCCATCTTCGTGCGGCAAGACTAACGTTCTTATAAGTCTGCTCGAGAGTCCGCACAGTGTACGTTTCGAGAATGTTTACGTATATTCCAAGTTGCTACAGCAGCCAAAATATCGATATCTCGAAAATCTTTTGACATCGATCGACGAAATTGGATACTTTACGTTCTCAAATAATAGCGATGTCGTTCCGCCAATCGAGGCTCGTCCGAATTCGATTTTCGTCTTCGACGATGTTGCAATACGCAAGATGCGATCAGAGAATACTTTTCAATGGGCCGCCACTCTTCAGTCGACTGCTTTTATCTTTGTCAAACGTACGCGATACCGAAACATCTGATTCGCGATAATGCCAATCTCCTAATCCTGTTTAAACAGGATGGTACCAACTTGAGACACGTTTACAATGACCACGTGAACACCGACATGTCGTACGACGAATTTTGCGCATTGTGCCGTGATTGTTGGCAGCGCGAATACGGATTTCTAGTGATAGACAAGGATAGCTCGCTCACTAATGGACAATACAGAAGAGGATTTAACGAGTTTGCAGTACCGCAAAACGATTAGTTGTTCTCGATACCTTGAACAGAGACGTTCATCATGGCTAATATACGTAATCGCGAGAAACTCGCGAAAGAAATTGAAAAGACGAGCCAGGCTATCCGCAAGAAGCATCGCGCACCGGTAAAATCGAGGAGGATATCGCGATGGAGAGACGTTTCAAGCCTATCATCGAACCTCTGAAACAGATTGTCGAGGAATCCCAGCCGATTAAGAGAGAGGTTAAAGATATCAAGGAGGAAAAGTCGAAACATACTAAGAAAAAACACAGGGATAGCGACGACGACGACGACGATGATGGAGCATCTCATAAATATTCAAAATTACCATCGGGAGAAAGGAAACGTTCTAACGTCGCGTTGGATTCACCTGTGCTTCATTCTACAATGATAGAATCGCCAGGACCGTCGACAAAAACACCTACGATTGGAGCAGCAAAATCAACGAATAAGGTTCTCGAGGACGTCTTCGAAACCACAGACGATTCATTCGGAACAACTGTTCAACATCAGATGCAAACGTTGGAAGGTCGAAAAACGTTGTCGCAACATTTGGGTCCGCTCGGTCAAAAATCGGCGAGTTCCTCAGCGGTGGTGAATCGGAGAAAAGTATAGACACCATATATGGCGTTCGTCTCGACAGGGACGAAATGATGCTTGGTAATAAAAAGTTTGATGTGGACATCAATGATAACATTATTATCGATGGCGTGCGATACGTTGGCACACCCGGTCTTTATGAGTTGATTTTTAAGAGATTGCTCGATGATTTTCTCTATAAGGAGGACGATTTGCAAAAGTACAAGAGCATATTGTTGGCTACAAACGTACATAGAAAAAATTTTACCGCGCAGAGTCGACTACGGGGCAACAGAGGATACAAGTATAAATACGTGATTGCGCCATTGATGTCAAATAAATCTACACCAAAGAGAAAGAATAAATCCGAAAAGGGAATACCTCGCGCTATGATACTAAACGATAATAAGATCGATTACGTGCACTGGGACGATCTCAACGAGATAGTGGATCGATTACGATTACTCGAAGCTTCATATAGAGCGGACAACGACGCTCATGGCAACGAGATGCTGTCCATTATCGAGAAACTTCGTGAGGCCGGCATTATTATCAATTAAATCGTGTACCCGCAAAAGGAGTCAGACGAGAGACTGACTTTGTTTGAGAAGGACGTACGAGCATTGTGTTAAAAAATGAGTGGCAAGGAGGAACGTCGCAAAGACGAGTACGAACGTCTGACGAATGATTTCGAACGGTTCTTAAATAAAAATCGGACGGTTCAAGAACGGTTAACGGATAAATATCACGCGGCTCAGGATCGTTATGAAAAGACTCAAGACCGTGTAAAGGATGGATATCGAACGGTTGTAGACCGGGTAAAGAATGAGTATGAAAAATTATCTAATCGACAGAGACCGGAAGACAAGGAATGGTTACTGAAGGATGATAGAAAATAAACAAAGCTGATATACATTACATCACGAGTTTACACATCGATAACATGAAGAGAATTAGCTCCGAGAGACGACGCCTCGTCGAGGAATTGCATGCATCTGCTCGAAGACATTTTCTACGAAGACGTGTTATAATCAAAGGATTCGACGACTTGTGGCAAGCGGATATCGTCAAGATGCGTCCGTATTCGAATATTAACAGAGGTCATCATTATATACTTACCGCGATCGATGCGCTGAACAAATTCGCATGGGCAGTAGGGATGAAGAGTAAGAGCGGAAAAAAGACGGCTGACGTCATCGCCGAGATAATTTGGAAGAGCGGAAAATGTCCACGCAACTTGCAAACGGATATGGGCAAAGAGTTTTACAACGCCGATGTGCAGAAACTCTTGAGAAAACACCAAATTAATCATTATTCCACGTATTCGGTGTTAAAAGCATCGATAATCGAGCGCTTCAATAGAACTTTGAAAGATAAGATGTGGAAGATGTTTACGTTGCAAGGATCTTACAAGTGGGTCGACGAGCTGCCGCGTCTGATATCCAAATACAACGACACGCTGCATAGAACGATAAGCATGCGACCTGTGGATGTAACGCCGGCGTCGGCTAAAAAGCTGTTGAACACCGTGTATAGTCACGTTAAGATCGCTGCTCCTGCAAAATTCAAGGTCGGAGCTAAGGTACGCGTGAGCAAGCACAAGACAATTTTTGAAAAAAACTTTACACCAAATTGGACCACCGAGGTGTTTACGATTGTTAAAGTGCAAAGAACGAACCCCGTCACATACCTCCTCGAAGATTATCGTGGAAAAAGCATCGCAGGCGCTTTCTACGAACATGAATTACATCAAGCGAAGTATCCGGACGTTTTCCTTATTGAGAAAATTTTGAGAAAGAAAGGAGATAAAGTCTACGTGAAATGGCTGGGATTCGATGAATCGCATAATTCGTGGATATACAAAAGAGACGTTGTTTGATTTTATACACACATATATTTGTAAGAAAAAACATTGTAAAAACGATATAAATGTATTCAAAGCAACGTTAAATATACACAAACGTATACAAAAGAGCGGAAAGAATGTACTCGTACTAAGTCACGCAAAATTAATCTACATTAAATGTTATTATAATAATAAGTCACGCAAAATTGTCGCCTTTCATTTTTTTTTACAATAAGTCACACAAAAGTATCACCTTTTATTGTTATAATAATATTAAGTCACGAAATATTATCAACTTACATTGTTATATAACATATTGTTTAATCAGTCACGCAGAATCAACTTAAATTAGTAATAAGCATCGCATTAATTGTCTTATAGTACTACAAAATGTTATAAGTAAAGTATTAAAACGTATAAAAATGTATTACGATAGTATACGCCAATGTCCCCAAGGCAATGTTTCAGTAGAATCAGGCAAGATGTAACGCTTGTCATCGAACGGACTGAGAGCAATCTTTTTCTCTATGATTGTGTGTACATCGTGGAGCTTCGAACGTATACACGCTTGCTGACGAGTCATTTCTATCCCGTCGTGCAAGCAACGCGTATAATCTTCAAACGTTATAGTTCGTTCTACAACGCTATTCTTTACACCTTTCGCCTTTTTTGTATCTTTTTTCCCTTCTACTCTCACCACATACATTTTTGCTCTTAGCCCTACAAATTCGGTCATAATCTTGCCGCAATTCTCGTCTTTCATTAGCCCTGGAACCTTCTTATTTGCGATAAGCAAGTTATACGTTGTCGGCGGGATAATCGCTCGTGTCGTATCTCGCGATATTACGTTTCATATCCATATACACATTGTCACACTCAATGACATAGATGAGGCTGTCTGTGTCTGTATAGAGTATTTTACATTTATCTTTATACAATGGCAGCATATAATCGTAGTGAAATTCGTAAAGGCAGATTTTTGAAATGTCGAGAATACACATACCGACATATATTGGTTTGTTAAATTTTACCAATAGTTTACGCATCTCTATGGCAACCAGATATTCTGCGAAAACGCTGCGACTATGAAAATTCGGAGCAGAGATCATGGCTTCTGCCCCGTAACGGCCTTCCCATTGCGTTACTAATTTTATATTAACGTGATTACGTACATTTTCCATGGTTTGACCGAAAACTGCATTATTCATTAATATGTATAGATTTTTCTCGAAATCATTTTTCGCGTTTGTTTGAAACTCTATATTTAATTCTATATAATCGCGGAGCCAGGTGGATTGAGCGAATTGAAGTACGCGATGTATTTTTACGATTCACGCCCGTGACGCGTGCACTGTTGAAGATTGCGGTAGTGGATGACGTAACGCTTTTTATCATGCACTGTCGCTAGTAATTTCTTCTGCCTTGACCCTGGAGGCTTATCGCTCGAAGGACAAAACGATAAGTCACTGTGTCGATCGTGCAGCTGATTCTCATATGCAAGGTCGACTTCCAGTATATATCCGGTGTTCGAGTCAAATGCGATCGCGTTAACATCGAAATTGTCAACGTTTTCGACCCATTTAAATTCACCGTACGGCAACGGTTGACACATTGCCCACCCATATAGATTATTCACATCATTATACATCAAATAAGTCGACGGTTTTGACGGATCGTACGATTTCATGTATTTATTATTATACTTCGCATATCTGCCCGAACACTGGCTTAAACCGCAACGAATACCACGTCCCACGTAAAGTAGCGTTTTTATGTCCGTAAGCAACTCGAATTTTATACCCGTTTTCTTCAACATTGCATCCCACGTCTGGCAATGTATAGTAATGCGCAAGGTCCAAACCGTAACTCTGCATGCTTTTGTCGCGAAAGTTTTCGAAAATGTCGGCTAATAATAAGACATCTGTTTTCAAATATAAATCGCTGTATTCGCCCAGCGTTTCAATTGCGAACCGTTGCCATACGTTCTCGGCATGAACATAATCATGCTCTGATACCGTCTGCCCGCTCAGTGAACTGTAGAAAGATTCGCGCGGTGGTAAACGCGTTTCTAAAAGCTTTTCGGCATCATCAACGTACTCGTACGAAAAAACGCCTTTGCGCGTGAGGAGTTCGAAATCCTCCTTTGACAACGTGGAAAATTCGGAACGAGTAATGTTTAATTGTTCAATACCTAGAAACGACGCCAATTTTTCGAGACTCGCACTTAGGACTTAATATGAGTCGATGAATCGAAATCGTATACAATTTCGTACCTTGCCCGATTTTGTTCCTACACCGATAGCTGCGACGTGTTTAGTGAACAAAATATATTTTTCTTTATTAATCGGTAGTAGGTCGATCTTGCCTTCGAACGCGGTAGAAATTTCTTTTATTATAAAATGCGCGTCGTAACCGCTCAAATTGTGAAAAACGACTGGAATAACATACGTACTCTTATAATTTAAATTACATTTATTATGGGCAGGACCGCAATACTTGCCAGTCAAATGACAGTGATCACGCACCCGCCGATTATCAAGCCACTCGTTACGGGTAAGGCCTGTATTTGATATAAACGGTTTTTCGCATATATGACAATTTGTTCCGTTTAAAAATGCCTCTTTCTGCTGTATAGTTAATTGTTCCATTGAAACATTGGCGGATATTCGGGCTTTCATATCGTGCGCAAGATTTTCTAATTCTTTCGCGAACCACGCGACGCAGTCCTTATCGCGGCGAAAACGATACATCGATAACGCGTCGTCGAACGAACATTTAACGTAGTAAGCTATGCTGTATACCTCATGGTGTTAATACGCGAAACTCGACGTGTTCTCTGTTTCATTCTTCTCCATCTTCTTCAATACGCACTCCAAATCAACGTAAATTACAAATGGTACGCGCTCCTTGTTGTTGTATGAGTCGAATTCTAGCCATTTCTGGTCCTCTCTCGGTAGAATGATGACGCAATCATTTACTTTCTTGCACTCCGTTTCGTGCGATTGCAACTTTTCCTCTAAGTGGAAGTAATGCAGGCAACTGTAATAAAAGAAATATATTTGTACAAAACAATAATTTTAAGTGGTGTAAAATTTTTTTATATTATTACACTTACCGATAACAAATGAATTTTTTGTCCGTATTTGTTTAGCTGTGAGCTGACCAGTCGCGACAGGTTCTTAATCCACGCAAAGTGGCCGTGGGTGACATCGTGTTTATCTTCCACGTAGAAGAGATTGACGTGTTTCTCCTTCTTATCTTTGGTCAGTCGTAACGTTTTTTTTTTTTTTTTTTTTTAACGGGGGGAAAATACTCATAGTACCCCGGGTTGGCTAGACCACGGGAGTGTGGGACTCGGGACGCGGTACCCCTCGCCGGCACAGACCGCTTGCGCGGCAGAAAGTTGGCGAGGCCCGGCCCGCCTATCCACTAAAAACCCACCGAGCCCATCTCGCCCCGTTGCGTGGAGGGACCGGGATTGTAGAAACATACGCCAACGTCCCTCCACTGGGGATCGGAGCATGAAGCTCCTCGACGCGCCAGTTCGTCGGGTTGGGTGTCGGGCTTTGCTGGCCCAGCCGAGATACGTCGGCCGGTAGGGCCTAGCCCGACCCCGGGGATGCGGAGCGAAGCATCACGCACCCCCGCGCCCATTTAGGGCCATGGGGCCGCTCCCGACATATCGCCGGTGCGAGCCCCACGCCCAGGGACGAGCGGTCGCCGCCGCCCGCCCCACCACCTCCCGTCCACGGCGCTCGCGTGGCCGGGCCGGGCGCCAGGGGAGGGGTCTCGCCTGGCGCCGGGCCCCGTCCCGTCGCATCCCCCGAGCGCTAGGGGCAGCTAGGGACGGGCACCCGAGGAACGGCACTTATCGCCGCTTCCCCTTGCCGAGGACGGGCGGCCCCGGGGAGGGCGCACTGGGCGCGCCTCCCTTGGGCCTCGCCTCCCTCGTGGCCTTACTCCCCCTCCGCTCCCTCTGCGGGAGTTGGGGGGGGAGGGGAGACAGAACTACCCTGGCCACAGGGAGGTTATCCCCGGAAGCGTGACTCGTCACGCTAATTACGTCGAGCGCGCCGGTCTCATCGACCGCGCGCGATTTGGCGGCGGGGGCTCCTCCCCGGACTCCGAAGTGTCCGAGGTGGACCCCGGCAGCCGAGCATCCACCGCAGCCGGGGGCCCATCTACTGGGACCCCGCCCGCGGGAGACGCACCCCCCTTGGCGGCCTCGGCCACCGCCGGACCGTCGCCCCCAACGGCCTGAGCGCCGCGGGCAGCGTCAGCGTCCGGCGATGACGGAGGCCGCTCCATTTCCATTTCCTCCTCTCTTCCCAGATCCGGGGAGGAGGGAGGAGGCCCCCCGGCCCTCCGAGGCATGGGGGGTATTTTGGGGCAGCCCGCGCCACCCGGTCGGTGGCCGGCTGCCCTGTTGCGGGAGGCACACTCGGGACAGAACGGCGGATTCGCGCACTGAGCCCGAGTGTGACCCTCCCCGCCGCAATTGAAGCAGCACCGGGACCGGTCAAAATAACCGGGACACCGGTGCTGCATGTGGCCCTGAGCCAGGCAGCGGTAACATCGCTGTGGAGGCGCCTTAAGCGCCTCCACGCGAGCAGCCGCCCAGCCCAGGGCCACTTTCCCCAGTTTGGCGAGCCTCGCCGCCGCCGCGACCGGGCACTGCGCAATCACAGAGCCCATGCCCCGGCGGCCGCGAGTAACTCGACCGACTACAATCTCAGTGGCACTGCATGCTCCGGCGCATGCCAGCGCCACCGCCACCTCCTCCGGCTCGGTGGAGTCCAGGAACCCGGACACCCGAACCCCCACCCTACGCATAGGGCAGGTTATCCGGATCCCCGGGCCCCCAGCCACCCGCCTCATTTCGGCCGCGAGGCGCTCCGCCGCGGGCCGACTCTCGGTGCCGGGGATCTCCAAGAGGACACCCCCGGCTTGTGACACCCTGAACTTGAGGCCCAGGGCGGGCTGAGGGAGTATGTCCCCCAGGTTAATCGCCGCCCTGGACCTCCTAATAACGTCGGTGTAGGAGGCACACCCCGGCTCCACCGTGATTGCCACCACGGAGGAGCGCGGGATCCGCCTCCCCACCGCACCCGGGGCAGCGGACGCCGCACGAGACGTCCCCCCCCATTTTTACCCCCCTTCGGCCCCTTCTTTTTCTTCTTTTTACCGGGCTGCGACCCCGACGGAGGCGGGGGCGGCAATGCCGCACCCGCCCCCGCCGAGGCACCAGCACCGGCAACGCCCGGTCGTGGGAGGGAGCGCCCGCGGCCGGTTTTCGAGGGCGCGGGGGCGGGAACCGACTTCTTCGTCGGCGCCCCCCCCCGCCGCAGCCCTCCTCTTCTCCTTACGGCCCACCACGGTCGCCCAACTCGGTCCGTCCGTGGACGAAGCTCGAGCGGGCGTGTCCGCGGGGCCGCTGGTCAGTCGTAACGTGGTACAACGTATTCTATCATTTTTTTTTTCTGTCCAATTCGGTAGTGTACACATTCACCAACACGCCGTTTAAACGTTCAAATTTTCTAATGTCTTTTACTTTCATTGGAAATTGTATATCGTCAAACTTCAAAACAGTCGAATAATGCGGGTAAGATGACACTCGGTTTGCATGATTTTCGGCGGGGTACAGGGCAGCCGTCACCGACCACGCGAAGCAAGCATTGTCTTTCGAATGTACATTAATTATTGCACGCTTATCACTTACTTCCTTCGGCAATTCGAAGTAACATCCCGCGTGCATGGGATTAAGCTTGTTTATATTCACCATCAAGTTTTGGATTCGGTGTAAAGCCCAGCCGCTATCGCGTTCTTGAAACTCGTCGAGCATCGCTAATATCACTTTGATTACACGCTGTTCGTACCATTCGCGCAAATTTGACGCTCTGTATAGTTCATAGTTCTTTGTCGCGAGACTTTTATTATCGGTCGTCACGAATGTTTACAAATTCACCGTTGAATACGGTATTCACCTTCACATTTCCATGTTTCGCGATAGCGTCTCGCACTTGCTCGATCACCAAATCACTAGCGTCTTCCAGGAAATGCCGCGGTTCAATATAATCAGCGTTTATGACAGCACCCGTAAGAATACGTGACTCAAACGCGGCCTCGATCTCGCGCCAGATGAGCGATCTTTTACCACTGGTGCTAGCGTGCGCACCACCTCCAACGTGCGCGAAACGTCTTTCTAATCGCGCTTTTGCACCCGCGAGTCGCACGATTCTCGCCACCGTCGGATTGTCTATGTCCGACGGTGAGTCAAGGACATTTGGCACTTCTACAACATTCTTCGAGATGTGCGAGGCACTCTTCGCATCGTTCCACCCATGCACGACACTCCTCTTGAGTAGCGATCTGCGAGCATCGCTCGAGCAGTTCGTGTTCAATGTTCTCCATTTTTCAATTATTAGCACGTACTATACGATGTCTCGGAGCACTCGCAAATTTTTTATTTACACGAATTACAGTATGTGCAGAACGCAATATTGTTCTTGATGTGAACTTTTTGCTTCCAAAAAAAGCGAATTGTTATTTCCGGCTATTGATCAACTCAATCCAGCGATATTTCTTTGACCGCTGATGATAGATTCGATACGCTTCAAAGACATCTACTGATGTCCGAGCGCTAATTACATATCTATTATACGTTCTTTTGTCTGACGAAAAATTGCATCTAGCGGAGGCATGAAAGATCTATCCCCACCACTCGAAGATCCCATAGAATATTCTAGATCATTCGTATACATTTGCATCAGTGTGTGACACTCTACATTAGAAATCTCGATCGAAAAGAGGGAGACTTGCGCGCGGTACATACTTGCAGCGGCGCGTGCGAACCTGTCCATACGTGTTCAAGGCTAATAATACATCGTACGATTCGTCTTCGATGTAATTCGATACCTTTGTGATTAGCCGCCGTCAAAATACATGGCAAGGCTATGCCTGAGAGCTGCATCGGCAAATTTAATTTTAATAAAGAATATTCTATATCTCTCGAACGGTAGGCTAGAAAATTACGAGACTTGAAAAGTTATACGTATTGGAATACTGCCTTCCAATTGGATCCAGGAAGAATAAAAATTAGGTAGAAAACATTTATAATATAATAATATTATAGTAAGCACATGTGTATATTACAATAAGACAGCGAGCATTCAGTCAAGGCGTACGTTTCGTTTTCGATGTAATTCGATACCTTTCTGATGAGCCGCCGTCAAAATACACGGCAAAGCCATGCTTGAGAGCTGCGTCAGCAAATATAATTTAAATGAATAATATTCTATATCTCTCGAACGTTTTTTATTTTCTCTGTCCGCAGATTTCGCGCGCGGACGCGGGCGACGAGCGGCGGTGGCGGTGGGCGCGGGCGGCGGCCGCGGGCCCCGCAAAAATAACTTGCGCGCAAATGGCCGTGTTAGGACCCGCGAAATACGCCGCGAAGAACCGCTGCAAAATACGCCGCGGAAAATACGCGCTGGTTCGTAGCCATGGGATTCCTCTCTCTCCTCAACATCATCTTTATCCTCTGCGGTACATACCGCTCTGCCGCGCGGGTAACCCCCACCTGCCAATCAATCCCACCTCTAGATCAGTGGGTGACACCACCCACTGAATCTTGAGGATCATCACCCACTCCCTGTATCACTCCCCCCCCCTCCCCCCACTCCCGGGTCAGCCCCACCGCGGGCTGACTCCCACGCGCGGGTCAGTTCAGCGGGCTGACACCCACCTCCCAAGTTAGGTCTCGCGGGTCACCACCCACCTCCCACGTCAGATCTCGCGGATCATCACCCACTCCGCGATATGTACCGCAGGTACCTCCGCGCCTACATTTCCCCCTCGCCCCTCACCCTTCTCATTGCCCCATGGCTTTGAATCAGCATAGACTTACTACTCATATGGATTTATGTGGAAAAATAACGCATCCTTTTTTTTTTAACAGGGGGAAAATGCTCATGGCACTTCGGGTTGGCTAGACCACGGGAGTGTGGGACTCGGGACGCGGTACCCCTCGCCGGCACAGACCGCTTGCGCGGCAGAAAAGTGGCGAGGCCCGGCCCGCCTACCCACTAAAAACCCACCGAGCCCATCTCACTCCAATGTATGAAGGGACCGGAACCGCAAAGGCATACACCAACATCCCTCCACAGGGGGTCGGAGCATGGAGCTCCCCGACGTGCCAGTTCGTCAAATTGGGAGTCGGGCTTTGCTGGCCCAGCCGAGATACGTCGGCCGGTAGGGCCTAGCCCGACCCCGGGGGTGCGGAGCGAGGCATCTTGCACCCCCGCGCTCATTTAGGGCCATGTCAGGGCCGCTCCCGACATATCGCCGGTGCGAGCCCCACGCCCAGGGACAAGCGGTCGCCGCCGCCCGCCCCGCCTACTCCCGTCCACGGCGCTCTACGTGGCCGGGCCGGGCGCCAGGGAAGAGAACATCTCGCCTAGCACCGGGCCCCATCAGCCTGGGCCCCGTCCCGTTGCATCCCCGAGCGCTAGGGGCAGCTAGAGGGCGGGTACCCGAGAGGCGGCACTCATCGCCGCTTCCCCTTGCCGAGGACAGGCGGCCCCGGGGAGGGCGCACTAAGCGCGCCTCCCTTAGGCCTCTCCTCCCTCGAAGCCTTACTCCCCCTCCGCTCCCTCTGCGGGAGTTGAAGGGGGAGGGGTGAGAGTATCACCCTGGCCACGGGGAGGTTCTCCCCGGAGGGAGGTTCTCCCCGGAGGGAGGTTCTTCCCGGTAAAATGACGCATCCTTTAATAAGCGGAGCTTACTATTTTATTTTGTTCAAGGATGACTGTACTTCCTATCGGATTGCAAGATTCATCAAGCATAAAAGTGATGCTTTCTCAAAATTTTGTGAAATACAAAAACTCATAAAAAAACAGACTGGTAATTCACTAAAAAGATCAGAAGTGACAGAGATCTAGAATTCGATAACAAACATTTCAAACAACACTGCAAGAAACAGGGAATTGTTCACGAATATAGTGCTCAATACACAGCAGAACAGAACGGAAGAATTGAACGTGAAAATCGAACAATAGTAAAGGGAGCTCGTAGTATGCTACTTGCAGCCAATCTTCAGCCAGGTTTGTGGGCCGAGGCAGTGAATACAAGTATTTACCTGTTGAACAGACGTCCTCGTGAATTAGATAAACATATACCTCACGAGTTATGGACAAGAAAGAAAATCGCTTTGAAACATCTTAGAAGGTTCGGTTCTGAATGTTATATTCATGTTCCAAAACAATTTAGATCGAAGTTCTAAATGTCAAAGAAAATAACACTAGTGGGCTATGATGGTGACAGCTCGAACTAGAGTAATAGATCGCGGAACTCTACAAATAACAATAACCAGAGACGTCATTTTTAATGAAAAAGGAAGCTATAATCCACAGTTGGAACAACGCAAACAGGCAACTTTCTCAATCCAGGATATAGAAGATGAAAAACCTGTAAATGAAACAGATGTTAACCCTGAAGAGAAAGATGACAAAAATTTTCATGATAATCCAGACAAGGCAGACAAATACGAAGATAGAACCGCAGACAAGGTGGACCAGCCGAGGCAATTACGTAACCGTGACACGATTCAACCACCAGATCGATACAATGCATGCTGTCAATTGGCATATGCAGCCATAGTGACGGAAAAACCAAGATCGTATAATGAAGCGATGAATAGCAGCGAAGCTGAGTATTGGCACCAGGCAATGAAGGAGGAAATGAACTCTCTTGCAGCCAACAAGACTTGGTCTCTGGTTTCGTTACCGACAGGCCGAAAAGTAATAGACTGCAAGTGGGTATATAAAATCAAGCGTAGATTTGATGGTTCTATTGAAAGATATAAGGCACGGTTGTATGCGAGAGGTTTTCTACAAAAAAAAGGTATAGATTTCCATGATACATTTTCACCTGTAATAAGATATGATTCCATTCGAGTATTATTAGCGTTAGCTACAATATATGACATGGACATACAACAATTTGATGTAAAAACTGCTTTTTTGCATGGAGAATTGACTGAAGAAATTTTTATGAAACAACCAAAAGGTTTTAACACAAATCCTAATCTATTTTGCAAACTACACAAAAGTCTATACGGACTCAAACAATCGCCACGTTGTTGGAATATTAAATTCACTAGATTTTTAAAGTTTTTTAATTTTAGTCAATTAGAAGCTGATAAGTGTGTTTTTCGATCAGAAATCAAAAAAGAAATAGTATTTCTTGCACTTTATGTTGATGATGGGCTTGTTCTGTGCAGAAAAGCAGAAATAATTAATAATATATTAATGGCATTTGATTCTGAGTTTAAAATTACGCGATGTAATCCAGACTGTTGTTGGTATGGAAATTAGAAGAGATAGGAAAGAGAGAACTACAACTATTTGTCAAAATAATTATATCATAAGATTGTTAGAAAAATTTTATATGAATGAATGTAAATCAGTCGCGACGCCAGCAGAAGCTCATGTAACACTGAGTATTAACGATTGTCCTACTACCGAGTACGAAAAGGAAGAAATGAAGAAAATACCATACCGCGAGTTAGTAGGTAGTTTAATATTTGTTGCAATTGTCACACGACCTGACATAATGTTTGCAGTAAGTCAAACTAGTCGTTTCTTAAATAATCCGGGAATGAAACATTGGCAAGCGGCAAAACGAATTTTGCGTTACCTTCATGAAACCAAGGAATTAGAAATAACATATAGTGGAAATTTAGATATTCTTAGAATATATTCTGATGCAGATTTTGCAAACAATAAGGATACTCGCAGGCCAATATCCGGGTACATCAGTACTCTAGCAGATGGCCCAATCACATGGTCCTCAAGGCAGCAGAAATATGTCGCCCATTCTACCACGGAGGCGGAATACATTGCTGCTTCCGAGGCAGCACAAGAAACCGTGTGGCTGCGTACTTTACTTAAAAATCTAACAAGAGAGGCTTGCCACCTACACAGCTATATATAGATAATCAGAGTGCGATAAAATTAACGAAAAATATTGATTTTCATAAATTAACGAAACATATTGATATTAAGTATCATTACACACGTGAATGTATTGAAAGAAATATAATTGAACCAATATATGTTAGGTCAAAACAGTAATTGGCTGATTTTCTTACTAAACCGTTATTTAAAGAAAATTTTTTTAATAATCTTAAGTTCCTTAGCATATGTAATTAATATATATTCAAAGGCAAGCCGGTAGATAAACAAAAAAAAAGTAGGAGTGTTACAAATACTACTTTTAGTTTATCATTCTATTAATGTTTCTTTTAATGTTATCTGCGAGTCTATGTATTTCTTTTGCTTTTGGTCTATGACTATAGTACATGCGTACGCCGCACCGGACCCTCTAGTTTTAGTTTATAGTTTATTCGTACTCTTGTTCTTTTTCCGGCTTCTTGTCTGAACGCAAATGTTGTACTTGGTTATAATAAAGTTCTTACTTCTTACTTCTCGTTAGTAAATCGATCCTAACAGACGGACCATTCCCTAAATTAATCCTGAATAAAGTATCAAGACTATTGTTTTTTTTTGCAACGAGACAATCGTATCTCCGTGCACTTCAGTTCACTCGTTACCAGGCATTTCGCCACTAAAACCATCTTCTTATGTATTCTTCAAGTTACTTTCTTAAATAAATTTACGATCTTTTCTGTTTAACTCCGAGTGCGATTATTTCACCGAACCCGGCAATCCGACGAACTTATCCGCAACCGAATCCTCACTTTTCCGACACCGCCCGAAACTCACCAGCATTACAATTGTAATACAGGTAAATATTAGAAAAGTAGACAAACTTCTGTTAATACATAGATATTTTATTCAAAAGTTTAAAAATACAATTGTATAACAAATAATTATAAATTACAATGATCGTATGGTAGTGAACCATACCGTCTTCGTTTATCAAACGTCTGTTTATGTTTTACGCTCTGTACTCGTTATTACATTATGAAGTTCCGTACGTCTGATAGATTCAAAATGAAGTGTTGACGAGTTATTGACGTACATCCTTCATCTGTAATAACTGATCTGACAGAATAATACAATAGATGATTAATTTACTGTTTGCGAAATTAAGAGTTATACTTTTAGCTTTCCAAATTTCTACGTTACTACCATCGGGCTTACGTACAAGAAATGCGTAAAATTTCGGGCCAGCCGAAACAAAAGACTTAATATAACTACCTTCACGTAGCACTCTAATTCATTCGTCAAGTCACCCAACAATTTACCGGTTGGTGGTTCATAAGCGTTCTGAAAATTATTGCTTACGTATATACATGAATTGGTATCGCAATACAAAACCCTGTCACTGAGACGCTCGAGATATTCATATAATTTTAAACGTATTTGAGTTGTCGTGTATGCAGCTATCACAACATTTGTTAGAGCGGATGGCGTTAAATTTTCATCTGTATATGTAATACATAACCAACATATAAAACATCGTCATTAATGGGTAATATACTTGTAACATTTACTTCGTTACTAGAAAGCAGTTGTATTAATCTTTTACGCGTTGTTACAATTTCAACTTTAGGTAAATTCTCACGTTAACTAAATTTTCCCCAAAAAGAATTCAAACATAATTGAAACAGCACGGAGACCAGGATTGATACATATTTTTTCAGGGTCTAATTTAATACCCTCCGCTCGCTCGTATTCATTTATGTATTGTTTTTTAGACTCTTTAACAATGTAAACGAAAGACCAACCGCTAGTTTCTTGCTTAATTTTTAAGAAAGTATTAATGTATTCTGTGAAGTAACCATTCTCCATAGATTGGGGATTATATTACGTTACCTCGTATTGCCAAATTTCATTAATATTTACAATCTTATAACCGACACTTACAGCTTTGCGTATATCTTGTACTACCTAAGTACCGATGAATTCGCGATCGACAACATTCTCATGTGTACACGCAGTTTGACACATATTTTCGCAACATGTACGACATAAAGCAAACATTAATTTACCATGCGTACGCACCGGTAATACAGTATAATAAAGCGTACAAGGCGGTAATATTGAACAATAAACGAGTCCTTCTACTTTATCAATTTCGACATCTGTAAGTCCCGTTAATTCGCGACACTCTTCACCGATATATATTTTTGGATGTCCTACAGAAAATATACCTGTTTTATAAATATAGGGGTAAAGAGAACATACATCGACATAATGTATTTCCTCATTATCCTTTACATCATAAAGAGATACCAAGTTCTTTGTACGACTACCGTAAAAAGCATCGCGGGGATTTAACGCAGTCTAAGATACAGGATTGAATGATTTTTTAAAAACATACGAATAAATTCTTTAGATAGATGCTAAAATACGTGCATAATCGCACTACCAGATTTCTGTTAAAACATATCCAGCAGCTATAATTTTTGCTATAATAAACTGACAAGGGAAGGAACAGGTATCTCACTCTGGGATTTTAACCTTAATTTTTATGATTATTCCAGAGACAAAAAAAAGTTTACGTCTCTCGGCGTTTGATCAAATAGGCCTTAGTTTCAAAGTAATAAATTTTTGAAAATTGGCTATATCTGAAACGCGCCATATGAATCTTCCCGGTAACTGTTCTTCCAGCTCAATTGGCTTCGTGAGTTAGGTGCTTACCTCGTAATCATGAGATCCAAGTTTGTTCCCGGAGGTGAGCAATAATTTTTTTTTTTCTTTTCTTTAATAAGTGTTTTTATTTATGTTTATTTATTTTAACCATATTGATAATGTATACAAAAGTAGAATGTATAAGCCGGTTCAAACTCGGGGATCTCAGGGAGTGCAGGGAAGGGGGGGAATATTTCGGGTCGCGCGGGGGGGTCTAACCGGCGATAAGGTCCCGCGGGTGGACCAAACCGGGTGGAGGAGGGGGAGGGGGGGCTTAAAACGGGGTCACACGTGTAAACCTAACCGGTAGTTCTGCGTAATCAATGTTTATATAAACAGTGATAACGATTCGAGGACCATATTCTTGGCCGATGTTTAAATAAATTTGACACCTTTGAAATGTGTCGCGTGGAGGCAACTGGCCATTTAATGTAAACATGGACCATGTACTTGTCACTCTGTTTACATAAACATAATAAATCACACCGCGAGGAGGTGGGTATGACTGTACTTTGAAATCGGAAATGGTTCTGCGTAATCAATGTTTATATAAACAGAGATAACGATTCGAGGATCATGTTCTTGACCGACATCTTTGAAATGTGTCGCGTGGAGGCAACTACTGACCATTTAATGTACTCGTAAACATGGACCATGTACTGTTTATATAAACATAATAAATCACACCGCGAGGAGGTGTGTATGACTGTACTTTGAAATCGGAAATGTCTGTCATCACGAGGGGGATAAGCGATACGATGGCGAATATTTTGTGGGGTGTGCGCGGCTATTTCCGCGGGGCCCGCCGCCGCCGCCGCCGCCGCGTGCGTGGAGGGAATGCGCGCTGTCTACCGCGGGGTCCGCTGGGGCGATCCGCCATCCGCCGCTGGCATCACCACCACCACCACCACTATCACTATTGTTTTTCCTTGTCCTTGTCCTTGTCCTTCTCCTTGTCCTGCTCCTCCTTGTCCTCCTCCTTGTCCTCCTCCTGCTCCTCCTCCTCCTCCTTGTCCTCCTCCTGCTCCTCCTCCTGCTCCTCCTCCTCCTCCTCCTCCTCCTCCTCCTCGTCCGGAGCCCGATCTTGAGAAGGTCCGGACTGATCTTGAGCCCTCTCATCCTTATCCTCCTCCTGCTCCTCCTCGTCTGGAGCCCAATCTTGAGCCCTCTCATCCTTCTCCTGCTCCTCCTTGTCCTCCTCCTTGTCCTCCTCCTGCTCCTCCTCCTCCTCCTCCTCCTCCTCCTCCTCCTCCTCCTCGCAGTCCGATCTTGAGAAGGTCCGGACTGATCTTGAGCCCTCTCATCCTTATCCTCCTCCTGCTCCTCCTCGTCTGGAGCCCAATCTTGAGCCCTCTCATCCTTCTCCTGCTCCTCCTTGTCCTCCTCCTTGTCCTCCTCCTGCTCCTGCTCCTCCTCCTCCTCGTCCGAAGCCCGATCTTGAAAACGTCCGGACTGATCTTGAGCCATCTCACGCTGCATTAAAGCTACCCCCTGACCACGAGGAGCAACTTCGGGAGCATCACATAAATGACGAGGCGAGCGTATAGGCGGCAAGTCTACGAGGGGGGACCAAGCGACCACCCCCGCGACCAACTAGAAGCGCGTTGTAGCGATCGAGATGAGGTCGGCGTATAGGCTGCAAGTCCATACCGTGGAAGGGCAACAAGCGGCCATTCCCGCGACCACCATGGAAAATTGGTCCATCGGACCACCAATTTGCATAATTGTCTATGGGCACAACCGTAGCACGACGGCGAACGGCTGGTTCTTCCAGCCTAAAGAAACGGTAACGGGCACCCAGCTCACGAAAACGTATTACAAGCTCCCGGAAACTTATCGGTTGAAGAGGCTCAGGCACCACTAAACCTAATTCTATTTCCGGAAGCGATATTTGCACGGGAATATTTGGACCGTAACCCATTTTTGTGTTGTTACAGTCGCGCGAGCTCGACTGAGACTGAAGAGCTAGAGCATTCTCCGCTAAGACCTGACTTTACTCTCGTATACTCGCATCTTTTTAGCCAACGACTAAGCATTTGAAACACATGTTTTTTTTTTTAGCCTGACTTTATTCTCGTATACTCGCATCTTTTTAGCCTACAACTGAGCATTTGAAACACATGTTTTTTTTAGCCTGACTTTACTCTCGTATACTCGCATCTTTTTAGCCTACGACTGAGCATTTGAAACACATGTTTTTTTTAGCCTGACTTTACTCTCGTATACTCGCATCTTTTTAGCCTACGACTGAGCATTTGAAACACACGTTTTTTTTTAGCCTGACTTTACTCTCATATACTCGCATATTTTTTAGCCTGACTTTACTCTCGTATCTTCGCACATTCTTTTTAAAATATTTCAAAACTAAATATCGTGGTATTGATACTAATGTATAACTGTGGATTTTTTGGAAGAGGAAAAATAAAAAAAGGTTGCAATTTAAATTTAATAATAAACACAATTTATTGTCTGTTTTGAATACATTGTTTATGCAGTAAAAAATAAAGCTAACAGCTCACAATCGACGAGTTGACGCATATCGAAGATATTGCTCTCGCGTATCGCTTTTCCTTGATTCATTACATTGGACGCGATGTTTAAGAATTGTGTGTACTTAACATCGACTGTATCAACGATTCTAACCAAGCGCTCGAACATTACGTTGATACACTCGTACAAACTGAACATACGGCGTAACGTGGATTCAATCACTGTCACGTACACGTTAGAAGATTCGAGACGTATGAGCCTAACGTCATTCATCACACTAACTTTGATTGTTAAGGGTCCGACGCTTATAAAATTGTCCTTGTAGTCATTCCGAATTAATTTGGAAATATTCCATCGTTGCTCGTAAAGACCTTTCCACGTTTCGACAGACAGTATCAATTCTCGTCCTTGATGATCTCCTATGGCGATTTCCACGTAACTCGGTGGACCAACGTTAATTCCAATCTCCAAATACTTGTAATTCGTAGCTGTCAAAGCGTAACGTCTGCTCAATAAGCGCGCTGTACGACGCTCCGTCGAAATGCTGTAAAAGAAAATCAAAAGTTTATCACACAACGTTGCATAAACGCTATTAGAATATCGAAACTTACCCATTGCATTCCTTCTTCTCTTCACCACTGTACAATGTGTTACCTCCCTCGGCAAAGTTGCGAATCGTTCGTTCGTTCGAACCTCTGATGCAATACTGATGTTGCAAGAAATTATGATGCTTATTTGAAGATTAATGCTTCTGCACTTTTAAGGAGAGGGGAGGCTTCCCCCTCTTTCAACAATTTTATCATTGTCGTCGTTATCGCTTTCACATGTCACGACACGTTTATGCTTCTGCATTTTTTAAGGAGTGGGGGATACTTTTCCCCTCTATCAAACAATTTCATCATTGTCGTCGTTATCGCTTTCACATGTCACGACACGTTTATGCTTCTGCATTTTTTAAGGAGTGGGGGATACTTTTCCCCTCTATCAAACAATTTCATCATCATCGTTATCGCTCGAACGTGTCACGACACGTTTCCGCGGTCTGGCAACGTTGTACATGAAACGTGAAACATGACGTACATGAAACATGACGTACATGAAACGTGAAACATGACGTACATGAAACGTGAAACATGATGTACATGAAACGTGACGTACATGAAACGTGAAACATGACGTACATGAAACGTGAAACATGACGTACATGAAACATGACGTACATGAAACGTGAAACATGACGTACATGAAACATGACGTATATGAAACGTGAAACATGACGTACATGAAACGTGAAACATGATGTACATGAAACGTGACGTACATGAAACGTGAAACATGACGTACATGAAACATGACGTACATGAAACGTGAAACATGACGTACATGAAACATGAAACATGATGTACATGAAACGTGACGTACATGAAACGTGAAACATGACGTACATGAAACATGACGTACATGAAACGTGAAACATGAAAAACGTTAAACTAAACGTGAAAAACATGAAATAACGTTGGAGAAACGTTAAACTAAACATGAAAAACGTTAAACTAAACGTGAAAAAAACATGAAATAACGTTAAACTAAACATGAAAAACGTTAAACTAAACGTGAGAAACATGAAAAAAACGTTGAAGAAACGTAGATGTAATGGAGGGGAAAAAAAAACGTATCTCGTATATTATGTATGTTTATTTATGCAATTGTGTCCACCAATTGTAAAGTTTGAATACATTTTGTAAAGCACAATGTTTATTCGTACGGTGTTGCCCACATTGAAAAGTATTAGCATCATCTAGATTATTCAGATTATCCACGTCTTTGTAATCCACATCCAGGCTCTCAATGTATGCGTATTCTCGCCGACTGTCCAGAAGCAATTTTCCCAGCCATCCTCGTTTCTCATGCCCTTTGACGTACACAATCTCCTTGTTGTCAAAATTTTCATTACCCAATACTGCAGTTGTAATCACTTGTCTTGCTTTCCGGTACGGAACCACCCCGTCGGTGCCCCATCTTAGCCCATGATGCATGGCAGTGAGCCAGGAGGCGCAAGATCTTTCGGATTTCATCAGCCAATCCCATGGCTGGGGACTGTCAAAGATATTCTTCTTTTTTGTCAGCCTCCCTTCGACATATAGAAAGCTCTCGTACGGCAATGTATACAAATCCTGTTGCTGTATGGGTATTCTTACCTCGTCGCTGTGCCAGTACGTTGTGTTTGCATACGGCGAATAAGCATGGGTCTCAATCTTGACAATTCGATCGTCAAAGATTGGCTTGTCTCCGATATTTAGAATATCAGTCATTTTTTCTTTTTAATCAAGATTGTCGTACCGCGAATCCCAGTGATTGTAAAAATTTAACGTTTGATACACTGAGCTTCTTTCTCTTCTCAGTTGATCGAGTCGGATTATCAATTGATGATGATGATGATGATGTCACCGGTCTTGAAAAGAATGCGTTATCTCTCTTTGCTCGCTCAGCTCCACTCAACACAAGCATCTCACGTGTCGCGTTATCGTTTCCGAACGTGCAACCTGACGATAATTTCCTCCCCTCGAAAATCCAGCAATCGTCCGTTTTGATCGACAATGCGTATGGTAAGATCCGTAACGCTTCGTATGATCACTGGCAAGTAAATGACTGTTGCAGGCCTTTCACTGAGCTTATATCCTGAAGGCACGCTCGGAGAAAATTCATGGCTCGTATGCACACGCGCACCGTTATTGTATGCACCTGCGGTGATACTACATTCGACGCGGATAATATTTACGTTCATTATATAAATTGACATGTCCGATTCGTGCCATCTACGTGGTTGCAGTATACGCTTCGAGAATCCCAGCAGCGATCCAATGCTGTTGGCTTTGTTAAAGTTTATTTTGTAAGCGCATTTAATTTCACATTTCATCGTGTTATGATTAGCTTGAATCACTATCGCTTCCTCGCTGTCATCATTGATCACGCCGATATCGCCGCGGACAACTAGCATGTCACCGGCATCTGGCGTGTTGCGTCATGGACGTTCCTGCGAAATTGCGCGTTTCAAAAATTCGTTAATGGCCGGCAACTCGTATGTTCCCTCGGGTATCGTAATCTCCACATTGTCTTTGCCGAAATAAAATTTATTGTTTGAGGCATTTACGTTCGGTATCGTGTTATAAGTTTCAAAAAGTGTTAAACCGAGTTCGTACTCGGCATCGGTCAAATCTATCGCCGGAGAGTAATTTGCAGCGAGAACGCTGCTCTTTCCGCTCAGCGTTAGCGTAAACGACATGATGGAAAAAGCGTTCGACGAATACTGAGACTCTTCAACACCTCATCGATCTTTTTAAAAGTCAACAGTTTGTAAAAATCTCAGGCACATTTGTCCGCAGAAATTTTGATTGTACGTCTGATAGGACGTTTGATTGTACTCTATCGTAACATTGCTTCCGAAATATCGCACCAACTCTCGAGGCGGTCGAAGATTGCCAAAGCTGTCGAAATACACAACGCGGTTGCCCCTCTTTGCGTAAGCCACCCAGTGCGTGCCAGGGCCCGTGGTATCGTCCAAATTAACGATACCGCTCTCGTTTCGACGTACGCCACTCGTCGGTAAAGCATTACGCATGTACACACCTCTAAAATACGGTATGCGCATACGTCTCGCCAGCTGGTTCAATTGCACGTCGGTGGTCACGCCCGCAGGCATTTTTATCGTCTTTTCGACGTTTTTTTTTTCTCTTAGTTGATACGCCCTGTCCGCGTTTATACGGCCCGAGATAAATTCCTCGTCCGTATTTATAAGGTGCCAAGTATAGACCGCGACCTTGTTCCATCGCGCGATTGTGACGTTGCAGTTCTTCAAGTTGACGTCGCGCATCTTTGCGGGCGCTTACCGCTTCCGCTACATTTGCAGCTCCACCGATCAAAGATCCTAGAACGCCCAACATTGGTAGAATCGGTAACATGCCGCCTCGTTTTGCCGACGGAAGTACTCGTTTTTTTTTTTCGTCGTCGTCATTTTCCTTTTTCTCGTCTTTGCATTCATACCCATGCCGATCTTGGTCTTGGCCTTCATCGCTGCCCAGATGGCTGCAGCGGCGGCTCTCTCGCCCAAAGTCGAGTCTCTCGCGGTAATGCGTTTCCGTGCTGACGCTGCGAGTATATCGTCAGCAGCGTGTCTATCGACGAGTTCGTTACTCTTAAAATACGCAATATCGTGTTTGCGGCACGCTGCGTCCAATGGATTTACGCCCGTGTCGCCTCTGGCTAATCGTTTCTTCAGCCGAGTGCCCGGACCGCAAAACTGGTAACCGGAGATATGTAACTCGAAAGGAAGCGCGTTTATCGCTCGATTCAGCAAACTTCCGGTGTTGTTCGACGCTGACATTCGCTGCAATCTTTTATCCTCGGTGCAGGGCCGTCGATGTGCGTACGCTGCCAAGGTTGATTATAATGCTCGTCGCAGCGACGATAAGTTTGAACTACCGGGTCCACCTGTATATGTTTCGGAAGCCGTTCCCAAACGTGGTCGATGTAATTACCGTACACGCGTAACAGTACGACTTTAGATATATATTGCAACTGCTCAGCGCTTAGGTCCAGAATATCGCTGGAATGTGACAGCGCGAGAAACATTTTTGATACTGAGCTACTCAAGATTTCACACATCTATAAATAGGCCCTCGACGCGTCACGCGAGTTTAGTGTGAAACATGAAATTCGTGCGGCAGTCGCTGACGATACGCGTCACAAACTGCGACGAGAAATTGCGAATGATGGGGGACAACGCGCAGTTGCGGAAACACGGTGAAATGCTGCCGAGTACCATCCGCGCAATAATTGCGGGACCATCTTCGTGCGGCAAAACTAATGTTCTGATAAGCCTGCTCGAGAGTCCGCATGGTGTACGTTTCGAGAATGTTTATATTTATTCCAAGTCGCTGCAGCAGCCTAAATATCAATATCTCGAAAATCTGTTGAAATCGATCGATGAAATCGGCTACTTTACGTTCTCCAATAATAGCGACGTTATTCCACCGAGCGAGGCTCGTCCGAATTCGATTTTCGTCTTCGACGACGTTGCAATACGCAAGATGCGATCAGAGAATACTTTTCAATGGGTCGCCACTCGAATGTCGACTGCTTTTATCTTTGTCAAACGTACGCGAGGATACCTAAACATCTGATACGCGATAACGCCAATCTCCTAATTCTGTTTAAACAGGATGGTACCAACCTCAAACACATTTACAACGATCACGTAAACACCGACATGTCGTACGACGAATTTTGTGCTTTGTGCCGTGCTTGTTGGCAACAAAAGTATGGATTTCTAGTGATAGACAAGGACAGCGCGCTTAGTAACGGACGATACAGAAAAGGATTTAACGAGTTTGCGGTACCGCAAAACGATTAGTCATTATCGATACGTCAATGTTGAACGTTAACATGGCGGAAAATAACAAAGATATACGCAAGCGTGAGCAACTCGCGAGGGAGATTGAAAAAACGAGCGATGCGATCCGCAAGAAACATCGCGCTTTAAAAACCGGCAGGATCGAGGAGGAAATTGCAATGGAGAGACGTTTCAAGCCCATCGTCGCACCTCTGAAACAGATTGTCGAGGAATCTCAGCCGATTAAAAGAAAAGAAGAAATCAAGGAAGAAAGAATAATTAAGAAAAGACCGAGCGACGACGATGGTGCATCTTACGAATTGTCGAAAGCAACATCGAGCAAAAAGCAACGTTTTGAACAAGCGTACGACGCAATGGATTCACCAGCGATAATGTCAACACCGCGTACGATGATTGGTCCTGCAACATTAACTAACAAGGCTCTCGAGGACGTTTTCGAAACCACAGACGATTCGTTTGGAACGTCTGTTCAACATCAGATGCAAACGTTGAAAGGTCGAAAAACGTTGTCTGAGCATTTTGGCCCGCTCGGTCAAAAGTACATTGGAGATTTCTTCAGCGGTGGTGGAAAAGAGAAAATTATAGACACCGTGTATGGTGTTCGTCTCGACAAGGATGGAATGATGCTTGGTAATAAAAAGTTTGACGTGGACATCAATGATAACATAATTATCGATGGTGTGCGATACGCTGGCACACCCGGTCTTTACGAGTTGATTTTTAAGAGACTCCCCGATGATTTTCTCTATAAGGAGGACGATTTGCAAAAGTACAAGAGCATATTGTTAACTACAAACGTACATAGACGTAATTACACCGCGGAGAGTCGACTACGAGGCAACAAAGGATACAAGTATAGATACGTGATCGCACCATTGATGTCAATCGAATCTACACCAAAGAGAACGAATAAATCCGGAAAGGGATTACCTCGCGCTATGATACTAAACGACAACGCGATTGATTACGTGCACTGGGACGATCCCAACAAATTAGTAGATCGTCTACGATTGCTAGACGCTTCACATCGAGCGGGCAACGACGCTCACGGCAACGAGATGTTGTCCATCGTGGAAGAACTTCGTGAAGCTGGCATAATTATAAATTAAATCGTATACCCACGAAACGAGTCAGACGAGAGGTTGATTTTGTTTGAGAAGGACGTGCGATAGACGACAAAAATGAGCAGCAATGAACGTCGAAAAGACGATTACGAACGTTTAACGAATGACTTTGAACGATTCTTAAATAAAAATCGGACGTTTCAAGAACGGTTATCAGACAATTATCGATCGGCTCAAGATCGCTATGAAAAGACACAAGAACGAGTGAAGGATGGTTATCGAATGGCCGTAGATCGAGTCAAAAATGAGTATGAAAAATTATCTAATCGACAGAAACCGGAAGACAAAGAAAAGTTATTAAAGGAAGACAGAAAATACTGATAAATGGAGAAAAAACGTTTTTTTAAACAAAAGTAGAGGAACTTTGCAATTTATAATATATTATAAATTACATCGTGTAACCGCTAAACGAGTCAGTCGTAATGCAATTCGTTTACGCGCCGAAATATGAGTTCATCGAAGAAAACAATAAGCTGCGAGAGGCGAGGAATCGTCGAAGAATTACACGCGTCAGCTAGACGCAATTTTCCTAGAAGACGTGTTATAATCAAAGGATTCAACGATTTTTGGCAAGCTGATATCGTCGAGATGCGTCCCTATTCAAAGTACAATAGAGATCATAATTACATACTTACCGTCATCGATGCGTAGAGTAAATACGCCTGGGCAGTACCGCTCAAGAGCAAGGCTGGGCGTGAGACGGCTGACGCAATCGCCAAGATAATTCGAGAGAGCGGAAGATGCCCGAAAAATTTACAAACGGATATGGGAAAGGAATTTTATAACGTCGATGTGCAAAAAGTCTTGAAAAAGCATGACATTAATCATTATTCTACATATTCGGTTTTAAAAGCATCGATAATAGAGAGATGGAATCGCACACTTAAGAACGATATGTGGCGTATGTTTACACTTAACGGGTCGCACAAGTGGGTCAACGAACTGCCGCGTCTGGTGTCGGATTACAACAACCGCAGGCATCGTACTATCGGCATGCGACCAGTCGACGTTAATTCGGAAGTTGCTGAAAAACTCCAGGGTACTGTATACACTCACATAAAAATCATGGGACCCGCGAAATTCAAAGTAAACGATTCGGTGCGCGTGAGCAAGCACAAAACGACATTCTCTAAGGGGTACACCCCCAATTGGACCACCGAGGTGTTTAAGATCGTTAAAGTACAGCGCACTAATCCCGTAACTTATCTCCTAGAAGATTATCGCGGTAAACAAATAGCGGGTGCCTTCTATGAGTACGAGTTGCATCGCACGACTCATCCAAATGTATACCTGGTAGAGAAGACAATAAAGAAGAAAGGAAACAAGGTTTACGTCAAGTGGCTGGGATTTGATGATTCGCACAACTCATGGATAAATAAAAAAGATGTTATTTGATTTATTTCAATTAAATATGTATATATTTTATATCATATAAGCGTTTACAAAATATATAAAATGAATACAAACAATTTTTTTGGTCTTTATTCTTCTTCTATCCTTATTAATACAAAATGTCATATAAAAATTTTTATTAAAAGACGTATATCTAAAATTTGAAAAAATATCAAAAATATCTTATTCATAAAACGTCAAATATATATTAAGCGTGTAACATATATGAAACAATACATAAGATGTATAAAATGAAGCATACAGAATATAAAACAAAGTATAAAGTATGAATAACTTATATAAAATATTGCTAGCATATTAAACGTGTAAGAAATATAAAAAAAATGTAATAAAATAAAAGATTAAAATGCATAATATTTGTAAAAATGTGAGAACATCTTATGATTATAACTGTATCTGCCAATGTCCCCATGGTAATGTATTTGTTAATGATGATGGAACAAGGTATCTTTTATCATCATATGGCGAGAGCGCCACTTTGGATTCTGAAACCGTAAACACTTGATGCAGCTTCGAACGTATACACGATTGGCTACGAGTTAATTCTATTTCATCGTTCAAACATCGCATATAATCTTCAAAAGTAATAGTTCGCGCTACTACATTGTTTTTCACACCTTTCGCTTTTTTGGTATCCTTTTTACCATCTACTTTGATCGCGTACATCTTTGCTCTAAGCCCTACAAATTCGGTTATGATCGCACCGTTGTTTTCATCTTTCATTAGACCGAGGACTTTTTTATTCGCGAGAGGCATACCGTACGGGTTGTCTGCGGGATAATCGCTTGTATCATATCTCGCTATATCACGTTTCATCGTTGAATAAATATCATCGCACTCGAGGAAATAAACAAGACTATCAGTATCTGAATATAACAATTTGCACTTGTCTTTATATAGCGGAAACATATATTCGTGATGAAATTCGTACAAGCAGATTTTTGATATGTCAAGTATGCACATATCCACATAAATCGGCTTGTTAAACTTCACCTCGAGTTTACGCAGTTCGACGGCAACTAAATTTTCCGCAAAGACGCTGCGGCTGTGAAAATTTGGTTTAGCGATTATTGCCTCTGCACCGTAACGTCCTTTCCATTTTGTCAATAATTTTACGTCTACGTGATTACGTACGTTTTCCATAGTTTTTCCAAACACGGCGTTGTTCATCAATTTGTACAAATTCTTTTCAAAATCATTTTTTGCGCTCATTCTAAATTTTGTGTTCAATTCTATATAATCGCGAAGCCATGGAGATTGAGCAAACTGTAATACGCGATGAATTTTTGTTACGCGAAGCCCATTGCGCGTGCATTGTTGCAAATAACGGTAATGTATCACATACCGCTTTTTATCGTACAACGTTGCGAGAAGTTTTTTCTGCCGTGATCCTGGCGGTTTATCGTGTGTAGGACAGAAAGATAAGTCAGTGTGTCGATCGTGCAGACATTGTGGATATGTGAGATCGACTTCTAGCACATACCCAGTGGGCGAATCCGAAGCGATCGCGTTCACGTCAAAATTGTCAACGTTTTCGATCCATTGAAACTCACCGTATGGTAATGGTTGACACATCGCAAAACCATACATATTGTTTATGTCAAAATACATTAGATAAGACGATGGTTTCGATGGATCGTAAGAACGCATGTACTTATTATTGGCTTTAGCATATCTACCAGAGCATTGACTCAAACCACCGCGTATACCGCGTTCTATAAATAAGATCATGTCTATATCGGTGAGCAACTCAAATCTTACGCGTATTAGTTTCAACATTGCATCCCAAGTGTAGCCTGGCAATGTGTAATAATGCGCGGGATCAAGACCATAACTATTAATGCTACTTTCGCGGAAGTTTTGAAAAATATCAGCCAATAATAAGACATCGGTCTTGAGATATAGATCGCTGTATTCACCCAGGGTTTTGATTGAGAACCGCTGCCAAACTTTCTGAGCATGAGCATAATCTGTCTGTTATACCGTCTGCTTGGTAAGAGAACTATAAAATGATTCACGCGGTGGCAGTTGCGTTTCATACAGTTTGTCAACATTATCCACGTATTCGTATGGAAAGACACCTTTGCGTGTCAACAATTCAAAGTCTTCATTTGATAACGAGGAAAATTCCGAATGAGAAATTTTTAATTTATCAAGACTTAAAAATGATGCCAATTTGTCAAGACTTGAACTTAAAAACTTGTACGAATCGATGAACCGTAGCCGTATACAATTTCGTGCATTTTTGAAAATTATGTCTTTATCACAAGTATTTTCAACGTATTTGGTAAAAGATATATATTTTTCTTTATTTATTGGTAGTAAATCGATTTTGCCTTCGAACGTGGTGGCAATTTCTTTTATGATGAAATGTGCATCGTAACCAGATAAATTATGAAATACGATCGGAATAACGTATGAATTTTTGTAATTTAAATTACAATCTGAATGAGCTGGACCACGGTAAGACCCTGTCATGGCAATGATCGCGCACACGTATACTATTCGGTGCGAACGGTTTTTCACAGATATGACAATTCCTCGCGTTACTGTATGCCTCTTGCTGCTCTTTAGTTAATGATTCCATAGGACAATTGGCGGATATTCTGGCTTTCACGCTATACGCCAGGTTTTCGAGTTCTTTCGCGAACCACACGACGCAATCGTTATCGCGACGAAAGTGATACTCTGACAACGCGTCGTCGTATGAGCACTTAACATAATATGCTATACTAAATACCTCGTGATGCTGATACAAGAAATTTGAAGTGTTCTCTGTTCCTGGGTCAATCTTCCGCAGTATGCACTCCAAATCTGAATAAACAACAAAGGGTACACGCTCCTTGTTGTTGTAATTATCGAATTCAAGCCACTTGTTATCCTCGCTCGGTAGTAGAACGGCGCAGTCGTTTAATTGCTGACAATCCACTTTGTGTGACTGCAACTTTTCTTCTGAGCTGAAGTAATGCAGACAACTATAAAAAACAGAAGACGATTCTTAAAATTAAAACAATTTTTATAAGTGAGAAATATTTTTTTTTAACAGATTTTATTATTACACTTACCGATCACAGATGAATTTCCTGTGTTCGTTTTTGCTCAGCTGTGAACTGACCAGTCGCGACAGGTTCTTAATCCACGCAAAGTGGCCGTGAGTGACGTCATGTTTATCTTCCACGTAGAAAAGATTAACGTGTTTCTCCTTTTTATCTTCAGTCAGGCATAACGGTACAACGTACTGTATCTTTTCTTTTCTATCAAGTTCAGTACCGTACACGTTCACCGACACGTCGTTTAATCGTTCAAATTTTCCAATGTCTTTCACTTTCATTGGAAATTGTATATCGTCAAACTTCAAAACAGTCGAATAATGCGGATATGACGACTCCCGGTCTGCGTTTCTTTCGGCAGGGTACAGAGCGGCCACTACCGACCACGCGAAACACGCATTGTTTTTCGATTGCACATTAATCACGGCACGTTTATTCTTTATTCCCCGCGGCAATTCGATGCAACATCCCGCGTGCATGGGATTATGTTTATTAATGTTTACCGTTAAATTGAGTATTCGCGTAAGAGCCCAATCGCTATCGCGTTCTTGGAATTCGTCCAGCATCGCCAACGTGACATCGATGACACTCTACTGATACCACTCGCGCAAATTTGATGATCGATAAAGTTCATTGTTCTTCGTAGCGATATTTTTAATATTACGTTCATCATGATTATTAACATATTCACCATTAAATACGGTGTTTACCTTTACACTATCATGTTTCGCGATAGCGTCTTGCACTCGCTCAATCACCAAATCACTGGCGTCCTCCAAAAAATGTCGCGGCTCGATATAATCAATGTTAATAACAGCGCCAGTCACAATGCGATTCTTGAACGCGGTCTCGATCTCGCGCCATACGAGCGATTGCTTATCATCAGCGCCAGTGCTTGCATAATTGCCACCAACATGCACGAAACGTCTTTCTAACTGCGCTTTTTCACCTTTGAGTCGCGCGATTCTTGACACAAGTGATTGTCTTTTTCCCACGGCGAGTCGAGGACGTTTGGCACTACAATGTTCTTCGAGCTGCGCGAGACACTCGTCGCATCGTTGCAACCACTCGAAACATTCAGCTAAATTTGCAATCTGCGAGCATTGCTCGAGCAGTTCGCGTTCCACTCGCTCACTATTTTCCATTTTTCAAAAATGTTTATCACAATATTTTCATGTTAAGGAAATATAGCATCATAACGAAGTTCCACTGGTGAAGTTTCACTATGTTTGTCAGAAAGCTTGCCACGAATCATGTGATTGCACGTATAAAGCTTTGAGATTATTTCATCATTACAATTACCATTATAATTTGATATATCAATAAATGTACGATAATGGTATCTGCCATGTAGAGAACAACGAAACAATCTATTTTCATGTTGATGTGTTAAGGTAGCACAGTATTTACTTGTATCAGAGGCAAGCGCGTTATCAAATCCAAGTTCTCGACCACGAAGGAGATGCACTAACAAACAAGAATGATTATTGGTTTCCATGCTCTTTTTTTCACTGAGCGTATTAAAAATAATAATTGTTCAATGTAAGCACACTCTGCACATGTTAGCTGGAATATACACAAACATGGGCTGGTGGCATTTGGAGCAGATACGTCCGTCAAGTCGTTCAAGAAAATCTGTTTCGTGGATTTGAACGGCGTCCATTGAGTCCAATTCGATGTCAGAAAGTTCAATCATGCACGATGCGCAAACGGCAAGGGCACCACCCGTCGAGTAGTAAAATTGTATCATGCAATGTTTCGTGCGATTCAAAGCGCGTAGTTCAGCAACTGATACAACACGAATCTCAGGATGCTCACTTAGATCACTGTCACATCCGTTATCGTTTGACATCTCTTCATCACTTTCTTCGTCTATTAAATCTTCAAAATTTATTTCTGCATTTTCAAATGCATCATTCACTATGTCCAGAAACTCGTCGTCTGCAATATTATCAACCATTTTTTTAGAGAGTAACTATTACGACTGATTCGGTGTCCACATCGAGACTGACCGTATAATACATTCGCCAAACTTATAACCGAAACATGAGTTTTGTTTAATCGATCGAAATATTAACGCTTCCCTCTTGCATCATCTAAATATTGTTTCAACGTGCAGCAGCCGGATTATCGGCGCTTATCTTTACTAAGAAAGATACCTTGCACGATTAGACATGCCACTGGGTGGCAACCGCACACAAAAAAGAGCTCACGTAAACAAATCTAAATATTATTTACACGTGTCATTAGAAGCCGGATTATCGGAGCTTCTCTTTACTAAGAAAGATACCTTGCACAATTAGACATGCCACTGGGCGACAACCGCGCATGAAAGAGAGCTCACGTAAACAAATCTAAATAATATTTTAACGCGTTATTAGCACAGCTGAAAGAGCTGTTCAGCGCTTTTCTCTCTCTCTTGCATCCACCTTGACCAAAAAATTATTAGAGGATAGCGAGCGTTGGGGGACGGCGGCGGTGGCGGCGGCGGCGGCGGCGGCGGCGGCGGGCCCCGCGGAAATAGCCGCGCACACCCCATAAAATATTCGCCATCGTATCGCTTATCCCCCTCGTGATGACAGACATTTCCGATTTCAAAGTACAGTCATACACACCTCCTCGCGGTGTGATTTATTATGTTTATATAAACAGAGTGACAAGTACATGGTCCATGTTTACATTAAATGGTCAGTAGTTGCCTCCACGCGACACATTTCAAAGGTGTCGGTCAAGAACATGGTCCTCGAATCGTTATCTCTGTTTATATAAACATTGATTACGCAGAACTACCGGTTAGGTTTACACGTGTGACCCCGTTTTAAGCCCCCCCTCTCCCTCCTCCACCCGGTTTGGTCCACCCGCGGGACCTTATCGCCGGTTAGACCTCCCCGCGCGACCCGAAATATTCCCCCCCTTCCCCACATCCCCCTGAGATCCCCGAGTTTGAACCGGCCTATACATTCTACTTACAAATTTTTAAAATAGAAAATTTAATTTAATATCACATTCTAAACATTAATTTAAAGTTAATTTAAAGGGAATTTTAATTCAAGTAATAATATTTAAAATAATAAATAAATAAATAATAATAATAATATATATGTTATTTGTAATAAATATATTTTAAAAATTTCTATACTATTATATATCAATATGATCAAAATAAATAAATAAAAAAAAGATTATTGCTCACCTCCGGAAGCAAACCTGAATCTTACGATTATGAAGCAAACACCTAACTCACCGAACCAACTGCACTGGTTGAAAATACGGTTACCGGAAGGCTCATATGGCGCGCTTCGGATAGGGCTAATTTTCACAAATTTATTACTCCGAAACTAAGGCTTATTTGATCAAACGTCGGAAGACGGAAACTTTTTTTTGTCTCCAAAATAATTTAAAAAATTGGGGTCAAAATCCCAGAATGAGACACCTGGTCCTCCCCTTGTGAGTACTTTCTAAACGGGTGTCCATTGTATCATTAACGATACCTTGATTTCTCTTTACAGTGTAGCAGCAGGTACAACCATGCCAATAACAACTGTGGAATTGCAAAACATGTTTAATCGTCACACCGTTATTTATTTCTTCATGATAACCGTCAACTAAAACACCTTTAGGTAATCACGTCTTACGACCATGTCCAGCGGGAACTATAACACGACCCCATTTATGCTCTGTTTAAATCAACCAAGAAACAGCTTTACGCGATTGATTTTGCCCCCAGCGATAACCGCCCGTTGGTATAATACCAATTTTCTTCTTTTGAAGAAAATTTTTACGATAACACTTAAATAGGCTGATGCTATTGTGGTACTTTCCTCGAAAGGGCGAACCTTACTACATTTAATAAACATTTTACAAAAAGCTAAACAGGCTTTATGTAATATCGTCACATCATGTTTACAATAATGTACAATTTCTTTTTTAAAATCGAATTTATAATTTAATTGCTTTGCTTCAATATACCAAAATAAAAACCATTCGCGCTCATTATTTCGCATATAACAACTTGAATAATATTTCAAATCTGGTAACGGACTTATATAATTTTGATTTTTAGGCGTATTAAATTAATATAGAAATATACCTTTTGTATTAAGTTCAAAAGCTTTTGGTAAAACACTTAATATGCAAAGGCATATGAAGATACTTTAAACTATCGAGAAATGTAGAGTGTCCTATCGTCATTACAATGATATTTGTACCGTTTAGTATTATTGATGGCATCTCATTTACACCGCCTCTTGTAGCAAAATGTCTCAAAATGAATTGAGCATCAAAAGCTTTCGCATTATGAGCTATACAAATTTTGCGACTAAACAAGCGTAATGGCCTTGTAGCTAAATCAACGAGTTGCTTTACAGGGTCTTGATCGAATACATATTCATGTATACCGCAATATTGACATAATTTTGTCATATCGTCATCATTATCTTCTAAATAAAAAGTACATGCTTGTTGAACAACACAAATTTGGTACATGTTCACATTTTTTATCATCCCCTCTAATGTGTGTGTTTTGTTGTATTTCAAAATAAAAACAATATTTTTGGTTGTTTACCGGTAGTTTGTTTTATAGATTGTATATAGCATAAATAGTTAATATGACAAAAACTTTACATGTTTTGCTATATACCACGCTACAATCATGTTTCCTTTTTTTATCGACTCCAATAAATCTTGAGCACGTATCACATATTTTTAATGTATCGCAAACACTTTTTTTAATTTTTTTTTTCTCTTATTTGTGTCGTTTTTAAATGCTGTTGAAAAAAAATCGTTGTTATAAAAAGAGCGTTTAAAAGAATTGCATTTAATACGGGATTTGCGGTTATTATACACGGTGGTCCACCCGTACAGCAATTACATTTGCGTGAACATTTATGATCGCTTATTCTAGTATACGCTACATTGCAAAATAAGCAAAAGCATCTGCTTCCTACAGCAACGCGTAAATTTAGAATCGCCTTGAAATGGGGTAATCTTCGATAATGTAGAACACGTAGCATGTGTACGACGCTGTTGAATTAATTTATTACATAAGCCGTTCTATCATATAAAGACTTTCCATCGCGCTCTAACGTGTCAATCACGTATACAATTATAGCTACACCCGAGTTTGCTAAGTATTTTTGAAAATACTCTAACTCCGGTGTAGAGCAACCATTAGGCGATATATTTATTTTAGCATTTCTTACAAGTTCGAGCGCCTTTTCTTTTTGTAGTTTACCTCTAGCCAAACGTATAGCCATCCAATAACGATATAGCTGACCCGAACAAATTTCATCGCGTTCTGCATATGCCAAAGCTGTTACTAATGAACGTGGCAGGCATAAATTATCGGTATTTGTTATCGTTAATATAGACTGTTTTGCCACATTATCATGAGTTAATTTTCTTCGCTAACATCCGTTTACGCTGAGTATTACGCAACATGTTATCGTACACCTGTCGTTAACACAAAAAATTGTATTACTTTGTGCAGCTCGACTCACTAGCCCTCATAAGTCTATATATTGAAAATCGCGTATATAACGGAAAGATAACCACACAGGACCAAGTGAAAAAGTATCAGCTATAAATGTTACACCTATGTAATCGTCAGGATTACTCGAATTTGTAAGATATGCGTGTATTTCTGCAAGTACTTTATCCAACCACATTAACGGATCCATACCCTCTGGAGTCTGACGAATAACGAGCGTTATTTCGCCGACCGTGCGCATCAAACCGTTAAAAATAGTGTTGGTTCTTGCTCGATATATTAAATGTTATTGGGTCTCTGACTTCATTTCAAACGTGTTGTAACCCGTCTCTTTCTTCAATAAGATCCACATTTATCGCTCCTTCTCTTCTAGTCTCACGCATCTCTTGTTTTTCCCCCTCTTCTACAGCTAGAGCGATCACACCCCACTTGCATTGATGATATACTAGTAGTAATACATTAATGATCACTATTGTAATTCTTTTACTAGTTTTTTTTTTAATGTATTTATTACTAACATAATCTTCAAAGTGTTTAAACAAGTTTACAACCTCTGTCGTATGACTTACAAGCACAGACTCTGCATGAGATAAATAAATAACATCTTATCACGCACGCACGCACGCACGCACGCACGCACGCACGCACGCACGCACGCACGCACGCACGCACGCACGCACGCACGCACGCACGCACGCACGCACGCACGCACGCACGCACGCACGCACGCACGCACATACACATATACATATATATATGACTATCGATCACTTTGGAACCAATTTTTCGCAAGCATTGGCTATTTCGGCAACTTCTGTCTACTTTGACACCCGTCGCAAAAGTTTTATTGTTTAATCATATACTTTGGCAACCATTGCCAAACTATACTGTAATGGTAGAAAGATTATATTGGCAACACATATGTAATTTGGCTACCGTTGCCAAACTATACCGTAACGGCAAAAGGGCTATTTTGCCAACACATGTATACTTTGACTACCGTTGCCAAACCATATTATAAAATGATTATGCTTGCAACACAAGTACACTTTAACACTATTACATGAAAATTTAATGATTTTTTTATTACAATATGAGAATAATTCTAACAGAATATACATATGAAGGAAAGTCGCCAAAACTTGCACATTATTTTGTTTGTGGATTATATTCTTTAAACAAAATTAAAAATAAGACTTAAACACATACCAGGTGTATGCATAAGTTTTTTCCGATTTTTTGGTAAAAAAAACACTTAATTTTCAAGGAAAATTAATTTTTTTTTATTCAAAATATTGGCCATCGGCTTCTACACATTTTGCCCATCTTTCAGGTAATTTATGAATACCATGCCAGAAAAACTGCTTGTCTTTTGCGGCAAACCATTTGTCGAGCCATTTTCCAACTTCCTCGATAATTGCTGAAGTGCTGCTCTGCGAGCGCGTGTCCCATTGATGCGAAGAGGTGATAGTCAGATGGCGCCAGGTCTGGGGAGTACGACGGGTGCAAAAGGATGTCCCATCCAAGAGATTTTAAGGTGTCTTTCACTGGTTTTGCTGTGTGAGACGGCGCATTGTCGTGTAACAAAATCACTTTGCCATGTCTTCTGGCCCATTCCGGTCGTCTTTTGATTAATGCGTTGTTTAAATTAATCATTTGTTGGCGATAGCGTTGTGTATTAACGGTTTTGCCGGGCTTCAAGAGTTCATAGTACACAATACCGCTCTGGTCCCACCAGACACAGAGCATGATTTTCTTGCCAAAGCGATTTGGCCTTGGTGTTGATGGACCGGCTTCGCCAGGTGAAAGCCGCGATTTTTTCCGCTTCGGGTTTTCAAAATAAATCCATTTTTCGTCACCCGTCACAATTCGATACAAAAATGATTTTCTTTCGTGGCTTTGAAGCAGCATTTCACAAGTGACTTTGCGATTTTCCATTTGACGTTCATTCAAATTGTGTGGGACCCATTTACCGAGTTTATTGATGTTTCCCATTGCTCGTAAACGTCTGCTAATTGTTTCTTGTGATACATGTAATGCTTCTGCTAATTGCCGTTGAGTTTGAGTTGGGTCATCATCCAATAATTCCTGCAATTGCTCGTCTTCGCATTTTTGTGGTCTACCATAGCGCTCACTGTCTTTCACATTGAAATCACCACTTTTAAATTGTCGAAACCATGTCTCACATGTTCTAATCGATGGAGTGTGGTCACCATATGTTTCTACCAGCAAACGATGACTTTCAATAGTCTTTTTTTTTATTAAATAAAAAAAGCAATGCGTGCCGCAAATGTTGTTTTGAGGCACAAAATTTGACATGATCACTGAATAATAAAACAAAGACGCTAGTTTTTGGCGGACTCAACTTGTGTGTGTTTGTAGTTCTATGTCAGACGAACAAAATGACGTATGTGTCAAATTAATACGCTGCGTACTTTTCGCTCGCGCCATCTCTTAGTGAAACCGGAAAAAACTTATGCATACACCTGGTAAAGTGAAGGGGCCCTGTTTGATGCAGCGCAGTGATGTTATATTTCAATCCGCATTACGAGAAACATAAAACAGAAAAATACTGATACAAATGCCATATAATAAACAATACATCATTCAGCATTTTTATCTTGCAAATATCGTTGTTATGAAATATTTTCTAACCTCTCGATTTACCTTGTAATAAATTATTAAATTCTTATCGAATTGTTTGTAAATTTTTCACGTTTAAAAAACTGAATATATATATATATATATATATATATATATATATATATATATATATATATATTCATTACTGATCTGTTGAAATGCATCAGTGAAGGATTTACAATAACTCTGTAAAAATAATAATGGGTTATTACATAAGGTTAGAAAACATGTTATAACAACACTTGTAAGGCTGAACGCTTAATATATTTATTATATATATTGTAGCATTTGAATCAGATTTTTTTTTAAGACATTAATTAGGTGCATTACTATTTTCAGCGAATTTGAAATATCTCTTAACAAAAAGCACACAGCTTATTGTCATGTTTCTAACAATATCCTAACAATTAATTCTTTTTGTTATCAGTGTCAAACAGCAGATATCCATATTATCCTGATGAATAGCGTATGGAATAATCGTGCCATAATAGAAATATATTTATAACGCAAAACGCAACTTTAAAATTTTATGTTTAATTGCTGTCTATATAAAAGTGCAATAAGATATACATAATAATGTGACTTAATAACATTTCTACTAAAATTATAATATAATATTATTATGCTATTTATTAACATTATTAAATGCTTATTCCAGATATAAAGGAGATGAAAACAATATATTTATGTATCACGTCACATCAACATACATACCTTATTACAATTTAAAAGATATTATCTGCAACGCAATATACTGCTATTCAGCAAATAAACAGAAAAGAAATGATTTTCTAAGATATTATAATCCTATAGCAAAAGAAATATCAAGTTTTTCGTAGCATTTCATAGGATTCTAGTAGCAAAGACGCTACTAGTAAATAATAAACTCTCATTTAAAAGAATCTCATGCTACGTTAACACATTTTCTCCTGTTAGCTAATAATAGACATATACGAGGTGTGTTCAAAAAGTATCGCGAATTTTGTGTTTTTTCAAAAATTATTTATTTATTCATGAATATCTATTTTGTCCCCTTCAAAGTAATCCCCATGAGATATTATACACTTGTGCCAACGGTTTTTCCAATCTTCGAAGCACTTCAAAAAATCATTTTTTTTTTATCTTGTTCAGCTCCTCCTTCGATGCCGTCTTTATCTCGTCAAGCGTAGCGTAACGTCGTCCTTTCATGGGCCTCTTCAGTTTAGGGAACAAGAAAAAGTCACAGGGGGCCAGATCTGGGGAATACGGTGGCTGCGGCATCATTAGTGTGTTGTTTTTGGCCAAAAAGTCGCGCACAAGCAACGATGTGTGAGCAGGGGCGTTTGGTACGAATTTCGCGGCGACCCGTCTCATGCCCAAATCATTGATAAAAATCGAATGGCACGAGCCAATCGATATGTTTAGGTCCTCAGCAACTTCTCTAACGGTGATTCGACGATTGGCCAATACCATTTTCTCCACTTCATTAATTTTTTCGTCTGTTGTTGAAGTGCTCGGGCGTCCGGCACGCTCTTCGTCGTTCACATCTTCTCGGCCTTCTGAGAACATTTTGTACCACCGATAAACGTTGCTTCGGTCCAAGGTAGCTTCTTCGTATGCCACAGTCAACATTCGGAATGCATCCGCGCACTTAATTTCGTTTTTCACACAAAATTTGATACAGGTTCTTTGATCCATTTTTTTGAATAGGTAAAAATCGAAGACGATCCAAAACACGTGCAAGCAAAGCAGCTGTCAACAATTAAGTGAACATTCAAAATGGCCGAGCTTGTCGGCATAAGTGAGAGACATGAGTACCAACATAACGCCACAAAAAGATCGAAATTCGAATATACGTAACCCGCGAAAATTCAAAATTCGCGATACTTTTTGAACACACCTCGTATATATATATACCACGTGATTAACTTCCGCAACGTCGTGCTTAAATGCAGTAAAGGGTGCTCAAAGTATATGGAACTCCTGCAGTGGCAGCACAATTATGAACTCTAATTTAACGCATTGAAAACCTTATTGCAAAGTGTATAAAGCAGGAAGATATCCACTTTCCAATCCACTACTTTCCTTATCTTCATTACGACCTAAAAACTATGTATATATTTAGTAAGTATGTATCTTAAAATATTGTCTTTATTCTAATCATTCCAGTTATAAATAAAAACAAAAAAATGCATGTTCTAAATTCTTAGATAATATATTCAAATAAAAATATATATTCACAAAAGAATACGTTAAATCAATTGAAGAGATTCGTAAATAGCAAGTAACATGTAGAGAAGATATAAAAATTATCAATTATTATTGTTTCTACAATTATTTAATGATGAATAAATTAAACATAATTGAAAATTTTTAATTATCAATTATGTTTAATTTATTCATTATTAAATAATTGTAGAAATAATAGTAATTTATAAATTATATTATAAACTTTGAGTTTTAATATTTTGTAAATTTTTACAACAAATCCTGAAAACTTTTTGACCATTTATTATTTTTATAAAAGCAAGAATATTTGACATGTATTAATTTATTTCTGCATTTACATTTATACCACGTAAATATTTACAAAACATTATAAGTTGTTTATAATATAATTTATAAATTACTATTTCTTTTACTATTCAACTATAAATATACAAATATAACTGACAACTTTATTTGGATCTTCTCTAATGTTAAGAAGTTTAAAACGTATAACTATTAACCGATAACTGTTTATAATGTTAATATACAAAAAATTATTATTATGTAATTTTAAAGGAATGTAAATTTAATGTTGACTTTATGTATAAGAAATTATTGTTTGAAAAACAAATGATTAAAATAATTATATTTGAAGAATATACATAGTCATTTTAAATTCATGATCTCAATTTAAACATACAAGTGCAACATTTTACAAATATTAAATTTTTATGTATTTAATACTAAATGTTGCAATTATATCTTTCTAATTAGCAATCAAAATATTTTGATCGTACACTCACCGTAATAGATTGGAACAATATGGGACAATATGTTTGTCAAAATGTTTGCCTTGCATGTCAGTCGAACCGACATTATTCTTTTAGTTGTAGAAAGCACAGCTCTACTAAAATGTAATACACAAAAGTAAAAAAAACATATTATACCAATTTTGTATTTATACTTAAAAAATAAATAGAAGCATAATTATGATATTAAATGTACCAGAAGATAGAGGAAGATTGATTATTATTTTATAATTCTGCAATCTGCTGGAACATCTACCGTGTCTTTATCGCAATATTAAAAGGTTATCATTCTCATTCTTTTCCGTTTCATTAATGAACATCATTATGGTTCCATTATCTGTAATATAAAAAGAAATGTATTATATATACATACGAGGTGTGATCAAAAAGTAAGGTGACTTTACATTTTTATAAAAAAATATTCATTTATTCATCCAAAATTATGTTATCCCCTTCAAAATAATCCCCCTCTGATACAATGCATTTGTGCCAGTGCTTTTTCCAGTCGTCAAAACATTTCTGAAATGCACTTTTGGATATTGCCTTGAGCTCCTCCAGCGATGCAGCCTTAATCTCCTCAATCGTCGCAAATCTTCGTCCTTTCATAGGCCTTTTCAATTTTGGGAAGAGAAAAAAGTCGCAGGGGGCCAAGTCTGGTGAATACGGTGGCTGAGACATGATGATAGTATTGTTTTTGGCCAAAAAAAGTACTCACTAGTAACGACGTGTGCGCAGGTGCATTATTATGGTGCAGAATCCATGAATTTTCTTTCCACACTTCCGGACGTTCTTTTCTTATTGATTCACGCAAACGCCGCATAACCTCAAGGTAATACTCCTTGTTTACCGTACGACCTTGTGGTAGGAATTCTTGATGCACAACGCCATGGTAATCAAAGAAAACTGTGAGCAAAACCTTCACATTCGAACGAACTTGGCGTGCCTTTTTCGGTCTTGGCTCTCCTGGGCTCTTCCACTGGGAAGATTGGGCTTTGGTTTCACGTCATAACCATATACCCATGTTTCGTCACCAGTTATAACTCTTTTGAGCAGATCAGGATCATCATCGTTCAACATGTCTTGGGCGATGTTCATGCGACGTTGCTTCTAATCAAAATTAAGCAATTTTGGAACGAATTTCGCTGATACACGTGTCATACCCAAAACATCCGTTAAAATTGATTGGCATGAGCCAAACGATATGTTAAGATTATCAGCTATTTCTCTAATCGTGATTCGACAATTTTTCAACACAATTTCTTTCATTTCCTGAACATTTTCGTCGGTTTTTGACGTACTGGGGCGTCCAGAGAGAGGTTCATCGTTAACATTTTCTCGGCCCTCTTGGAATAACTTATACCATTTATAAACATTTTTTTTGCTCAAAGTTGACTCACCATCTGCCACTGTCAACATTTCAAAAGTTTTTGAACACTTAATACCATTTTTTACACAAAAATTAATACAAACTCTCTGCTCCATTATTTTCAACAGCAAAAAATCGCCGAGCACGCAAACACGAGTCTAACCTTTATGCCTCTCACATAAAAACAACACATGCTATATAGTCAAAACTGTGAACATATGACCGTGACGAGTGTACCAACACAAAAAAAAAAAATTTTGAAATTAGAGTGTACAGAGCGCGCAAATTTCAAAAAGTTACCTTACTTTTTGATCATACCTCGTATATATATATATATATATATATAGTTACCTTACTTTTTGATCATACCTCGTATATATATATATATATATATATTGTGACGTGACATCCTGTCCGTCTGTCCGTCACGAGGATCATAAAATCCGGCCGGGAAGCGCGCGCTGCGGCTCTACGTTCTCTTGACTCGGAGACGGACGTGTAGGCGCGTGCGCTAAATATTCCGCGTCTTTGTTTTGTGTGCGTGTGTTTATCCCTGGAATTCTAGCGACATTTTGCGGAGCGGCGGCTGACGATTAATAATTTTGTACTAACGTCCCACCCGGCAAGAAGGAGGACCGCCACCCAGAATTTCACGGATCGTGCGCAGGATCGCAGTAGTGTGCACAGGTGATCTCAATTTAATTAACTACTTTAGTGCTTACGCTCGTACGCAACAGTAAGACCGCTATATATTGCAGGACGCAAAGAGGGAAAGTCAGACGAAAGGGATGTCGACACACCACACGAGCCATTACGTGGGAGACCCCAAACGAGGAGCTGCGAGGAGATGTTCCTGATTTGTCCCCAAACGCGGGAGCAGCTGACCACGAAGAGTCCGTAAGGTTAGCCGTCCAACGTCGGAAAAACCACGGGAAGAATCGCGGGCTGCCCAAAAACACCGACCTACCTCAAATTGCTCGCCGCAGCGCGACAACCTGATTAGAGAGTCGGAAGAACCGTGTAGTAAGGCGGAACCAATAGCGGGGCACGACGAGTCCCCGTGCATGGGGCGAGAGATCCTGTGTGCCGCCTGCCAAATTTCCTCGCGCTATTGCCACCAATTTCGACAATTGGATAGGTCGCGCACGCGGTAGTCATGACTGGAGTCTAATGGACTTTAATGAGAGCATCACCGACGCCACAGCCAAGTCGCGTTAATTGTCGTGATACCCTTGTGCGTCGTTCTTAGCCGTGTTTAGATTTGTCTCTGTTGGGCGATCACATAGTTCCGATCGTATATTCCAAATCGAATCGCTATGTTATCCTTGCGTGGAATAAGAGTGCGCGTGTAGAGAGTTTTAAGTGTGCACGGCGTATATTGTCCGCTGTTAATTAGAACGAATTCCGACTCTCTTCGTTCGATGAGCTCGTACCGACGACCACGTGATATGTTCCGACCGCGCCCGCGTCACGAAGAAGTGTTCCGAAAATTGTGACTTGAGGTCCAAGATCGGAGGAAATATATTTGTTAACTTTTCAATTAATCGAGATGTTCTTTCTAAGCTCCTTTGCTCTCTTCTATCTCCCCGCCCACAACAAACTACCTTCTCTGCCAATTCCGTGGCTGAGTTGCCGGTTAAGGGGCTATACTAGTGTAACCGCTCAAAATTTAGGTGATTTTTAGAAATTTTTTTGAAGAAAAGTATTCATCGAATGTTTTTAAATTTTAGGGAGGTATTTGCCTATAAACGAACTGTATAAAATAATTTTTCGTCTAAAAATAAAGAAATGTGACTTATGCGCTATCTCCCAAGACGCCAAAAAAAAAAGGTTCCTCCACTGCTGCAGTGATACCAGTCGCTAGAGTGCCTGAAATGAAAAAAACAAAAAACGCTGTTAAACTAGAACATATTCTCCGTACAATAACGTAAGATATTTGAAAAATATTATTGACAAAATGGCGGAGTGTACAAGAAAAGCGGAGTAAATGCTCTGTCTAAAGTTAAAATACTATAAAATGTTGTAGAAAAAAGAGTTTTTCCGAAATATATCATGAAACACATCAATTTTCAGTTTTAGACATGATTTACTCAAAAATACAAAAATATTCGCCTTGTTACATAAGTACATTTCTTAATAGAAATGACAATAATATAAATTTTTTTTAAAGTATGAATCTTTAGCTTTAAAATGCCGTATTGTAAAGTTCTTCAAAGTTTTTTGTTGCAAAGATATAATTTTTTTTTAAAAGTGAATTTTTAGATGTCAGTAGTTGTTATAAGCCGATTCCGGACCACTATGTGTTAGTGTATACGTATACGTGTACGTGTGTGTGTGTGTGAGGGACGTTACAAGGGGTCAGGTATATTTGCTGTCTTTCTCCCTCTCTCTTTCCCTCTCTTTCCAATAACGGTTTTTCCCGAATCATTGTTATATGCTAAACTAATTTTTAATAAAATTGATATGAATTTTTATTATGTTTATATTAGGTTGATATTAACCTAATATAAACTTAATATAAATTTTATATTAATTTTATTTAAAAGTAGTTTAGCAAATAATAATTATTTGGGAATAAAACGTATCCCTTTCTCTCTCCCTCTCTCTTTCCCTCTCTCTCTCTCCCATAGCGTTTTTTCTCGAATAATTGATAAACTAATTTTAATAAATTGATATAAATTTTTATTATGTTTATATTAGGTTAATATTAACCTAATATCAATTTAATATAAATTTTATATCAATTTATTAAAATTAGTTTAACAATTATTTGGGAATAAAACGTATCCCTCTCCTTCTCCCTCTCCCTCTTTTCCGTATAGTTTAGGTTTTTCTCGTATTAAAATATTTATTTAACAAATATTTAGAAAAACGTATCGCTCTCTCTCTCTCTCTATTGTCGATCTCTCTTTTACATATTGTTTAAATTTTTGTATTAAAAATTCGTTTCAGCCTTTTAGAAAGAAGAAACGTTTTTTCCTCTTCCATTGTCAAGAAATATTTTATGACCCATCATTTAAAACCCGTACACTTGTCGTCGACGTTATAGACGACGAATCTTTACCTGGAGTAATGTTTTCGCACCCCCCGTTGCGGCACGCTATTGCGTCAGTCGCATGTTTTTAGCCGCACGCGTTGCGGCTATTGTTTGCTCGCTCGCATTTTCTTTTTTATATATACTAAAGAGGAAAAGTGGACAGGGCAAATCATTTTTAAATTTAATATATGTTTCAATTAATGACACCCACGTTGCAGACGAATCTTTACGGGTCCGTACGGAATAATGTTTTTTCGCTCGTACCCCCCGCTGCGAACAGTTTACTACGAATACTACCAGTAGTACAATTTTACTACGAATAATACTATTTTCATACGCTATGCATGCATATTCGCTCGCGTATTATAACACTAAAAAGGATTTTGACACGAAAACGGAATTTTATGGCAAGGCAAATAATCGAGTATTCATCTCCGAAAGAGATGAGACCCTTGACCGCTGCTTATGGGTAGAACGTGTCACAAAAAATGGGTCAAAAATATTTGATATCGGCGTACGCTCTCGCTTCCGTCTCGTAACGTTTACACCTTATTTATTATGGGAAGGTGGATAATAGAAATAATATTTAGACATTATTATTTTTAAAAACTTTTTGCATTTATTAAACGTGTAATTTATTTTGTAATTAAAAAAAAATTCTCCTTTAATCCCACTGTTCCTTCTCCTCCTCATATAGCTGCTCCCCAAACAAGATGTTTAAAGCCCAGTAATCGCCGATATCTATGCGATCCCAATTTTGCTCATTTAGCTCGCGGTTGATGCGGCGGTGATGGCGTAAATACTGAACATCTACGCTATCAGTATATCCAATTGATTGGATATTGTCAAAATTCTAAAAACAGAAAAAATATTTTAACATTAAAAAATGGTACATCTACATATACAATAATTGTAAATAAAAAAAAATAGAGATATTACTTACGTCTGGCTCCTCCTGTCAAAATACACCAGCGAATACGCGGGGTATGTGGGAGTATCCTCCCGGTCTGTGGCGTTCCGTTAAAGTTCATATATGCTGTTGGCGCGATCCAGTTCTGTCCAACTGGTGATTCTACCATCAATAAGTCGCTTGCAGTAATACTGCGACTTTGTTTGGAATTTTTTGCGGTGCATATCGCACCATACACACTTATCTGTTAGGCATGTAGCCATGCCTATCTCACGTTTTAACACCATTAGTGTAAATGATGAGCACATATTGAAGAGATCGTTGGAGAGATGTTGCGATCGCTCTGCAGACTGTTTAAAACTGATCGAAAAGTGTGTTCGAGCTCAAAAATGTAAAAGAATAACTGTATTTGACTTTCTCCCACAAAAATATAGAATTTTCACGACTGTACAAAAAATTCACCTTCGGAGACCCCTTGCTGCAAAGGGTTATGTATGAAAAATGTAAATGAAAAGGCAGAGACTCTAGCGTTTTTTTTGTCGTTGCCCAACAGACGAAACGTAACTTAAATACACATCTATCTTCTTAAACTACAGGGAAAGGAAAAAGAAATAAAATCTTTAACATTTATTTTACTTTTTTTATTTTTCAAAATCTTGCAATTCTTTTTGGCGTTGTGACCACCAATTATACATTTTGTATACATTTTGTAATGCACAATTCTTGTTATTACGATGTTTTCCACATTGCGTAGTATTAGTAGCATCTAATTTATTCAAAGATTCCATGTCTTCGTAATCAGCATCCATTGTCTCGATGATTACATTATCTCCAGCATCAGCATCGAGCAAATCCTTCAACCATTCTATTTTTTCAAATCCTTTGACGTATACGAGATCTTTGCAGCCGTCGCCACCGCTGTCGGTGTCATCATCGTTATCGTCGTCGTCGTCGTCAGCGTCGGCGTCGTCATCACTTTCGTCACAGTCGCCGTCGTCGTCGTCGTCGTCGTCGTCGTCGTCGTCGTCGTCGTCGTCGTCGTCGTCGTCATCGTCGTCGTCGTCGTCGTTGTCGTCGTTGTCGTCGTTCTTTATCGTGCCATATACAGCTTGTGTAATCAACTGTTTCGCTGACTTGTACGGAACTGTCCCATCTTCCCATCTTAAGCCATGGTGACACACCGTCAACTAGCAACAGCAGGATCTTTCGGATTTTATCAGCCAATCCCATGGTCTTTGATTCTTAAACATGTAGTGATAAAGAACTCTTCCTTCTCTAAGAGCGGCAAACTCTTTGACGATGAAACCGCTTAATCCTCCAAGGGGAAAACCTTGCAGGTCCACGAACGTTGGCACACTCATATCAAAACGAAGACTGTTTCTCATCACAAAACGTTTCAATCTTTATATGCCTCCGTATTTTACGTGATTTTGCGCACAACGTTGGTCAATGGGCAGTATTCGATTAAACGATCATGCAAGATCAAACAAAAGGCAGTGGTGTTTGCTGGTACGTTCTCCATAGTGTCGAATTCCAATCTCACATCCACGGTTGCGCTCTTGATCAATTCGTTTTGCCGACAACAATCGATAATTATGAAAGGGCCATTTTGTCGAAACATTGTAACAGTTTGATTAGGCTCGAGATAATCGTATCCATAATAAGTTTTACAGAAACGTGCGTACGCGTCGTAGAGAATGGCCCATTTGTTTCTATCAAAATCCAGATTCATATCTTCATAGGGGTAGCATTCCGAGTTCAGATAAAGTTTTACATTGTTTAACTTCCAATGGTCGAATCGACTAGCATTCTCGGACATGTTGTTTTTCCGACCAGTTTGCAAAGCGAAGATGACATATCGCGGTTTCTCGAGCTGAGTAGCGGTCTTGATGGCCCACGAATGCTTTGTTGTGAGCTGCAATAGTGGAAACTCGTACAGATCCCAGGAGCGAAAAGCCATGCTCAGGTATTTCCCACTTTCTAGTGCACGTAGCATCGACAGTTTATTTTTTTCACTCAACGACACATGCGGCATTCGCCACTGTACTTTGAGCAATTCGATTTCCGGCTGCCGCGCTGGATCGCCAATTAGACAATTGTTGTCATTGCGTGATCGTATTAAAATCAACTCGTGACGAGCGTTAATCACCACACGTCTATAATCTTCGCAAAATCCTAATAGCATGTTGAGCGGTACACAAAAATTAAAATATCCATTTGGAGGATTCCATGGATCCCAGCCGGCATTTCTTGCGATTACGCTTCTGTCGGATGACATAGTAACATAGTTCTTGAGCGTGCTGGTTATTCCAACGTTTCTGTTGCGATCAATCTCCACGCCATTGAGTTCATATCAAATCTCATCGAACATGAACGCGATGCAATTATTTCTTAACACCACATTGGATCCCTCAGCTGGTTCTTTTATTTTAAGTTTTCCCTCAATGTAAAGAAAACTTTCGTATGGCAACGTGTATAAATCCTGCTGCTGTATAGGTATCCTTATTTCGTCGCTATATCCAAACGCAGTGTTGGCGTATGGATTGTACGAGTGAGTCTCAATATTGACGATACGATCGTCGAAGATTGGCTCATCTGCGATATTGAGAATGTCAGTCATTTTACACGTTTCGTACTGCAAATCCCAAAGATTGTAAAAATGCAATGTTCGACGCGTTGAGCTTTCTCTTCTTATACAATCGGATGATTGAAATTTGCTACCAAATATTGGCTTCGTAAATACTGTGTTATCTGTGACTGTGCCGTTCAAAACAAGCATCTCACGCACGTATACACACGTTTTATCGCCGTAGCCGTCGTATGTGTAATCTAACGGTGATTTCTTCTTCTCGAAAGTCTAGCAGTCGTCCGTATTGGTCGACAATGCGTATCGTCAAGTCCGAAATGCTCTGCACGGTGATTGGCAGATAAATGATCTGTAACGGCGTTTCCGACAATTTATACCCGGGTGGTACCTTAGGCGAAAATTCATGTATCGTATGAACACGCTTATCGTTGCTATACGCGCTCGAGGTCACATTGCATTCTATACGAATAACGTTTACGTTGAGAATATTAATCGGTACATCCGACTTGTGCCATTTTCGTGGTTGTAATATACGATTTGAAGAAAATCCCAACAGCGATCCAATGTTGTTAGGTTTGCTAAAATTTATTCTATAGGCGCATTTTATCTCGCTCTTCATCGTATTGTTATTCGCGCGAAGTACTATCGGGAAGTCTTCATTCTCATCGTTACCATCGATGTCATGTTTTTTACCATTATCATCATGAATCGCATATTGCAAACGTTTTCGTGGAATTGTGCGTCTCAAAAACTCATTTATGGCTTGCAGTTCATACGATCCCTCGGGAATCGTAATTTCCATATCGTCTTCATCAAAATAAAATTTATTATTCGAAGCAGTCACGTTCGTTATCGTGTTGTAAGTTTCAAAGTTCATTAGACCGAGCTCGTAATCATCGTCACTCAAATCTATGGCTGGAAAGTAGGTTGTAGCGAGAACGCTGCTCTTCCCGGTTAGCGTCAGTATCAGCGACATGATTGAAAAACTGTCCAATGAATACTGAGTTAAATATCGCACTACCAGGCTTTAAATTCGCGCGCATAAACCGTTTGGAGAAACTGTAGACACAGTTGCCCACAATTGCTTTGATGATAACGTTGATAAGGTGTATGATTGTACTGTATTTTTGTCATACTGTCTCCGAAATATCTTACGAGTTCTTTAGGTGGTCGAAGATTACCAAAGCTATCGAAATATACCACGTGATTGTCTCTCTTTGCGTACGTTACCCAATGAGTGCCAGGGCCCACCACATCGTCCAGATTTATGATACCGCTCTCGCTTTGACGTACACCGCTTATCGGCAATGCGTTACGCATAAAAACACCTCTGAAATGTGGAATGTGCATACGTTTCGCCAGTTGTTCCAATTGCACGTTCGTTGTTACACCTGATGGCATTTTTAACGCTTCTTCGACGTTTTTTTTTTTTTCTTTGCTGATTCACCCTGTCCACGTTTGTACGGGCTGAGATACAATCCCTGTCCTTGTTTGTAAGGAGCCAAATACAAGCCGCGACCTTGTTCCATCGCGCGATTGTGACGCCGTAGCTCATCGAGCTGACGTTGCACAGCTTTGTTATCGTTTACCGCTTTCGCTACGGTGGCTGCTCCACCGATGAAGGATCCGAGCGTGCCCAACATCGGTAAAATAGGTATTATACCACCACGTTTTGTCACTTGAAGTATTCGTTTCTTTATCGTCGTCTTCTTTTTCTTTCTCGTCTTTGTTTTCAAACCCATATCCATTTTTGTTTTGGTCCTCATAGCTGCCCAAACGGCAGCAGCAGCAGCTCTCTCCAAGAGTCGAGTCTCTCGCGGTAATGCGTTTCCGCGCAGACACTTCGAGTATATTGTCAGCCGCGTGTCTATCGGCGAGATCTTTGTTTGCGAATAAGCTATGTCGTGCTCGCGACACGCTGCATCCAATGGATTTATACCTCGATCGCCCCTGGCCAATCGTTTCTTTAAATGCGTTCCTGGGCCGCAAAACTGATATCCGGGGATGTGCAATTCAAAAGGAAGTGCATTTATCGCACTGTTTAACACGCCGCAGCCCCTACATTTCGTTGACATTCACTACAATTCTTTCTCAGCGGTGCCGGTCCGTCAACGTGCGTTTGATGATGCTGCAAATTATAGTGCACTAGACACCGACGATGTTGTTGAATCTTCCAATCAGCTTTTATATGCTCGAGTAATCTGTCCCACACGTGGTCGATGCAATTGTTAAATTTTCGCAACAAGACAATTTTCGGTATGTACTGTAACTGCTCGTTGATTAAACTGTATATATCACACTCATCCGACACAAAGAGAAACATTTTGTGTACTGAACTATTTTGCTCTACGCGCCTCTATAAATAGGGGCCAGCTTCGGTACCATTCTTCATTTTTGTCATTGTAGAGGGGTGAAAATGCGGTTCGTGCAACAGTCGCAGGCGATTAAAGTGACAAATTTTGACGACAAGATACAATTAATGTCTGAAAAAAAGGTACGCAAGCAAAAAAACATGCTGCCGATTTCTATACGCGGTATTATTTGCGGTCCATCAAATTGTGGCAAGACAAACGTGTTGATAAGCTTGCTGGAAAGTCCACACCGCGTGCGCTTTGAAAATGTGTACGTGTACTCAAAATCGCTGCAACAGCCAAAATATCAATACTTGGAGAATTTATTGACGCCAATAGATGAAATTGGCTATTTTACATTCTCCAACAACAGCGACGTTATTCCGACGAACGAGGCGCTTCCGAATTCTATTTTTATTTTTGATGACGTGGCATGCGACAAGCAAGATACGATAAGAGAGTACTTTGCAATGGGTCGTCACGCGGACGTTGACTGCTTCTATCTCTGTCAGACGTATGCTAGAATACCGAAACATCTCATACGAGACAACGCGAATCTGCTAATCTTATTTAAACAGGATGGTACCAACCTCAAACATGTATATAACGATCATGTAAACACCGATATGTCGTATGAGAAATTTTGTGAATTGTGTCGTACTTGTTGGCAACAAAAGTATGGATTTCTAGTAATAGACAAGGACAGTGCGCTTACTAATGGGCGATACAGAAGAGGACGTTAACGTTAACGAATTTGCGGTACCGTAACGTGGTTAGTCGCTATTGATACGTCAACGTGAACGTTAACATGGCTGAAAACAAAGATATACGCGAACGTGAGAAGATCGCGAAAGCGATTGAAAAAACGACCGAGTCGATCCGTAAAAAACATCGCGCTTTGAAGACTGGCAAGATTGAGGAAGATATAGCGATCAAGAGTCACTTTAAACCAATCATTGAGCCACTGCAAAAGATCGTTGACAACTCTAGCTGGCACGCGATAAAAGACGAACCGCATGATGATGATGACAATGACGTTGACATTGAAACGCCATTCACCCAGAAGGATGCGATACAGCGTAATATGAAGAGGAAACAAGAAGACATTTCAGTGGATCACGCGTTAAGCGAATCGCCCAAATTGATGCGGCATACGTTAAACGACGCGACGATTCACCGATGATAACGTCCACACTGCGTACGACGATTGGAGCTGCAAAATTAACGAATAAGGCTCCTGAGAACGTTTTTGAAACTACAGACGATTCGTTCGGAACGTCTGTTCAACAACAGATGCAAACGTTGGAAGGTAGAAAAGCGTTGGCGCAGCATTTGGGTTCGCTGGGTCAAAAGTACATCGGAGATTTTCTCAGCGGGGACGGAAAAGAAAAAATTATAGACACTGTGTATGGCGTTCGTCTCGACAGGGATGGAATGATGCTTGGTAATAAAAAGTTCGACGTGGACAGTAGTGATAACATATTTATCGATGGTGTGCGATATGCGGGTACACCCGGTCTTTACGAATTGATTTTTAAGAGACTCCCCGATGATTTCATCTATACGGAAAATGATTTGCAAAAGTACAAGAGCATATTGTTGGCTACTAACGTACATAGACGCAATTACAACACACAGAGTCGACTACGTAGCAACAGAGGATACAAGTACAGATATGTGATCGCACCATTGATGTCGATCAAATCTACACCAAAGAGAAAGAATAAATCCGGAAAGGGATTACCTAGCGCTATGATATTAAACGACAATGCGATTGATTACGTTCATTGGGACGATCCTAACGAATTAGTAGATCGCCTACGATTGCTCGATGCTTCGCGTCAGGCCGGTAACAATGCACATGACAACGAGATACTGTCTATCATCGAAGAACTTCGTGAGGCTGGTCTCATTATAAATTAACTCACGTATCGTCGAAACGAACCAGTCGAGCGATATCATTCACATTGGAAAAATGTCAATCAACAAATTTGGACAATTCGAACAGAGAAGCGATGATTCGTCTCAACGTTGGAACAGTATAGTAAGAAATTACGTGCGCGAAAACGTTTTGTGTCGCGTTGCTATGGACTTTGACGCGAGATTGCACAAAATTCGTCGTCTAGCGCTGCCCGAGACTGATACCGACGCCGCCAACAAACTATTCGTGGAGCAGCACATTAAAACCTTGACAAATCATCAGAAAGAGTCAGACGAGAGGCAGACTTTGTGTGAGAAAAACGTGCAAGCATTGTGGACTGCGGTAAACGAACTTCAACGTATAATTATCAAATGCCGAGTCGGAAACAACAACAACGAAAGAAGATGAGCGGCAATGAACGTCGAAAAGACGGTTATGAACGTCTAGCAAATAATTTCGAACGGTTCCTAAATAAAAATCGAACGGTTCAAGAACGGTTGTCTGATAACTATCGATCGGCTCAGGATTGCTATCAAAAAACTCAAGAACGGGTGAGGGATGGTTATCGAGCGGCCGTAGATCAGGCCAAAAATAGTTACGAAAAAGTATCTCATTGGCAGAAACCAGAAGACAAAGAAAGGTTATTGAAGGATGACAGAAAAAAATAATGAATAATAAAAACTACAAAGAACGACAATACAAACTACAAAGAACGATAATACAAACGATAGCGTTTGACATTAACGATAAAAAAAACGTACAAGAACGTTAAATATAACGTAAACTAAACGTTAAAAACATGAACGAAACGTCAGAGAACGTTAAATATAACGTAAACAAAACGCTAAAACATGAACGAAACGCCAAAGAACGTACATGAACGTTAAATATAACGTGAACGAAACGTCAAAGAACCACAGTTGTGAAACATGATGTCATCAGATAGGCGTAAAGAAAAACAAAATATTAGTGCCGAGAGGCGACGACTGGTGGAGGAACTGCATGTCTCTGCAAGAAGAAATTTTCCACGAAGACGCGTTATAATTCGGGGATACGACGATATGTGGCAAACTGATGTGGTCGAGATGCGTCCGTACTCGAGCTCCAACAGAGGCTATCACTACATACTCACCGTCATCGATGCGTTGAGCAAGTTTGCATGGGCCATACCGCTTAAAGCCAAGGGTGGAAGAGAGACGGCTGAAGCTATCGCCAGGATAATTCGAGAGAGCGGAAGATGTCCGAAAAACTTACAGACGGATATGGGCAAGGAGTTTTACAACGCTGATGTGCAGAAACTCTTGAAGAAACATGACATCAACCATTATTCCACGTATTCAGTGTTGAAAGCATCCATCGTTGAACGGTTCAACCGGACTTTGAAGAACGACATGTGGAAACAATTTACGCTCAATGGAAACTATAAATGGATCGACTTGTTACCACGTCTCGTGTCAAACTATAATGCGCGAAAGCATCGAACAATCGGCATGCGGCCCATCGATGTTACTCCCGCTGTTGCTGAGAAGCTGTTGGACACGGTGTATAGCCACGTTAAGATTGCGGGTCCTGCAAAATTCAAAGTAGGCGATTCGGTACGCGTTAGCAAGTACAAGACAGTCTTTGAGAAAGGATATACGCCCAATTGGACAACCGAGGTGTTTAAAATTGCCAAAGTACAAATAACTAATCCTGTGACTTATCTACTAAAAGATTACAAGGGAAAACCTGTTGCCGGAGGATTCTACAAGTACGAATTGCATCGTGCCACTCATCCTGACGTGTATCTCGTTGAAAAAGTGTTGCGCAAAAGGGGGGATGAGGTTTATGTGAAACGGCTTGGATTTGACAATTCCCACAATTCATGGATACACAAGGATAGTGTGTTGTAAAATAAATTATACGCCACATTATTATTATTATTATTATACTCATGTTTATTACAATATAAAAAACATATTATGTATTGACATTTTGAAATATAAAAAGTATAAAGAAATACAAAAATGTGTTGTTTATTTATGAAATACATGTATTACAATGGTATTTTATAATGCCCCCATGGGAGTGTGGTAGAATTAGGCACAATGTATCTCTTATCATCGTAAGGACTTAGAGCGACTTTTGCCTCGGATACAGTATATACCTTGTGCAATTTCGATCTTATACACGATTAGCGACGAGTCATTTCAATCTCGTTAAATAGACATCGCGTGTAATCATCAAACGTTATTGTTCGCGCTACGACGTTACTTTTGACACCTTTGACTTTTTTCGTGTCTTTTTACCGTCGACGCGTAACGCGTACATTTTCGCTCTAAGTCCTGCGAATTCAGTCATAATCGCACCATTGTTCTCGTCCTTCATTAACCCTGGTACTTTTTTATTTGCGAGAGGTATACCATATGCATTATTAGATGGGTAATCGCTCGTATCAAATTTATTGATATCGCGTTTCATTATGCTGTATATATCATCGCATTCTACGTAATATATAAGACTATCTGTGTCGGTGTACATAACCTTACATTTCTCACGATAGAGTGGTAACATGTACTCGTGATGAAATTCATACAAGCAGACTTTTGATACGTCAAGTATACACATACCCACATAAATCGGCTTGTTGAACTTTACCTCGAGTTTACCCATTTCGATGTCAACCAAGTTTTCTGCAAAGACACTGCGGCTGTGAAAATTTGGTTTCGAAATCATTGTTTCCGCACCAAATCTACCATCCCATTTTGTCAATAATTTTACATCAACGTGATTGCGTACGTTCTCCATGGTTTTGCCGAATACTGCGTTATTCATTAGTTTATATAAATTTTTTTCAAAATTATTTTTTGCATGAGTTCTAAATTTAGTGTTTAATTCTATATAATCGCGAAGCCATGGAGATTGCGCAAATTGTAGCGCGCGGTGAATTTTTGTTAGGCGAAGACCGTGACGAGTACATTGCTGCAAGTTTCGATAATGAATTACATATCGCTTTTTATCATATAGTGTCGCAAGAAGCTTGTCTTGTCGCTTGTCGGGTGGTTTATCGCGTGTAGGGCAGAACGGTAAATCGGCGTGCGCATCGTGGAGATTTTGCGGATATTCCAAGTCAACCTCTAGAATATAACCCGTGGGCGAATCTGGTGAGATCGCGTTCACGTCAAAATTCTCAACGTCTTCAACCCATTGAAATTCGCCGTAAGGCAGCGGTTGGCACATCGCGAAGCCGTACAAATTGTTTACATCAAAGTACATTAAATATGACGATGATTTCAATGGATCGTACGACTGCATGTACTTATTATTGGCATGCACGTATCTGCCAGAACATTGGCTAAGACCGCCACGTATTCCACGTTCGATAAACATTACCATATCAATGTCGGTGAGCAATTCAAATTTGATACGCGTATATTTTAACATTGCATCCCACGTGTAACCGGGCAATGTGTAATAATGCGCTGGATCGAGTCCGTAACTAGTAATGCAACTATCGCGAAAGTTCTCGAAAATATCTGCCAATAACAAGACATCAGTCTTCAAATATAAATCACTATATTCGCCCAAGGTTTCGATAGAGAACCGCTGCCACACGTTAACGGCGTGAGCATAGTCTTTCTCAGACACGGTATCGCCGGTTAAAGAACTAAAAAATAAATCGCGCGGTGGCAAACGTGACTCATCCAATTTTTTAAAACTGTCAATGTACTCATACACGGGAAGACACCTTTTCGCGTTAGTAAATCAAAATTTTCGTTAGATAAATTACAATATTCGCGTTGCGTTATACGTAGTTTATCCTTGCTGAGAAACGATGCCAATTTATCGAGACCAATACTTAGAAATTTAAAAGAATCAATAATTAATAATCTTAATTTTATGCATGTCTGTGTTTTTTTATCCTCGGTGCTTTTAACATGTTTAGTAAATGAAATATATTTTTCTTTCGTTATAGGCAACAAATTGATATTGCCTTTAAATGCATTAGATATTTTCTCAATTATAAAATGGGCATCATAACCAGCTAAATTGTGAAAAACTATGGGGATGTAACGCGTATCTTTATAATTTAAATTACAAATTGAATGAGCTGGATCTCGGTAACGACCGGTAAGGTGGCAATGATCGCGTACCCGCTTTCCATCCAGCGTGAACGGTTTCTCGCATATGTGGCAACACGTTGCGCTATTATGTTTTGCCCAGTCGTCTTGCGTGAGTTTCATCGATGTATTAGTTAATAAAATACTATGTACATTGCGCGCTAAGTCTTGAAGTTGCTCGACGAACCACCCGATGCAATCTTTATCGCGACTAAACCGATAATACGACAACGTGTTGTCGTATGAGCAGTGTACATAATATCCTATGCTAAATACCTGATGATGTTGATAGTAATATGACGTGACTTTTTTCTCGGGTTCCGTTTTCTGTAGCACACATTCAAGATCGGCGTAAACGATAAAGGGTGCACGCTCCTTGCTGCATGGGTTGTCAAATTCGAGCCATTTGTCTTTCTCGATCGGCAGTCGGATGGCACAGTCGTTCATTTTTCTGCAGTCCACTATGTGTGATTGCAATTTTTCGTTGGAACCAAAATAGTGCAGACATCTGTAAAATAAAAAAATAATTTAAATATGTTTTAAATTTTTTGCATACTTTTTTATTTATTCATATGCTTACCGATCGCAAAAATATTTTTTATGACCATGTTTGTTGAGTTGTGAGCTAACGAGGCGGGACAGATTCTTGATCCATACGAAGTGGCCCACGTCATTATCTTTTTGCACGTACAACAAATTTACGTGCTTGTCCATCTTCTTATCAGTAAGTCGAATTGGAAGAATCAAAATATCATATGGTTTCGTCTCGATGCAATATATGTTGATCGATACGTTGTTTAAGCGTTCAAATTTTTTAATTTGCTTGAGCGTCATCGGAAACTCAATGCCTTCGAGATTTAACACTGTTCTATAATGCGGATACGAAGATATTCGATCCACTTGATATTTGGCTACAAAGTGGCAACCACTGACCATGCAAAACACGCATTGTCCATAGATTTCAAATTGACCACTGCTGTCTTCAATATAATTTCGCGTGGCAACTCAATTTCACATCCCGCGTGCATGGGATTAAGTTTATTAATGTTCACAGTTAGATTCTGGATTCGCATGACAGCCCATCCGCTTTCGCGTTCCTGGAACTCATCGAGCATCGCCAACGTGACATCGATGACGCGCTGCTCGTACCACTCATGCACATTCGACGTAAAGTTCATTATTTTTTGTTGCGATATTTTTATTATCGCGTTCACCATGAGTGTTCACAAACTCACCGTTGAACACAGTATTCACTTTTACATTATCATGTTTCTGGATAGCGTCTCGCACATGCTCAATAACCATATCACTGGCGTCCTCCAAGAATTGTCGCGGCTCGATATAGTCCATATTAATCACCGCGCCGGTCAAAATGCGGCTCTTGAACGCGGCGTTAATCTCACGCCATACAAGCGCTTTCTTATCACCGGCACTAGTGCTCGCGTATTCCCCACCACCAACGTGTATAAAACGTTTCTCTAACTGAGTCTTTGCACTAGCGAGTCGTGTGATTCTCGCAACTAGAGATTGTTTATGCCCAATAGCGAGTCGAGGACGCTTGACACTACAGCGTTCTTCAAGCTGTTCGAGGCACTCGTCACATCGTTGCAGCCACGCAAAAAACTCCACCAAAGTCGCAACCTGCGAGCATTGCTCGAGAAGTTCACGTTCTACTTGCTCAATGTTTTCCATTTTTTCAGTTTTTCATTGGGTGGGCATACACATTGGGCACATGTTGCACGGAATGTTTATAAACGTTGGTTTTCGGCAGCATTCGCAATACTTGCTAGAAAGCTCAATATAAGGCCCAGTTTGATGGAGTCGAATGACTTGTGCTAATCCAAAGTCCGCGGGATCACCTTCCATCATGCATGAAGTACATGTTACTTGAGTGTAATCTTCATGGAGAGTAAGCATATATAATAATAAACTGATATCTTGCAAACTTTCGTAGTCATATGCAGAGCATTGAGTTGCATAGCAGATGGCACATTTCTTTCCATGCAATCCTCAAGGTGCTCATTATGATCACTGTTGTAACCGTTATCGTCGGAGAACGTCTCGTCTTCTTCTTCTTCTTCTTCTTCTTCTTCTTCTTCTTCTTCTTCTTCTTCTTCGTCCAAAATGTCTTCAAAATTCACTTCTTCGAACGCATCGTTATCATTGTCTACGTGATTTTCTGGATCTATGTTCCCGATATTCTCGAAAAATACGTCTTCGTCGATATTTGCACGATTTTCCATTTCTTTTATTTAAAATTTGCGATTAAAATAGCGCATTCTGTTACACGAAAAAATGTCACAAACAGTTGTACTCTTAAAAGTTTTTATTTTTGACACGAACGATGCGTTCGCTACAAGAGGCGACTTAAGACTAACTATTGTAGGTCAAAAGGATCTTCTCTTCAACATTATAGGTGATTATTTTTTAAGTGACACTCAATTTGCAAGAACGTTTGTGTGAAATATATCGATTAGTTTTGATTTTCTTACAAAGAAAGAAACTCGTGATGACCGATGCATCGGTCTTTTACCTGGGTCAAATACAAAACTATTGTTCGAAAAGATCAAACGGAAAGGTTTTCCGATGTATTTATGAAGATGTTAGATGAGATATTGCTTGTAAGGAAAACTAACAAAGCATTTTACGAGTTCAAAATTACCCGTATACGTGCCGCAACATGTTTAAGCGGCAACGATTAAATTCTTGGGCAAAGAAGGGATGTTTTCCCCTCTTAAAAATTCCATAAGACCTTATTTCTAAAAACGTTAAAATTTGCGATCAGTCGTACATTAGTTGCTCGTGTGAACGGATCTAGCATCGGAGTATCAGTCACTAAAATAACGAAAAAAAACATAAAATATGGCGAATTACTACGTTCCGATCCAGGCTGAAGCGTGTGAAAAAAAATTGTAAGTATCTATACATACTTTTAAATAAATATTTTTATATTTTTTCTTATTTTCTACACCTCACTCATCCTTATTTTTTTATTTACAGATCACCCTTTGGAACCAAAGTATACGCCTCGCATTCTGGGAAGGAGATTCGCATTGACGCCTACAGCTTATAAATATCTTGACATTGGGATCAGCGCAAGGACGATTTCCTTTGTCGAATTAATTATCGGAAACAACCGAGGCAACCAAATAATTCTACATTACGAACCGTGGAAGGCATTGCTTCAAAGACGTGCGGACATCGAGCAACTTGTGCATGCAACTGCTGCGGCATCACTCACCATTTGCAATTTAACTATACAAGTTGTAAATGTAAGCAATGGAACTATAGTAAAGTTGACGTCGTGTGGTACTTGCATGTACATGAAACCGTCAACTATATTGTTTTTATTGGAAATCGAGCATTGCGTCGAGCATGCGTATTACCAGTTATACCAGAATATATATGCTGTAAACGAAAAATATAAACATTTTGTATCTCTTTTGCGCAGAAATTGTGTTAACAATAAGTGTGATGCGGCGAAATTGTTACGCGAAATGTATGATAAAACTTCACTCATAGACTGTGAACTATTAATGTACGCTTTGGACAATATTGTATATAATGCCTTACACGTTTAATAAATGCAAAAAGTTTTTAAAAATAATAATGTCTAAATATTATTTCTATTATCCACCTTCCCATAATAAATAAGGTATAAACGTTACGAGACGGAAGCGAGAGCGTACGCAGATATTAAATATTTTTGACCCATTTTTTGTGACACGTTCTACACATAAGCAGCGGTCAAGGGTCTCATCTCTTTCGGAGATGAATACCTGATTATTTGCCTTGCCATAAGATTCCGTTTTCGTGTCAAAATCCTTTTTAGTGTTATAATACGCGAGCGAATATGCATGCATAGCGTATGGAAATAGTATTATACGTAGTAAAAATTGTACTATTGGTAGTATTCGTAGTAAACTGTCCGCAGCGGGGGGTACGAGCGAAAACATTACCCCGTACGGACCCGTAAAGATTCGTCTGCAACGTGAGTGCCATTAATTGAAACATATATTAAATTTAAAAATGATTTGCCCTGTCCACTTTTCCTCTTTAGTATATATAAAAAAGAAAATGCGAGCGAGCAAACAATAGCCGCAACGCGTGCGGCCAAAAACATGCGACTGACGCAATAGCGTGCCGCAACGGGGGGTGCGAAAACATTACCCCAGGTAAAGATCGTCTACAACGTCGACGACAAATGTACGGGTTTTAAATGATGGGTCATAAAATATTTCTTGACAATGGAAGAGGAAAAAACGTTTCTTCTTCCTAAAAGGCTGAAACGAATTTTTAATACAAAAATTTAAACAATATGTAAAAGAGAGATCGACAATAGAGAGAGAGAGAGAGAGCGATACGTTTTTCTAAATATTTGTTAAATAAATATTTTAATACGAGAAAAACCTAAACTATACGGGAAAGAGGGAGAGGGAGAAGGAGAGGGATACGTTTTATTCCCAAATAATTGTTAAACTAATTTTAATAAATTGATGTAAAATTTATATTAAATTGATATTAGGTTAATATTAACCTAATGTCAATTTAATATAAATTTTATATCAATTTACGAATTTGGTAAATACGAGACAAGTCACACTTTCACAATAAAATATTGTACATAATAACAAAATGACATGCACGACAAAATTTCATCGTTAATCATCGTTCTGTCATGTTTCACGCTTATTAGTTTTAAATTTGTTCACAACAATACGTTGCTACGCGAAGTTCTCGGCTGACGCACCTTAAGCTATTATATAGTAGCATTCTTTGCCAAGCACACTCATGAATACATTATCTATCCTTGTTCTTTGATTCCAGTGTCATTTAACGCAAGATTTTTCAACTATTGTGCAACATAATTACTTCTCCGCTTACTATATTATTTTTGGATTTAAATGAATTGAAATACGAAATGAGTTAGTCAACATGTTAAATTTGGATGTATCTTTATTATTTTTTTTATTCAAATAGATTTAAAAAATCTGAAGCGCGAACTAGAAAATGTCGAAATAAATTTATTTCTAATCATTTCAATTTATTTTTGTTTGGTGAGCTTATTTCTAAAAATTTAATTGAAGAGTTCTGTCACTTGTACATAAGACCTTTTACGATCACCTTACTTTTGCATCATTAAAAGGAATGTACGCTCTCGCTCCGTTTTCCCTTAGCCTATCAATCATTCGCATAAATCTTTTACAATTACATGTTAATAGCAACGATTTTGTAACTTTCAATCATTATAACTCTGAAAGCACTTAATAAATATAAACTTTCCAGAAAACGGAAATGGATTCAAAATGTTTAAGATGGATAGAAATGGATTCAAAAAATCCAAGAATTTGGATTCGGTAATAACCACACGAATCCATTTTAATCCAATTAAAGTATAAGAATTCCTTAAATCCGTTTTATTCCATGAAGTGAGATTGAAATTACAAGATTTCTATTTTTGCCAATCCAAAAAAATATACGGTCCATATAATCCATTTTAATCCATAAAAAGGGATTAAAATAAAGTGATTTTTATTTTTTCAATCTAAAAGGAGTTTTTGCGGATTATCCCATCCATTTTAATCCATGACATAAGATTGAAATGACTTAGTGTAACGACCGTACTTCGCACACGGACGGTTTGCGGTGCGGGAACGGGCGCGAACGGTCGCCTGAGGAAATTAAAATTCGTGTTTTGGTTGATATGAAACACAGAACGTTTATTCAGAACACAAGACACGGTGAGATCTACATAAGTTTCGTACATATATGGTCGGTAGTACGCAGTACTGTCGACGATGTGATAATCGCAAATCCCGAGATACAGCCGGGTGGTAATTAAAACGCGGAGCTTAACTAATGATGAAAACGCGCGGATAGACGTGACAATGAACTTCGGAAATCTATTTACATGATCGATGAACGCGGTATAGAAATCCATTTACAGGCTATTTATATAGCGCACCTGCCACGTGAGACGCGGTTCGCGGAACGGCGTTGGGTTCTTTTCTCGGAACCCCGGCGGCCTTGTTATCGTGGCCGTGAAATGAGCGCGAGACGCGGTGTGTTGTGCGGTACGCGGAGCGTGGCGCGTACACGGATCCGTGTGTTGACTTCGGTTTTTGCGCAGCCCGTCGCGAGGCGGTTAATACCGCTAGCGATCGCCGGAAGACACTCCCCCACGCCAAGTGCGCTTGGTGGAGGCACGGAGCACCGTACCCTCGTACATGAGATAGCGTCGGGAGGCGTAGAGGATGGAAGTCGCCTTTTCGTCAAGTGCCTTGACAGAACCCAAGTTTTGCTTGAGCCCGGTTTGGCGAGTCGGGAAGCGGAGCCGGGATCGGAGGCAGAATCGGTTGCGAGCTAAGTGGCTTAGCAGAGACCAAGGCGCTCGATCTCAGTAGCAACCTAGGAGCTTCTAGTTGGCGGACCGGCCAGAAACGGATAAGGTGTTTGCCTCCGGCGAACGTCGCCTTATATACCCAAGAATCGAGGCGAAGGGATGTGCGGCGTGTCCCGGCGGAGCGGTCCGGCGGCAGCATCCCCGCCACTCGATCTCGGGTCTCTCGTTTCGGGCCACGCGCGTAGAGGATGGCTGCAGACGGCGCGGGAGCGATCGCTTGTTCGCTCCGGTGCCGTGTATCTTATTAGGCGCTGTGCGCCGTTAATTGCCATCCAGCGGGTGTTCGGCCGGACGGCTCGGACAGTTAGGCGGTCTGGGGGGGGGGAGATCGGAAGGCGGTTCGTTACATTAGTTGTTGTCTTTTAATCCAACATGTATATCCAAAATCAAATAAATTAAAATGGATTACAAATTTTTAATCCATTTCTGTTTACTGGGTTCCTTACAGCGTTTTGAAAAGCTCTTGGCTATTAGATTCTAGAATCAGAAATAGGGTATTCTATCAAAAAAGTTGATGTGATCTTGACCTGACCCTAGGCAGCGCCATTCAAGCATGATTTCTAACTCCAAGACAGTAATCTGGCGGAAATCGAGTGGAGATGCACGCATAAATAAACATATGGATACTTGAGTGTTGATTTTTTTCTGAGTGCATATTCTCTCCTACCTGACTACAGGTGACATCCAATTGGAACGATTGGACACCGCACGATTGGAAACCGCACGATTGGATATTGCACAATTGAAAACCTAATTTTTTGAAAAAAGAGTTTGATTTTGCATTAAAAAGAATAATCGTTTTTTCGATGCCAAATTGACAGTTTTCATCCAATAAAAAATATCCTACGTCGTTGTACAATAAAGCAAGTTTAGATCACTCTGTCAAAATTTCAAATCAATCGCATGATTGGTCTTTGAGTTAGAGCTGCAGCAAATTTAAAAAATACCGTTTTGAGAAAAACGGGTTTCAAGTTTTAACTATCGATTTCTTCACGATAAAATAAAATTTACCTTAAAAAATGTTACTCTGCCATTCCTGGCCCATATAATGAACCCTCCTCTTCCTCAAAAAGTGCCTGCTGAGCCGCTGAAGCTCTTCTCCAAACTGTCCAACCCTCTTTTGATGCCACTTGTCATAACTCCGCTAGGTGGATTCTGTTTTCGTCTCTCTCCTCGGCATATTTCTTTGCAATAGGACCAATGGTGACTTCCATTACTCGGAGCATTTTCAAAATAGATTGAAAACCATCATTAAAAATCGAAACAGCAATAAAATTAGCAAGTTCAATGGTTTTTAAGCCATTGTGGAGGTGCTTTGGAGCGAAGTGTCAGTGCAAGCCATTGTAGCTTTCGTTATTATTTTGGGTGTTCCCTCCTTTGCATCTATCAAGTAAATCTCTTCTACTTAGGCCCGTATAAATTGGTTCCAAAGCTTTTGCAACTTGTGGGTCTAAAGGAAGATAATCATGTTCAAAATTTGACATGCCCATTTTTTCAGCTTCCGCGCGGCGATAAGAGCAGCTGTCCGCATCTGCAGGGCAGTTTCCATGATTCGGATTCTTTTCTTTTTATAAGAACTTTTACTTTTTGATGTATTACCACAACAGTTCTTATCATATGTAATAAATTGATTTTGACAACTACCACAACGGCTATCGTAACATGTTGTTATTAAATTGATATTTTATTAAAAACGTTAATTATGCATATGTAATGTACAAATATGTTTGCTACCATCATAATTTCTTAATATAAATATCACTGCGTATTTATATGACAACCTCAATGTCAAGAAGTACACGCACCGGCATAAATGGTGTTTCTCCGCGCTGACGCACACACGCGAGTTACGCTAGGCGCGCACGTACGTGTTTTGCGGCAGCGCGGCGAAGGTCGGGGTGCCGGCAGAAAGTAGTGGGGGACGTTTTGATACCGCATCTTCCTCGCTCGACGCTGGATCGAGAGAAAAGACACGGAATCGAGGCGCTCGAAAAACTGACATAAATGCTGTCCCTTGTGTCTATACGGCCGGTATACTAGATACCGCGATTCGTCGCACGCTATTGTAATTTTTAATTGCATAAAGAAATTTACTTGAATACGAATATTTGTTTGAAAAATAATGTTAATAGAATTACGATTTTTAATAATAAATTAAAATTATGTCATCACGGCAATACAGCACTTACACGAAGAGAAAAATTTTCTTCATCTAAGCAAATTATGTTTAAGATCATAAATTCTTCCAAGAAGATTTGATATTGTTGCTTATATATGAAACAATAAATTGTTGAGTTGACATTTAATTTTTTTCTGTACAGTAATAAATTAAAATTATGTTATCATGACAATATATTTTAGCTTCAATTTGTAGGATACTATTACTTTACATAGAGACATAATTTTAATTAATTAATTAATGTAAATTTCTTTAATTACTTATTAAAATAATCTGTATTAGAAAATAATTTTAATTTGATTAATTTATAGATATGTTAACATTATTGGGCAAGCCAGTTTACTTTGTAATTAAGGTAAAACAATATTCGGAGAAGTGACAGACTTCTCCATATTTTGACGTTACAAATTATCGTTCGAAAGTTAAGAAAAATCAGAATTAGACGTTCATTAGGGTCCTCTCTCAGAGTATTGTTTTACCTCAATTACAAAGTAAACTGGCTTGCCCGATAATGTTAACATATCTATAAATTAATCAAATGGTCAACTCAACAATTCATTGTTTCATATATAAGAAACAATATAAAATCTTCTTGGAAGAATTTATGATCTTAAACAGACATAATTTCCTTAGATGAAGAAAATTTTTCTCTTCGTGTAAGTGTTGTATTGCGTAATGACATAATTTTAATTTATTATTAAAAATCGTAATTCTATTAACATTATTTTTCAAATGAATATTCGTATCCGAGTAAATTTCCTTATGCAATTAAAAATTACAACAGCGCACGACGAATCGCAGTATCCCGTATACCGGCCGTATAGACACAAGGGACAGCATTTACGTCAGTTTCTCGAGCGCCTCGATTCCTTGTCTTCTCTCTCGATCCAGCGTCGACCGAAGAAGATGTGGTATCAAAACGCCCCCCACTACTTTCTGCCGGCACCCCGACCTTCGCCGCGCTGCCACGAAACACGTACGTGCGCGCCTCGCGTAGCTCGCGTGTATGCGGCAGCCGAGCATCAGCGCGAGGGACATCATTTATGCCGGTGCATGTACCCTTGTGGTACTTTGTCATGTCACCATGTCTGAGCGCGCGAAATGTCAGCTCTGTAATTCGTAAACTTTAATCGCAAATAATTTGAAAATTATTATACCCTCAACATTTTTGTATTATAATTTTTTTCTTAGAATTTTCCAAAAAATCCGCTTTCAAAAGGGAAGGCGAAATTTTTGGGATACCCTGTATGTGTGTGTATGTGTGTGTGTGCGCGTGCGCGCGTGCGTGCGTGCGTGCGTGCGTGCGTGCGTGCGTGCGTGCGTGTGTGTGTGCGCACGCGCGCGCGCGTGTGTTTGTGTGTGTGTGCGCGTGCGTGCGTGCATGCATGCGTGCGTGCGCGTGTGTGCGCGTGCGTTCGTGCGCGTGTGTGTGTGTCTGTGTGTGTGTGTGTGTGTATTATACAATAAAATATGGATATCTTACCGTTATTAGTATCAGTGATCTCATCTGTTATTGTCGTAGACTCAACCAAAGGGGTGTCTTGTATAGCATCATCGTTCTGCACCATTTTCAACAATTCATCTGTTATTGTCGTGGTCTCAACCATAGAGATAGTCTGTATAGCGTCATCGTTTTGTTCCATTTCTTGTGATGGTTCCTGAGAAAACTGTGGAAACTCTAACTATACCCACCCAATATCATTCATTAAAAGATTGTTAGATATAACTAATTTTATACATTCCACAATAAAAATTGAAATCACTTATTATCATCGCAAACGGGATTATTAATTATTCCGACATCTTATACAGCGTCAAATGGTTTTTCATTGCCCTGTATCATTTCTAATGTCACTGGTTGAGGAAGTTGTAGAAATTCCTGCCAGCCTCCACCCTCCATTAAAAATTCGTTAGAGACGTCACAATCATTATTTGTATTAGTATCTTGATCAATGTGTTTGTTACGATCGTTAGTTGTACTATGGTATTATCCGTAATATTGATGGAGATATCAGTGCCGCTATTTTTATCGATCAATTATTATTAGAGTTCGTGGATGAAATACAGGTTTCAAACTGCTCGACAAACTCCATTAGAAACGCATCGTCTTCGTCATCAGCTAGCATCTCTTGTGTATCTAATAAAAATGTAACGTGTTATCTATTATTTTGGTTAGTCTCTCTCTCTCTTTCTCTCTCTCTCTCTCTCTCTCTCTCTCTCTCTCTCTCTCTCTCTCTCTCTCTCTCTCTCTCTCCCTCCCTCTCTTCCCATCCGTATACGTGGCGCCGATTTGCTCGACTCTTTCAAACGGGATCTTTTCCGTTCTCTACAGCAACGAGGGGCTCCTTAGCTCCTGGATTAATTTATTTATTTACCCTGTTCCTTACTTGGCTACTCTAAGACATGTATATATCCGTTCTTGCTCATCTTTATTCTTCATTTTTTCTCTACTGTTCTTTTGCTAAATTTTCTATGTCTATGTTACGCACATATTTCTATGTCTTTATTTACACATATATTTTCTATGTCTTTACTTACGCATATATACATGTAAACACACTCATATTCTTATTTTTGCTTCTACTTTTCCGTACATATTATTACCTTACTGCCTGCTTACTTTATTACCATACCACGCTTTTTTTGTTTTATATTATCTTATCATGCGCCTGGATAATGTCTTCTGTTCGCATCTCATCTTTTTTGTTTACTATATATTCTTTCTTTGTTACTTTTATTTTTATTATTATTTTTATTTGTTATTAGTTGTAAGTTTGCTTGTCAATGATATTCTATTGCATGTATTACTTTTTATTTTTATTTTTGCTATCAGTCAGTATGAGTGCCTATCTGCACCTCTTCTTGTACCTACTCTGTACCTACCTGCCCTTAGAGGGCTAGCCCTAGGGCAGCAATAAAAGCTTATTCATTCATTCATTCATTCTCTCCCTTCCTCTCTCTCTCTCTCCCCCCTCTCTCCCCTCCCCCTCCCCCTGCCCCCCTCTCTCTCTCTCTCTCCCTCTTCCTCTCCCCCCACTCCTTCCCACTCCTGGGGGACGCATTTTCTTGCGCATGCACAGTAAACCAGTCATGTCTAGAAATCTGTGATGATGAGTTCTTTTGGTGACCGACTCCGTCGTTGGCTACGTTCATACGTTTCGAAATTCACTATCAGTACTAAAAATATATAGTTTACGTTACGTAAATTATAGATTTACAGTACTGACAGTGAATTTCAGAACGCAGCCAATGTAGGATATAGGCAGTAGGAATAGATTAGATTAAGTATGTCATTTTATTATTATATATAATACCTATTAATTTATTTATATTTTTTTAATATAATTAAAAAGAAATTCCGAAATTGGTAAAGAAGCCATTAAAAAAGAAAGAATTTTATCTCACCTGATTGTGACGGGGTCTAAATGTACCTTTATTCCTCTGAATTTAATACTTCGCTGAAGTCACGTGTACGGCCAAGTGCGAGAAAATGCGTCCCGAACAGTAACACTGCTTACGACTTCTTCTACTCATGAGTAACGAAAGAACGCGCCTGGATCGGAGTTTCCCTACAGACATCGCAGCCAGAAACGGCGAAGTCACTCGAAGAGTTGCCAGACCACAGAGCGACGTCCACGGGATTCCCGCCCGTATCGCAGCACTATCCCACCGCCGAGAATCTCTTCTTTTTCTTTTTCTATGAGGCCTTAGGTATCAGACTACAAAGGCCGAGAATCTCGCTACTCGCTGGAGGACAGGCGCGGCAACGCAAAACGTGTAAAGACCTCTACATACTCCACAACACCAGCGCGAGTACAAAAAGGCGAACGCGTTAAGCCGCGTTCTTGACACTGTAAACAGCGCTAACATCAGGCGTTCTCAAACGGCCCTTTTTAAGGCCACCACAAGACTTATACAGAAGAACAACTTTCGTGCAATCTCATAGCAACCAATCAAATATAACTTCCTATACCATGTATTAGGAGTATAAATAAGTTTCCGCCGTTTCACAAAAAATGGCGTCACTAGTATGTTATAGTTGAAATTGTCTGTTGTAAAACGTTATATCGTAAGGTTGGACATCTGACAACATAACCTTAAAATATTAGCGATTTTGTATCAGCATCATATATCTTTTTTCGTGCGAAAATGTCGAATTTTGAGAATAAGCGTCATTTGCGGGAGCTTTTGATTTACTTCTTTAATTTGAAGAAATCTGCAGCCGAGGCGCATCGATTGCTTGTAGAAGCATATGGTGAGGCTGCCTTAAGTGAGAGAAGTTGCCGTGAGTGGTTTCACAAGTTTAAAAACGGTGAATTTGACGTCAAAGACAAAGAACGTAGCAGAAGGCCAAAAGCGTACGAAGACGCGGAAACATTATTAGACGAAGATTCGTGCCAAACGCAAGAAGCACTTGCACTTACATTAGGAGTGACTCAACCAGCAATTTCACATTGCTTAAAATTATTGGGAATGATTCAAAAACAAGGAAACTGGGTTCCATATGAACTAAAGCCGAGAAACGTTGAACGCCGATTTTTCACATGTGAAATGCTGCTTGCCAAGCATAAACGAAAGGGTTTTTTGCATCGTACAGTCACTGGTGATGAAAAATGGATCCACTAAGATAACCCAAAGAAGAAGAAATCATGGGGACCACCTGGCCATGCTTCAGCATCGACAGCCAAGCCGAACATTCATGGAAAAAAGCTCATGTTGTGTATTTGGTGGGATCAGCTTGGTGTCGTGTATTATGAGTGGCTCAAACCGAATGAAACCAATACTGGGGCCCTCTACCGAACACAATTGATGAGATTGAGCCGAGTACTCAAAAAAAAACGTGCCCACTACTACTCCAGACACGACAAAGTTATTCTTCTGCATGATAATGCTCGTCCACATGTTGCGGCGCCGGTCAAAACCTACCTGGAAACACTCAATTGGGAAGTTTTACCCCACCCGCCGTATTCACTAGACATTGCTCCTTCTGATTACTACCTGTTTCGATCGATGGCGCATGGCCTGTCTGAACAACATTTCACATCATATAAAGATACAAAAAATTGGGTCGATTTGTGGATAGCTTCAAAAGATGAAGCATTCTTCCAACGCGGTATCCGTATGCTGCCAGAAAGATAGGAAAAAGTAGTGGCTAGCGATGGACAATACTTTGAAAAAAACATTAGGTACCGTTCTTTCACAATAAATGCCCAATTTTTGATAAAAAACAGCGGAAACTTATTTATACTCCTAATATAATTAAAATATATTGTTACGTACTGCGGAGTAACAATTCTTTAATTTCAAAATCGATGCAGCCAAGCAACCAAAAATCGCGAACAGATGGTCTATCTTAACCGCGCAGATACGCTAAATTGTCCGGTCGAGTCAATACGGTTGGTCTACGCTTGACACATGCCGATTTTGGCGGAAACAAGCGTTGAAACGCGGATGATTGACCCCATCGACACGAAACACTTGTCGCGCAATTAATAGGTAACGGTCTTCTAAGGAACCTAACCGATAGGATGGATTACCCAGAGGAAAAAACAGATTAAAAACCAAACGTTCTGAGAGTGCGTGGGCAACAATGAGAGACAGTACACCTGCGGATTAAAATCCCATAGGAATCATAGGCAAAATCAGGTATAAAAGAAAGGAGCTCCGGAGCTCGGGCGCACTTACGCTCACTTACAGTACTCACTCACTTACGTAGAGCACCTTTTTTCATTCTGCTCATTTGCTCATTTTCGCCATTGTTACTGTCATAGTTCACTCCAGTTCGATCCGTCGCACATTCCGTGACATTATATGTCCGAGTTTGTGACGTTCGGATTCGTATTCCTCATACTTAAATTTGACGCGGCATTGTGAGAATTTAATCAACAAGTTCTTTTGCAACTTCCGAACACTCTGAGTGCCAACCGTCAACCAGCCGTCCGCCGTTGTAAGCTGAATCCGCTCCGCCAAACACCAAATCGTTCGCACCTTCATAATTTTCAACCAACAGTAAGTCTTAGCCATCCATTACTTTTACTCTCCATAAGACTACCTTCTCTCTCTGGTAGGATTTTTATTATATTTTTCAAAATACTTATATACCCAGTATTATTTCACTACCCTTCCTTTCCTCCCTCTATTACTCTTTTTACTTTCTGCAAGATACAATCAAACTCTCTTTCGATTGAGTCCGCAACTTTTCTTTCACTTTCCGCAGGATACAATCGAACTGACTTTCGATTGGGTCCGCAACTCTTTACTTTCTGCAGGATACAATCGAACTCTCTTTCGATTGGGTCCGCGACTCTTTTTGCTTTCTGCTTAAATATTCAAGAAACCGTATCCGATGCATTAAGAATAGAGCGCGAACTACGCTCTATGACCGACTTGCAACAAAGCAAAGGTAGCGCTGTTGACCGAGAAGCAATTATTAGTCGACCGCGCAAAACTTACCAAATTTGTTACAAGGAGGGACATTCAGCTTCAAAATGCAGAAAATTGACTCAATCAATTCAGCTGGGCCATATCAGATCCGATTTAAGAACTGAAATTTTAATATGTCAAATTTGCAAAAAACGTGGGCATGGTGCCGACAAATATCGGTTACGCGATCCTCAAACTTGACAGTCTGTTAAAGTGATACGGGAAAATGACGTCATTTGTCAATTATGCTCTACAGCCGGGCATGACGCTAAGTCATGTAGAAATAATAAAATTAATATTCAAAATAAGTCCTCTCTAGTTTGCCAGTGGTGTGATCGGCTAGGGCATACGGCCAATAATTGTTGGAAAAAACAAAACGAGCAATGTGGCGAGGGGAACAAATTAAAACTCACTTGCCAAATTTGCGATAATTTCGTGCATATCGCGAAGGATTGTCGATCAAATTTCCGAAGGTAAATGCGGTACCTAAAGATTTGATAGTTTATCGATATTGCAAAGAGCAGGGGCATCTTCTCGAGAATTGCGAACTGCGAATTGCAAGCAACAATCGTAGAAAAGCAAACAATTCGGGAAACGCGGATGGACCCTCGACGTCGGGTGTGCAGCAGAGGTCCGGAAGGATCTTATACCCGTCGCCAGCCAAAGAAACCAAGTAAATAAGCATGCGTTGACTGCCCGCCAGGTAACCATAAACCTCGACAAGCATAGTCGCGTGCTTACCGTTCAGATAAATTTGTGTGAATCAATTCCGCAAACTACCTTCTTATTGGATACTGGGTCAGGAGCGAATATAATTAAAGAACATTTTACCCCCACGGACATAATTATCAATTACAATAATATTTTGAAACTAAGCAGAATAAACGAATATCCGGTTTACACTCTCGGAGAAATCGTTCTCCCCCTCTTCGGGAAAGAAGTAATATTCCATATCGTGTCAAGTAATTTTCCGATATCACAATCCGGTTTATTAGGTAACGATTTCTTTCAACAAACATCTTCCAAAATCGACTATGCTAATGGTTATTTAAACGTAGCAGGCACTAACGTTCCTTTCTTTTCTCCAGAAATTATTACCGCAGCTCCACGGTCCGAATCATTATTTTATGTGAGAATAGGGAATCCTGATATAAAAATCGGGTACATACCTAAATTAAAAATCGCCCATGGAATCTATTCAAAGGAAACTATAGCAGAAAACGTTGACGGAAAAGTCTACTTTAACGTTATAAGTACTTTGGATGAAGAAGTAGAAGTTCAAGTACCGACACTGTATCTTAAGCCTTTGAATGACATACTCGACGATCACGAGGCTAAAATCGAGACACTTAATGAACCAGAAGAAATTATGGAAATAAAATGCAAGACTAATAAGGAAGAAGTAAAAGAAAAAATTAATAATGGAAGCAGAAATAATACACACTACGAGAAAGTAAATTTAATTGATGGAAAAATTGAGAAATTAAGTAAACAAGTAAAAATAAAAAATCTCAATGTTTGGGAACAGCGTAATACGCGAAAGCGTGTCACCCGCTACATGCGAGCGATCAATATCGATCCTTTATCACGCGAGGGCACCACCTTACGACGGTGTCCTGCGCAAGCCCCCTCTGGGCGTCCGGGAGCGCTCGAGCGGAAGCAGGCGTTTTTACCTCTCAGATAGAGATTCGCAAGACTCCTAATCGTACGGCCATGACTGCCGGTTAATTAAATCTCTAATCTCATTTTTAAACTCACACGACCGTGTCTGTCGGTGTACCAAGTATCTCAGAGTACTTCCGTTAAAACTGTGCCTGTAGTGTCTAAGTGGCATTAAAGCAAATTGTGAACTTTAACGGTTTGTGTATTTCATTGCTCCGATTCTCACAGTCCAAAATCCTTCAATTACGCGACGATTAAGTGCGCACTCCTAACACTCAAAGAAAATGAAAGTAAAAGAATGAAGATAAAAGAAAATCAATTTAAAAATGAGGCAAAAATAAAAGAGACAAATGTAAATAAAATTTTAAAGGAAAATAAGGAATTAAATAACAATTTTAATTTCAAAAATCCAGATCTCCAAAACCTTGGAGGAAAAGGCTTCCAAATCTTTCCTGAATTGTCCAGAGATTCAAAAATTCAAGAAAACGGAAATCACCAAACCTGTCTTGGATTATCCAGTAATCTAAAAATTCTTAGGGAGAGAGAATTCCCAATTCCTCCTAAATTATCCAGCAATTCACAAATCCAAACGGAGGGAAGCTACCAAACTTCTCATGGATTGTCCAAGAATCTAAAAATTATTAGTGAGGGAAGTTTCCAAATCCCTCCCTCAGAGCACCTCATTCCTGCCGATCGTAAAGAGGGAAGTTACCAAACCTCGTCAAGCAATGCGGTTTTTATTTCAAGGGAACCAAAGGAAAAGAGTTCCTCTATTTCTCAAGAAAAAATAAAATCTCTTAGAAACAAAACGAAACGATGATATCTCTCATTCTATTACAAAAATATCTGCAAGAGAAAACAGAACCGAGACTGCCGAAATAAGTAAGTTATATCATTTTAAAGAGAATGAATCTTGAGCAGAAAATATTGCTTCTACTCAACAAATGAGTGAAAATTTTAAAAGTAAACAAATTCAAACAGAAGAAGAGAAGCAAGAATCGCAAAATGAAATACCTCGCGAATGTTTTCAAATCTCTGAAAATTTGCAGCAGAATAGGCTCGCAGAAATAATGGAGTTATTACGTCTCGAGCATTTAAATATCCAAGAAAGAGATAGCGTAATAAGTCTTATATCCGGCAGCCAAGATAGATTTCACATACCTGGAGAAAAATTAACAGCAACTCACGTGTTGCAACATCAAATACCGACAACAGACGACCGACCCATCAATACTAGACAATATCGATTTCCCCAAATTCATAAAGAAGAAATAAATAAACAAGTTGAAGAATTGTTAGATAGAGGCATAGTAAAATTATCTCAGTCACCTTACAATACGCCCATATGGATAGAGCCTAAGAAGGAAGATTCAAAGGGAAACAAACGCTGGAGAATAGTTTTAGATTTCCGCGCTTTAAATGAAAAAACCATTGGCGACGCTTATCCATTACCTAACATTGTTGACATCCTGGATCAATTAGAAGGAGCAGAATATTTCTCCGTATGTGATCTAGCTTTTGGTTTCCATCAAATAAAAATAGACCCCGCCGATGGTCAAAACGGCATTTACTACACCCTTCGGGCATTATGAATTTGAACGAATGCCATTCGGATTAAAAAATGCACCTGCGACTTTCCAACGTTTAATGGATTTAGTATTATCCGGATTGCAAGGCAAGAAATTATTCGTCTACATGGACGATATAGTTATTTATGCTACTTCACTGGGAGAGCACGAAAGAAAATAAAATTTATTAATGGATCGACTCCGCAAAGCTAATCTAAAATTACAACCTGATAAATGTGAATTTCTGAAGACCGAAGTGACATACCTTAGACATATAATAGGTAGAAGCGGTGTTAAGCCCTATCCGAAAAAATTAGAAGCCGTAAGACAATTTCCTCGACCAAAAACTCCGAAAAATATTAAACAGTATCTTGGATTGGCGGGATATTACAGGCGATTTGTACCAAATTTTTCTGCGTTAGCCAAACCACTGACAAACTTGCTAAAAAACGACGTTCGCTTTGAATGGACGTCCGCTCAAGAGGATTCTTTCGAAGCATTGAAAGAGAAATTATGCGAAGAACCAGTATTGCAATATCCTGATTTTATTTACCATTTATTTGGATTTCCAACGCATCAGGAATAGACGTGGGAGGCATTTTGTCACAAGGAGAAATAAATAAAGATCGACCAGTAGCATACGCATTTCAAACATTAACCAATAATGAAATAAAATACGATACCTACGAAAAAGAAGCATTAGCAATAATATACTGCGTTAAACATTTTCGTCCATACTTATACGGACGCAAATTTACGCTGGTCACAGATCATAAACCTCTACTCTGGTTCAAAAATGCACAAGATGCAAATATGCGTATACTTCGCTGGAGACTTAAACTAGCAGAATATGATTACGATGTAGTATATAAAGCCGGCAAAACTAATGTGAATGCCGACGCTTTATCTAGAAACCCAGTAGATTATGATGAAAGAATCTGTAATGTAGTTAGGCATGATAAAATCTTAAATCCTAATGACCCAAAAGACGCAGAAATTATAGCCGATTTATTAGAAGAAACAGACGAAGAAGACGAAGACTTTGAATTGTATCTCTCAGACAAAGATAAATTTGAGAATCCGCCGTCGGACAACGATCAGTATAGTAAACATATGGATTCCACACAGCCTGTGTCTACAAATACAGAAAAACTGCAGGAGTCGTCGCGTATGAAAGAGAAAGTAACTCAAGACTTTCCTACACGCGACAAAATACAGACGAGAAGCCAGACAGCAAAGATTAAAGACACCGCTCATAAATATTCGACAGACGAAACCGAATCATCAAGGATTAGAAAAGGACCGACAGCAGGAGAAACCGATAATACTGATGACGAGACAATGGAAAACCAAGACGAGGAAACAGAGGATGAAGAAGAAGAAAACGACGAAATAAGAAATAGAAATGATCCGCCGGATAAAGAAAGCGATAGTGAAAATGACGCAAATAAAACGGAGGAAAATAGCGAAATAAATAAACGACGAAAAGCAAAGCCTACTATTGTTAAAAATCAAATAATTAAAAGCAACGTTTTTGACTCTCGAGAATTATTATTCTTGCGGAAAGATAACGTGGCTTATTTCGTAGATACTACAGGAAAGCCTTTAGATTCAGGCTCTCAAAAATTATTCGAAAGAAATGAGCTTCCGAACCTGAAAAATCTTACCTTAGGCAGAGTTAAGGCTATAAAATATAAAAAACGTTACCATATGGCGTTGCCCATTAGCGAGAGACAGCGCGAGGGTCCAACGATGACTTTAATTCAGGTAACAGCCGTGCTAAAGGATCTCTGTGTTATGGCCGAAAAATTAAAACTAGAAACTCTTAGTATTGCGAAAACGGATATTGTTAACAATGTACCATGGAATAACATTAAACCACTATTGCAATTAACGTTTACTAACTCTATGACTAAACTAATTATTTGCAATGGATTAGTTAAGTACCCTCCGAGAGATCTTCGACCTATTATAATTGGAGAAACACATTGTTTGCCTACCGGAGGACATCGTGGCGTTACAAAAACTTATAACAGAATCAAACATAATTATTATTGGGAAAATTTAAAGACATATGTTCAGCATTATATACAACAATGTTTACAGTGCCAGTTGAAGAAATTAGTTAAAGTAAAAACTAAACAACCCATGATGATAACTGACAGGCCAGGATCTTCGTTCGACAAAGTTGCTATGGATATTGTGGGGCCGTTATCTAAAACCTTAAGAAGAAATGAATACATTCTAACCCTGCAGGATCAGCTGACAAAATTCTGTATGGGGATTCCTTTACCTGACCAGACTTCCGAAACAATAGCGGAAGCCTTTGTGGATAAATTTATTTGTGTATTAGGAGCGCCTAAAGCCATATTGACCGATCAAGGTAGGAATTTTATTAGTAAATTAATGAAGAAAATAACAAAACTGTTCCGAATTCGCAAATTTCGCACAACGGCTTTCCACCCTTAATCAAACGGCTCATTAGAAAGATCGCATCATGCAATAGGAGAATATTTAAAGCAGTATGCTAATGAACAAAAACAATGGGATAGATGGATCGAACTCGCAATATTTAATTACAATACCAGCGTCCACGAAGCCACAAAGCACACGCCATATAAATTAGTAATCGGCAAAATAGCAAGAATTCCGACTAATGAACTTTTAGGCCCAGAAGATAAATTAGCAAATTACGATGACTATTTGATAAAATTAGTTACGCAACTTCACGGCATCCAAACAAACGCCACGAAAATGTTATTAATGCCAAAATTAAGTCGAAAAAACACTACGACAAGAAAATTAATCCACAGACCTTTAAGCCTGGAGATTACGTATTCATATTAAAAGGGCCTAAACCCGGTAAATTCGGAGACCATTATACTGACCCTCACGAAATACTCGAAATAATAAATAGAAAGAACGTTAAAATAAGAATAAAGAAAAATAGCCGAATTGTACATCCCAATCGATTGAGAGTTTCCCACCCTTAACCATTAAAACAAATAGTAACAACAATCAAAATTTCAGATGGATCCCCGGGTTATGGCTATAATACTAATAATAGCATGCGCCCGCGAAACAGCCGGAATAATAGGCTACGATTGCGGATCACTGATGGCAAATATAACAACAATGTCCTTGCTTAATACAGAAGAATGCGATATACCTCTCCAACGCGTGAACCAGACCAAAAAATATATACAACTCTTACAGATCAATGAATTTAAAACAGTAAGAGTCATTCAATGCAAAGTGAGATCGATAGAATAGTAAAAACATGCGGAACGTTCTCTCACACCGGTGACGTGCTTAATGGTAAATACTCATACATAGAAAAAACCTCCCGTGAAGCTTGTATGAAAATGCAATGGATCGGAACTTATCGTCACGGAAACACTGTGGTATCCGACTTAAAAGCAAATCAATCGGTCTCACGGCCAGTAACTTTAGCAGGGCACATAGATAACGCAGGAACGTGCCACGGGACTAGTTATTCCGATTCTTTCGGAAGTTGGCCCAACGTGATTGTGCTCGCAACTGTAAAAATCACACTCCAAGATTATGAGGCCACGGTCCAACTCAACTCAAATCGAGTAGTGCTCCGGTCCGGAGTGACCTGCGATTTCAAGTCTACTCAATGTGTAGATCTAGAAGGAGGAGACACTTACTGGGACCCACTTCCCGCGAGTCAATGTGTGCTTTCTAATTTCGGGTCACTCTATGATGGATTCGCGGATGTACTAGTAGATGATACCGGCAAAGAATCGCAGGTAGTTTACCCTTTAAATTCTCAAGAAACGATCTTCGCACTGACAATAAAAGAACAATATACACACTGTAGGTACACACTCATAAGAACTGAACACCCGAAATTATTGATCTATGAAACAACTTTCGGGAGTTCAATATTCAGTAAAGAATATCGCCCGCAAAACTTCGACATTTTTGCTTACATAAACTCTAAGTTTTTGTATGTGGAAAAACACGTACGCACTCAAGTAAACGAATTATATCGAAATGTCCTCCAACAACAATGCATCCTCGAATAAAAGGTACTAAAAAACGCATTGGCTCTCGCCACTCACGCCCCAGACGCTTTCGCCTACCACATAATGCAAGGGCCAGGATATATGGCTTTGTTAGCCGGAGAAGTGATACATATAGTGAAATGCGTACCTGTCGAAGTAAAACTTGCTCACACTGGGAAATGCTATGATCAACTACCAGTACTACGAAACAACGAGAGTCTATTTTTAACCCCACAAACCCATATTTTATTGCGTTAAGAGACGGAGGTTACTTGCAACTCACTCGCACCCGTCATGTACCTTCTCGGAAACTCATGGTATAAATTCAAACACAAACCAGTCGAGACGCTACCTCCGATAATTATGAAGCCCATGACTAAACCAACATGGAAATATATTAGTCCCGGCTCGCTTGCCACGAGCGGAATATATACAGAAAATGAACTCGAAACACTTAGAGATCATATAACATTTCCTGCCGAACGGCCCGCTCTGCTTAACACAGTAGCCCGAGGAATGATGGGGCAATCGGGCTCCATAAATGGAGGATCTATCTCTAACCTTTTGGACGAAGCTTCCATAGAGAAAATAGCTACATCTGCATGGGAAATATTCTGGAATCGATTTCTGATCTTTGGGAATGTCAACGCGGGGATAATCGGAATATACATGTCAGTAAGAGTTGTAAAACTAATAATAGATACTTTTGTGCACGGATATGCCCTGCACACCGTGTACGGATGGTCAATATATTTGGTAGGAGCAATATGGGATTCAATCACCCAACTCTTGTTACACTTAGGAAAGGACCGTTGTAAATTAAGGAATCCATCTCCCTCAGCACCTGACGAGTCAGGATCGCAAGCAATAAGATTCTCAGAACTACAGGAGGACCCTAGACGGGAACAGCACAATTACCCCCTGCTCCCGCCTAAAGAAAATTCAACGTACACCCTCGAATTAAAAAACTAAAAAAAAAAATCTTTTTTTTTCTCTATCTCTAACGTAAATAATACCATACATTTACACCAAGAAGTCCGTGGTTCTCTTATAGATGACTACTGCTATCGGCCACATAAATACGGGAACTCGAAGTCCTCTGAAAGTAAAAATAATAAGGATAGACTCGCCCACCTTGATTTGGGTTCATCTACAAAATTCTACAGAGGATTTCGAAGAAATGCTAGAGGAGCTCCAACACCGGATGACGCGACGAGGGCGACTGCTACATCACCGATCCGATGACATCAAATCAGATCAAATTGTCGCCGTTCATGATAGAGATGGCAACGTGGCGTTATTCTTAGTGCCTATGAGGATTGAACAACCAGCATTTTTCTAAAAGATTGGGCCCGTATTATCTAGCGGCCCTATTGCAAAATCTATCAACTTGAAGACAGATTCCGTGATTTCGAATGGCGGGCAATCCTCTGCGCATTGGCACATACAGAACCTTGCCCAGTAAAAAGAATATAGCCCAGGCGGGCCAGAGATCTTCTAAAATTTTTAATTGAACAACGGGAAAGATGGATTAGCATTGTCGGGGACGTAGAAGAGGAAGCGGCGCTCGTGAAGATGGAGATAAGAAACAAATGTGGGAGCGGAATACTTGACGTCAAGGACATCCTCGTAAAACTAGGCCATGCTCAAGACTCCGAAAGAATCTTGGCATATGCATACCCTTCGGTTTAACAAAAAGGCGTATAAGTAATAACATTAGTATTAGTAACTATTATTCATCAAGTAGGTAGGATAATTAAGATTAAGCATTAAGCGCGACACACGTCGAAGAAAGGGATTCCCCGGCTAGGAAATTCATCGAGTAATAAAAAAAAAATTGCATACATAAAAATGGTTAGGTCATAAGTATTACAAAAACATAAATATATATATACATGTATATCTAAAGCGATGAATTTCCTATTGCAGCAAATACATATAGAATGAGGGAGGCTCTCTGTCGCGATTGGCCAGAACTAGAAAGGAAATGTTGCGAATTATTCTGGGAAGACTTTGTGTACCTGAGCAACCTTCGGTGCGTTACCAGCTTAGGAAACTCAAGGATATTTCAACATTCCGAAAATTGTTCAAAAATTTGCCACCATTGTTATTTAACCTTGTCTTCTGCTACGCGACTTAAATATGAACGCCTCTATAAACATCATTTAGTCCACATAAACGCGATACACAATCATGCCTACTGTGGTATCTGCTACAGGATAACTGTAACGGTCAAAGCAGTCGAACGATGTGAAGGCTGCCTCCAAAAATTTGAGCAAGCCGATAGAGCGTTTCTAAATGCCGGAAACGGAATACCGGTAGTAGCAACTCTAAGCGAAATCCGAGATCTGTGCGACCATAGTATTACGTATGTGCCGAGAGGTGCATAAAATTAAATTAAAAACAAAATTGAAATCCGATCTCTCAAACATACCGGACTAATTCAAGAAAACAAAGGAAGAGAGCTCTTCCTCCCTTATACTAAAGTTTTCAATAATCACTACTTAATCGTCGATTGCAGTATACAAGGATGTCAGTCATTTTGGCCAAGAAGAAACCGAGGAGAAGAAACAAAAGAGGCCTTACGCGCCCTAAATACTGCCAGACTCATAATGGATTTCAAATGCGTCACCACGATAAACGGACGCCCGATGTATCAACGATTCGGCAACCATTGCAAGATTTGCGAAAATTGCTATATAACAATGTCAAACGAAATGCAAAAAGAACATGTGGCCGTGGCGCCACATCTCCTGATCCATATGAATTTTTTCTATAATCAAGAAAAGTGCGCTATTTGTCGAAAAGAAATGGTGAAGTATAACGACGCCGAGGAATGTCAGAACTGCCTTAACACATTTGAGCATGCAGACATCATACGCCTGAAACTCGGGTGGGGTTATCCATGTATTAAACCAAACAAATGCCAGAGAGCCGGTCAAACCAACCGAAGTGTGACCGCCGTTCGCTGTTAACAATGATTAAGTAGTCTTGTAAATACCTCATGCAAAAAAAAGAGAGAGAAAAAAAACACAAAAGAAGAAACAAGGGAAAAATAATCAAGAAGATATTTGATCTACGCAGAAAAAAATATATACATATATATATTCAATAAAAAAGAGAAAAGACCTATTACATTGTTTAACAAAAAATAAATAAATAAATAACTAAATTTATATATATATATATATATATATACAATAAAAAAATATATAAAAAAAAAAATCTTTGTAAGAATATCTATTTAGCAAGTAGAAAAAAAAGGGGGTCACATTATAATATATTACTTAATATTTAGAGGCAATATTTGGGAATATTTACAACAAGAATATCTATTTAGCAAGTAGAAAAAAAAATAATAAAAAAAATTATATATATATATATATATATATATATAATATAAACAATGTTTAATAGGTAACAGAATATTTAAAAATGTTTACTGTAGACATATAATTATTTATTTGATTTTCGATAAGTATGGTATGGAGATTGCATCTCGATAAAATAGCTTGCTCTAATCTTAGCACAATTACTCACAGTTTCATGAGATGCCATATCCGCACAATATACTTTTCGCCAAATAGTTAATAAACAAATGAATAAATAGATAAATAAGTAAACGTAAAGAATATGTACCCAAACATACGATACGTACATCGCCGAAAAACCATGTAAAAGAGATTTTATCTACCAGGGATAATGTGCTATTTTAATTCCGCTAAAGTGTTTTCATAGTTAAGTAAATAATAACAAATAAACAAATAATTGGAAATACGAGAGAAACAAAGAAAGGGAATTCGATGGTTGCCTTTTCTTTTTCTTTCCTGTTTTCACCCGAACAAAATGCATGTATATAGCAAAGAAAAGTATATAGATAGAAACACATATAACAATAATAATAACTAACAAAAGGGGAAGACGTGAACAAGTAAGGTTATATACATATATGTGTAAGAAATAATAATAATAATAATAATAATAATAACAATAAAAATATATATATATAAAATAAAAATAAAAATATATGTACGTCAACGTTTTGATGATAACAGTAATAAGAGTATAATGATAATAATAATGAACGGGAAAAAGCAGTACGCATTTGACTATTATATATATATATATATGAATAAACCTCCTTCTCACCAAAGAATTATCCTCTAACAAAGAGAGCAACGCAGAGCTTCACAAGCGTACCTAAATAGTCAAGTAATTAGCAATAAAAAAGTGAGCCATTGACAATCACAAAAGAAACCGAAAAGGAGGGCCAAAGGTCGTTTTTTTTTCCTTCCTATTTCCATTCATTCATAAATATATAAAGAGAGGAGGAAAAGAAACCATAGATAAGTAAATAAGTATATATATATATATATATATATATATAAATATACATATGTTTAAAATTAATGATACAGCGAATAAAGTTACATAGAAGCAAATAATATAAGAAGTTTTCTTCCTATAAAAAATAATGAAAGTAATAAAAAGGGGACATGTACATATAAAATATACGTATCTGTATACTAGACCTCGTCAAAACAATGTAGAAACTCTGTAAACGTCTTGAATATTGTAAAGTAATTAAAAACAAATAAATAAGTAACCAGGAACACGAAAGAAAAAAGAAAGAGGATTTGGTGGTCGCCTTTTTCTTTCCTGCTTCTATATAAAACAAATATACCTATCTACACAAGTAAATAGGTAAACTAATCGTAAAGATCGCTAGGATAAGTTTAAGATCAGGAAAAATTCGTGCCGATTATCGCGAGCAATAAACACAATTGTTAAGCACTTATGAATAACGATTAAGCAATTGTAATATTAACTATCGCCTAGAACGTATAACTCCAGCAAACTTTTCTTCTTAAAACGTAATGATTTTTATACGAGACAGAAAATAGGCCTTTTAGCGAGATTTATTAGTAAGTTGATAGTTATGTAAACCACAATACCTTGATTTAAATAATCCTTTGATGGCACGATCACTTTACTAATAAAGAGTATATATTTACATATATATATATATATATATATATATATATATATACTGTGACGTGACATCCCGTTTGGCTGTCCGTCACAGGGATCGTAAAATCTGAACGAGGAGCGCACGCTGCGGCTCTACGTCCTCTCGGCTCGGAGACGGACGTGTCGGCGAGTGCGCTTACAATTCCGCGTCTTTGTTTTGTGTGCGTGTGTCCGTCCGTTAATTTTAGCGACGTTTTGCGGATCGGCGGCTAGCAGATATTCATTTTTTTTTTTTTGTATCGACGAATTCTCACTCGGCGAGCAGACTGCAAGAGGGAGGATCGCAGGATCGCAGTAGCGCGCACGACAGGTGATCTTTCTTCATTTAATTACGTTACCTCTTACCGTCGCGCCTGTACGCAACAGGAAGGCCGCTGAAATTGCAGGACGCAAAGAGGGAAGGTCCGACGTAGGGGACGTCGACACTCCACGCAGATCATCGCGTAGGAGACCCCGAACGAGGAGCTGCGAGAAAATGTTCCTGACTTGGTCCCGAGCGCGGAGGCGCTGGACACCGAAGAGTCCGTCGGGGTAGCCGTCCGGCCTCGGGGAAATCACGGAAAGGATCGCGAGCTGCCCGAAGACACTGACCTACCTCGAATTGCGCGCCGCGGCGCGACAGCCTGATTAGAGGGTCGCGAGGACCGCGACGCGGTTATAAGGCGGAACCAATAGCGCGGCGCGATAAACCCCCGTGCGTGGGGTGAGAGATCCTGCGTGCCGCCTGCCGAATTTCCTCGCGCTATCGATTCGATCCACTTCGCTGTGGATCGTCGCCGGGGTCCGACCCTCAGCCGAGACAACGGGAGCCGCCGACGCTCAGGGACGAGCCGTACCCCTGTTCACGGACGAACGTAGAGGAGCAGCCAGCGTCGTGGTGATACGAACGAGACTTGTGTAAAGCCACCGATTTCGCCGGTCGGATGAGTCGCGCGTGCGATAGTTGCATTTGTTGGGAACGGATCGAGGACAAGTAGATCGACACTCCTGGTAGAACAATTTTTATTGTAAAAGGAACTGGCGTTGAGACACGCACAATGCACACAACCGCGTGGCCGGAGACGAACGTGCAAAGAGAGAGCTCACATAGAAAAGGATAGATACAATAGATGTCGAAAATCGCACGCGTTTACAAACTCGCCATCGCACTGCCATCTACGGCATAGACTATGACGCACAGCCGAACATAATCTCGGTTTGTCAACCAATCACTGATTGATCACTCTAACACTCTCCCCCTACAAATCGATTATTATTATGGTAGGCGATTATTTATGCTAATTTAGATCGATTAAACGCATTTGATTACAGCACCATTCTAATTTTTCTTTGCTCACACCCTTCGTAAAGCAATCCGCAACCATATTGTTTGTATCAACGTATGACATAGTAATAGTATTATTCTCTACTTCCTCTCGTACAAAATGAAACTTAAGATTAACGTGACGCGTTTTCGTAGAGGATCTCGCATTCTTCAACCATTGAATAGCAGCTTGGTTGTCACAAAATAGTTGAGTAGGTTTGTCAACATATTCAATACATTTTAACTCCGTGAGCATATTCCGTATCCACATAACGTCTTTTACAACTTCAGAAGCGGCAAATAATTCCACTTCGCATGTAGAATTACCCACGGTCCTTTGTTTCTTACATTTCCATGATATAAGAGAATTGCCAATGAATATTGCTCCCCCTGAGAAAGATTTACCATTACTTGCATTCCCCCAGCTGGAATCGGAATAAGCTCTCAGTCGTCCAAATTTACGATCATATTCAAGTCGCTTGTATTTGCTTCCGCTCAGGTAACGCAAAACCCTTTTACCTAGTACGTAATGCCGTTTTTTCGGACAATGGTTAAACTGCGATAAATAGGATGTCACGAACGCAATATCGGGTCTAGTTCTGTTGGCCAAATACAATAGCTCTCCAATTAACTCTTGATATTCGTTAATATCATAACTTTCGCTTTCTTCGACATGCATTCCATCCTCGCCTGTTACAATCGGGGTATTAACTGGCTTACATTCCGACATACCATATTTGTTCAATAGTTTTTCTATATATTCGCTTTGACTAATATATATGCCTGCATTATCGTAATCTACTCTCATTCCTAAGAATCGCTTTAATTTAGTAGTTTCTACAATGTCAAATTTCCTTTGTAATGACTCAATAATCCTACTGCAAGTCTCGGAGTTATTATCAATAGTGATAAAATCATCTACGTATGCACCAAATACAAAAAAAACAAGACTCATTAGAATTATAAAATATGCAGTTCTCAGAGGCCAATGGTTTAAGACCATTTTTTGATAGTTCCTCCTTTAGCTTGTAGTACCAATTTCGACCTGACTGGGGCAGTCCATACAGGCTCTTTTTGAGTCTACAAATCTCCCCCTTCTCGAATATATCCTTGAAACCAGGAGGTGGTTCCATATATATAGTTTCCTCTAGTTTGCCGTATAGATATGCAGTTTTCACATCGAAAAATCTTACATTTAAATCCCTCTTAGCCGCTATCGCTATTAAAGTTCTCCAAGCGTCTATACTTATGACAGGTGAATATGACTCTTCATAATCCCGGATTTTTACTTGATTAAACCCTGTAGCTACTAATCTTGCTTTGTACCTAACTTTATGGTTCTCACTCTCTTTAACGGAGAATATCCATTTACTCTTAACAGTTTTAGCTCCTATCGGACGCTCACAAATATCCCATACATCATGTCTCTGTAAGAAGGCTAATTCATCCTCCATCGCGATTTCCCATTGTTTCCAATTTTTATGATTACGCGCCTCATCGTAATTGCATGGTATTTGGACATTCTCCACTAAATGAGTTTCATAATTCTTTGACAATCTGTCTGAACGCCTTACTCCTTCTTCCCTTAAACGTTCTTCTCGCTCCCTCAAGTATTCTTCTTTTCGTCTTAAGTTTTCTGCTACTGTAAGACCTGGGGGTCTCCCTCTCCTAACAGCTCTGACTGTACTGCGTTTTCATTTAAATCACTTACATTTTGCGGCCTATCAGTAATATCATTGCCCTCTAATAGATTCTATTTCACCGTCATTCTCTCGCTCATCTATATCAATATCGGACTCTACTTCATTAATCGTATTATTATTAACAGTGTCATCAAGAGGTATATTCAATAGATTTTCAATGTCCCAGTTTTCATATTTTCTATCGGTTTTGCCCTCATTTAGGTACTGACTCCCTTTAATTTTTTCATCAAATATTACGTTACGTTCCTCGACAATAGTTTTGCTATCAATACCTAACAGACGATATCCTACTCGTTCTAACAAGTAACCTACCATTACCCCCCTTTTTCCGCTAGGTTGTAACTTGTTGCGCATATTCTTAGGAATGTGATAGTACGCAAGGCATCCAAATGTCCTCAAATAGCTAACGTTCGGTATCTTTCCGTGCCATATTTCGTACGGTGTTTTAAGCTTATTTCGCCTTGGAGTTAGATTAGCTGCATGCGTAGGCAACAGCTTCCGCCCAAAACGTTAATGGTAAATTGCTCTCATACAGTAGGGTACGTGCTCTTTCCAATATCACCCTGTTCCCTCTCTCTACTTTCCCATTACTCTCTGGGTTATATGGGACAGTCTTTTGATGCACGATGCCCTCTGTATCTGTGAACTCGGTTATTAATAAATTCCGCACCATTGTCCGTACGCATGCACTTAATCCCTTTCCTTAATATATTCTTACATTTTTCATTGAACGACTGAATCATGGATAACGCTTCGCTTTTATGTTTGATAAAATAAGTAAAATACATACCGCTATAGTCGTCAGTAACAAGCAATATATAACGCGACCCCCCAATGGAATTTATAGGCATAGGCCCGCATATATCTACATGTAACAAATCTAGTATTTCTTTGCTCTGATCACACGTAACAACTTTATGTGGTTTTCGCGATAGTTTACACATTTTACATGCTTCACAATGAGTATCGCAAATCTTGTGATCGATACCAGTAACCATTTTTTCTCGCGTGAGTCTCTGTACATATTTATCATTGACATGGCCCAGTCTACAATGCCATACATTAGCAATACAGTTACTAAATTTATTAGAAAGGATACTGTTGTGCTCATTATCAGACACATTGTTACACCCGCTTTCTATTATGGGATTCATGTGTATTACGAAATGGTTATTAACTTGCTCTCCTAGTACGATTACCTCACCGGTACTTCTACATATTTTGACTCCATATTCAATGAAATTAACTTTAAGACCGCGCTCCATCAGCTTTGCGACTGATAACAAGTTAGATCTTAATTCTGGGACATAAATGACATCATGTACAGTGACATACGTAGTACTACATTCACTACTTTGTACTTTAACTCTAAGTGAGCCAATGCCTTTGGATTCTAGTATATCGTTTTTACCTGCTAAATAGACTTTACCTATAATAGGTTTAAAATTAGAAAAATATTTTTTCTCAAACGTCATGTGTGATGTACAACCACTGTCTATAATCCACTTATTTTGATCTCTATCACAAGAATTACCATTAAACGCTTGAAAACTAGCATAATCTACCTTATTTTCAGATGCTAAGCTAACGGCTTTACCCTTAGTGCCGTCTCTTCTATTTTTTCCTTGGTGATCAGACGTCTCGGATTCTCTGTTCTTGCGATGATAACAATCCTTGGCCAAGTGGTTCATCTTTCCGCACACGAAGCATTTCTTGTTGAATTTCTTCTTATGAAAATTCTTAGTCGCATAGGCAGTCTCCTGTCCCTCACCGCTGCTCTTCTTTGGTAGCTCTCTCTCCTTTTCTTTGAGGATTTCCAAGATCTCGTCCAATTTCTTCTCCCGTTGAGTCTTCAGTATCTCACGGATTTGGTTAAATTTATTGTGCAGTCCTCTAACTGCGTTGTAAACGATTTGTCGCTCAGTGATATTTAGGCCCGCCGATCCACATTTTATTGCAAGGCCTCTCGCACAACTTATGTACTCACTGGCAGTTCGTTGTCCATCATCTTAATATTTTTTAGTTCTTCTCCTGCGTCGATAGCCCTGTCTTTGGCCGGTCCAGTATATCTGTCATGGATCGCCTTCCATAATAATTTTGCATTCGTTTCGTTAGCGAACTGCAATATCTGACTATCGCTTAGCGACAAGCGGATACATGCCACGGCATCGGCATTCCTCTCATCCCACTCATCCTTCTCTTTTCTCTTATCGTCTCCAGTTGGTCGGTCAGTCGTAAGAACTCGTAGCAATCTCTTTAATTGTAAGACCGATTCCATTTTGACACGCCAATTGTAATAATTCTCTCCCGTTAGCAACGGAACGGTGGGCAGGTTTTTCCGCCATTTTACCTTGTAGCGTTCCCTCTTCTCAGATGTCGATCTCTTTACTTCTAAAGTATCTTACTTTCCGTCCTCGTTAACCACGGTCTGCTACCATTTGTTGGGAACGGATCGAGGACAAGTAGATCGACACTCCTGGTAGAACAATCTTTATTGTAAAAGGAACTGGCGTTGAGACACGCACAATGCACACAACCGCGTGGCCGGAGACGAACGTGCAGAGAGAGAGCTCACATAGAAAAGGATAGATACAATAGATGTCGAAAATCGCACGCGTTTACAAACTCGCCATTGCACTGCCATCTACGGCATAGACTATGACGCACAGCCGAACATAATCTCGGTTTGTCAACCAATCACTGATTGATCACTCTAACAGCATTGAGAGTTAACGTTCGCTGTAAAATCTTCCGCCGGAAAGGGAACACGCCTGTGATCACGTGCTGCCCGCGTGCTCAGCCGCCGTACGCCTCATCCGACCAAGTCGCGTCTTAATCTTCTTCGGTTCTGTTTATTGAGAGCGTCGCCGACACCACAGCTAAGTCGCGTTAATTGTGTCATATTCTTGTGTCGTCTGTAGTAGCGTTGTATGAGCTTCTGTTTGGCGATCGCGTATCTCCGATCGCGTGTTTTGTACCAAGTCGGATAATTTCGCATGAAATGAGAGTGCGTGTGTAGAGTTGTGAGTGTGCCCGGCGTGTTTTGTCCGCCGCCGATTAGAATAGAATTGTGACTCTCTCCGTTCGGTGAGCTCGTACCGACGACCGCGTGGGATCTTCCGATCGCGCCTGGATCGCGAGACATTGTTGCGGGACTTAGTGAGTCGATGTCAGATATTGGCCGAAATATATTGTTAATTTTTCTGTCACATTGGTGTGTTCTATTTAAGCTCCCTCGCTCTCTACTAACGTCCCGCCCGCAGCGAACCGCCCCCTCTGCCAATTCCGTGGCTGAGCCATCGGTTAAGAGAGCCCGTTATTGCCCGTGACAAAGTTGAGTATTTTCGCGTTCCACCATACCGGAATTTGGAGATCGGTAACGTCGTAAAATAAGAATGGTATGCTCGCTCGTGCCTGGCGCCCAATCGTACCGTCTAATTTCGCGCATTTGATGTGAACGACTTTGCGAACACCGTTGCTACCTGACTAGCGTCACGAGCAATTAACGTAGTTGCACCACACTCGTGAGTGCGGTCGCAATACATATAATTTTAACTAGTAAATGAGGCTTTCTCCTTCTTGTAACAAAAATTATTTGAGATTTTCTCTTAAAAAGAACCATTTAAATATCCAATGAAAGATAGGGGGTTTTCCCTCCATTGCTGTCACTCTCCCTTACATTCCATGCGAGGTAAGAAACCTCGCAAATCCATTACATTAAGTAAAATTAATTGAACCACTTTTTACCCGCGTCAACCAGCCAATCAATCCCGCACTCGTCACTCATATTTAACGTAAAAAGAAAAAACTTGACGAGATGCACTGCGATGCCCACGCTGGCAAACTGACGCTAAACTGCATCGAAAACGGCATCCGTGGGCCTGCAAGCACGGAGTAAGACGCTAAGGATGGGGGAAGCCACAGATGCTTCGCCCAGGTAAAGGCCAGAAGTGAAAAAAAAACGGAGAGATAAAAAAGGGGATGTAAGGATTAGACAGTAAAACCCCGGAACATACATGTGTTGTAATATTCAAACTTATGGTTCAATAATGTCATTTCTGAGTAAGAGGAAGTCTCACATCATTATTTTAACTAATCGAATGTCACATCAGTAATTGTGATTTATCGAGCTATCAACGTACATATACGTACATGTATTCTTATACGTACAAAAAAAAATATATATATATACATATATATATATATATATACATATATATATATACATATATATATATATATATATATATATCTACACATATATATATATATATATATATATATATATATATATATATATGAATAAAAATATACGTATTTAAGCAAGCGAACTAAGAAAACTAACTCCTTGTAAGAGAGGGAACTTTTAAAGAATTATTACTCAAGTCCCAAAGCAAGAGGAGTTTGCAAACGAGGCTGCAGCTGTATCACCAAATTAATTGTATAGCCATAACCACCTAAGAAGGCAGCTGACGACAGATGGGCACCACATTTGTCATATGTAAGATGGAAGCGTATCTGTCGTTTTAGGAGATTGGGGACGCGTAATCCGAAAAATCCACGTGCAAAGAGTATCATCTCAAAGAATGCTTCCGCAATTTAGAATTCTAGACAACTTAAAATTAGGATAACCATAAGTATAAGATAATTCTGTACCAAACATTTCTTTCTCTTCATTTTCTGGGCAGTAATCGAACTTTTAAATAAATTTAAAGACCCACCGTAAAAGAAAAAACGGTAAACAAAAAAAAAGCGCAATTTTCTGTCACCTGCAGCAAGCAGATGCCGACAGATGGACCCACGCAGGTCGACGAGTAAATAAAGCTTGAACAAAACACGGTCTCAAAAGACGGGTTCAGGTAAAAAACACCTTGGAAAAAGAGAAAGAAATACTTTAATAATCCATATATAAAATCAAATGCGTATAAGCAAAACTATGTGAATATATATGTATATCTCCACTATATAAAAAAAAGGGGAAAAGAAATTTATATTGTAAAAAGAGCACAAAGGGATTACGAAAAAGATGTATTTTTTCTTTCCTGCTCTTTTCTTGGAACCTCAGGATGCACATCTAAGAGAAATCTTACATGTGGGTCTTAAGAAAAATACCCGCAAAAGAAAAGAATTATCCTTCTTACTCTGCAAATGTTGTGTACCCCCAACATTTGTCTAAGGCGGGGGGTGTTACGTCCTGCAGAGTAACAATTCTTTTCTTTCGAAATCGATGCAGCCAAGCAACCGAAAATCGCGAACAGATGGTCTATCTTAACCGCGCAAATACGCTAAATTGTCCGGTCGAGTCAATACGGTTGGTCTACGCTTGATACGTGCTGATTTTGGCGGAAGCAAGCGTTGAAACGCGGATGATTGACCCCATCGACACGAAACACTTGTCGCGCAATTAATAGGTAACGATCTTCTAAGGAACCTAACCGATAGGATGGATTACCCAGAGGAAAAAACAGATTAAAAACCAAACGTTCTGAGAGCGCGTGAACAACAATAAGAGACAATACACCTGCGGATTAAAATCCCATAGGAATCATAGGCAAAATCAGATATAAAAGAAAGGAGCTCCGGAGCTCGGGCGCACTTACGCTCACTTACAGTATTCACTTACTCACTTACGTACAACACCTTTTTTCATTCTGCTCATTTGCTCATTTTCGCCATTGTTACTGTCATAGTTCACTCCAGTTCGATCCGTCGCACATTCCGTGACATTATATGTCCGAGTTTGTGACGTTCGGATTCGTATTCCTCATACTTAAATTTGACGCGGCATTGTGAGAATTTAATCAACAAGTTCTTTTGCAACTTCCGAACACTCTGAGTGCCAACCGTCAACCAGCCGTCCGCCGTTGTAAGCTGAATCCGCTCCGCCAAACACCAAATCGTTCGCACCTTCATAATTTTCAACCAACAGTAAGTCTTAGCCATCCATTACTTTTACTCTCCATAAGACTACCTTCTCTCTCTAGTAAGATTTTTATTATATTTTTCAAAATACTTATATACTCAGTATTATTTCACTACCCTTCCTTTCCTCCCTCTATTACTCTTTTTACTTTCTGCAAGATACAATCAAACTCTCTTTTGATTGGGTCCGCAACTTTTCTTTCACTTTCCGCAGGATACAATCAAACTCTCTTTTGATTGGGTCCGCATCTCTCCTTTCATTTTCCGCTGGATACAATCAAACTCACTTTTGATTGGGTCCGCAACTCTTTACTTTCTGCAGGATACAATCAAACTCTCTTTCGATTGGGTCCGCGACTCTTTTTGCTTTCTGCAGGATACAATCGAGCGCTTTCGATTGGGTCCGCAACTCTCTTTACTTTCTGCAGTATACAATCGAACTCTCTTTCGATTGGGTCTGCAACTCTTTTTGCTTTCTGCTGGATACAATCGAGCGCTTTCGATTGGGTCCGCAACTCTCTTTATTTTCTGCAGGATACAATCGAACTCTCTTTAGATTGGGTCCGCAACTCTTTTGCTTTCTGCAGGACACAATCGAACTCTCTTTCGATTGGGTCCGCAACTCTTTCGCTTTCTGCAGGATACAATCGAACTCTCTTTCGATTGGGTCCGCAACTCTTTTTGCTTTCTGCAGGATACAATCGAGTGCTTTCGATTGGGTCCGCAACTCTCTTTACTTTCTGCAGGATACAATCGAGCGCTTTCGATTGGGTCCGCAACTCTCTTTACTTTCTGCAAGATACAATCGAGCTCTTTCGATTGAATCCGCAACTACCTTTTAATCCCTGCTGGATACAATCAAATTCTCGTTCGATTGAATTCGCAGCTTTCTTTGCTTCCATCGGAAGAATTCCTTTCCTTTTATTAATCCAAACTCCTTCCTTTTCTTTCTTTCAAGAAGTTACAATCTAGATTTTATTTTCCTTTATTATAATAGAAAGAGAGAACGTAGCCTTACACCTCAAATTCATTCTAGTGCGTGAGCGAGTCTCTGAATATAAGTCTTGAAGAGGCATTAAGAACTGTCGGAATCGTCAAAATAAGAAAGTCCGGAAGCTTGGCGCATTGTTATCGCTCTCCAAAAAATTAAACAATCTGCAAAGAAAAAATTCTGTTTTGCCTAGCGCTCTAATTAATTTAAGAACTTCCGACGAACCGACCGATTCATCTCCACCAGTCTCAAATCCGTCCGCCAAATCATTCTCTCCTTCCCCCTGTCGTCATCTTTCGCCCTCTTACTCCCCTGAACTTCACGTAGAATACCAACGTTCCTCCTCACTATTTACTCCCGAAGAAATAGAAAATATTATAGACGAAATCCCAATAGAGCGAATCGAAGAAGTAGCCAACGAATTAGAAGAAATCTTCGACTCGATTCAAGAACTACCTGAATAACCAAAAACTCCCTGACCACAATATACACACCCACACACGCACCTATATATAAATTCCGTTAAGCACAAATGTAACCAATTAGAACTTAAGTTTATAATTATATTTTTGATAAGATTTTCTTAAATCGATCACAAGATTTTCTTTTTTTATTCACATATGTTCTCTGCAAATAAAAATGTTATTCACGAATTAATTATTATTATTTTAATAATCACCACCTATCATTGTAATCGTTTATTTCTTTTATTATGTTAAAATAAATTGTAATCTTTAATTTTAACCATTTTCGTTTATTTTTACTACCTCTAATTTCCGCTCCGATAAAATTGCACTTGGTCCGATCCCGCGTAAAAGCGATTTAATTCGTTTACGCAAAATAAGGACTACACGAATGCAAGAGTTTGAATGAGGGTCATAGGCCGTCATTCTCGACACCTGACCTACATTCTGACTCACCTGACGCATTCGACTCGTCGCACTCACCCGGAAACATGTGTGCACGAGATTAGGCCTGTTCCGTTCTTCCTATCTCACTCAAATTATTTCCATAAGTTTCTACCTGTCAATTGACCCGAGAGACTTATTTCAAAAATTCTGGACGTAACAATATTATTTATATAAATATATCCCACACAGCGAAATAAAATCTGTAGAATCTCGTTACGATATCTAGCCGGGATATTGCAATATCTCAAAGATATTCTAAAAAAATCTGTATATACGAGAGATATTAATAGGATATACTAATGTCCGCACTTAACAAAACGTAGTGATATCACAAGGTTAAGTGAAATATATCTCAACGTTATTCCTGAGATATCTGAAATAATCCTGAAATATCCGAGATATTCATGAGATATTATTCTTAACGTTAGCTATTCAACATATAAAAAAATTTCTTTGAAATGTTAATATTAATATGGTTACACCACATAATTCTAAAACAATATTTTCGTAGCATTTTAAAAAACATTTTTTGTACGAAAAAATTTCAGGTGTACACCTCAGGACTTTGATTCTGTCCATGGGAAAATTTTCCAAACTGAGAAGTCACCACTTTCTACAGTTCATGATTAATGAAACGACTACAGCTTATTGGTCTTTACGTTAATCATGAACTGTAAGTATGTAGAAAGATAGCGACTTCTTAGTTAGGAAAATTTCCCTATGAACAAAATCAAAGTCCTTGGGTGTACATACTGTGACGTGGTGCTCCGTAGCGCCGTCCCGGAGAGCTATAAGGCCGTGGAGGATACCCTGGCTTGCGCCTCCCTCCCCCCCCCCCTTCCGAGAGCAAGAAGGAGACGCCAATGCCCCGTTTAATTACCGCGCCTTACCGCTCTTTATTTTTAATTGCCCGCGCATTGTTTTTTTTGTAACATGTATTTTATTGAGAGCGCTAGAGCGTATCATAGTTAGCGGAACCTGAACTGACGCCCATATTAATTATGTGTGCGCGATGAACATCCAAGCCGAGACGTCGACGAGGAAGCCAAGGGAACGACGGAAGTCACGCCACTGCCAACCCCGCGCTGGAAAGCTAAGTCGTGGTTCCTATTTATTACTACCGCTTATCTTCCCGAACGCCTCATGTATTAACGCCATCCTTCATTGTAGCAAATTTCACCGGAGGAGCCTCCAGACAGAGCCAGCGGACTGCAGGCCACTGAACCGTCATCTCGAATAAACGCCATCAAAGGCCTGGCCAGCCCGACAATCGCAAAAGGGAACAAAATTTGAACTTGAAGCATCGACGCCGGGAAAGATTTCGGGGTACTCCGTCGTGCCCCGCCGGCCACAGAATAGACGAACGGTACCCACCGTACAACGTGACAACGGCGCGAAGCAGCAAGGGAAAGCGAGAAAGCAAAATCGCGAGTACCGGAGCAAGGGAGAAAGACGCACGACCGCCCAAGGACGGAATACCGCTGAGAGCGAGAAGGATGCGCGTGGGAACGCGGACCAATTATCGGTGAAAATCGGCGAAGAAGGAAGTCGTGACGTCACGCGGAAATTCGATGGAGCCCGACAAGCCAGAAAGCGCGGATCGGCTCGTCACTGTCGTGTGTACCACGGTAACGAGAGGTCCAGCCCAGGAACCGACGATTATCGCCCGTCGATCCTTTATTGTAAGCCGCCGCTCCGGTAACCGTAAGTTTAAGTCTTTGAGTGAGGGTCAATCTCCGCGCAATTCCGTCAGTCATATCGAATACCGCAATTATGAGAGCGGAACCTCCCGCGGTTAATTAACAGAACTGAAGTGACGACACTTTCAGAGAGATCGACCGCAGCTCAAATATCATTAAGTCCCTCTCGGGGTGCGAACACCGACAGTCGCGCGTACCGTCTAATTTTGGGTTAAAGTCGCATATCGTTTTGTACCGCGTTAGTAATTGTGAATTGTCGTCTCTTGTTGAGTCGTGCTATTAAGGATTATCGTACCGTGTCGTGCCGTGGCGGAGTGATTTCAGAGCAGTATTGCACTCATGCCGAACCCGTCGTAGAGATTTTCGCAATAGCAGGATAGCTCGATGCGTGAAATTCGCGCGGTCCGATCTCGGCGAGACGCGATACCGGTCGATCTCCGCGAGAGTTGCAACGCCGTGGAATTACCGCGAGAAACACCGGCTACCAAAATTCCGCGAATTACCGAAATCGTTAGTCGCGAATTGAGCCCTACCATCAAAGGTATGGCGCTCGTTCGGACTTCGTGTAACATTGAAATTTATTCGTGTGCGAGAGTAGTATCATCCATACCGTGAGTCCACGTGATGATCATTGTCGTGCAACGTGTCTTTATGTTGTAATAATTATCGTGTCGCGTATTTCATCTTTCGTCCCGTTGTGACGCGTTCTCCGTCCCAGTAATCTATCAATTCTTTTTGGACATTTCCGGTTGTCAAAATTACGCCTCCGTTAGTTTCAGCTACCGATAGCATTAATCCGCCTCTTCTGTTAATTCGCTATTTTCTCGATTATCCTAAGATTCTTTACTACAGTTTGTTAATTGCGTAACTTTTGTAAACTTCCTGTACTTGTTAACTTGTGTCTCCGATTACTCTGAAATATATTATCTTTAATTGTTTAAACTACCACTAACGTTGTGATTGCGTTTCCTTCCACTTCCCCGCTATTCTTAAAAACTACGCCCCTCTGCCTTTTTTGGAGTAAGCCGCGGGCAGCGATATACGTCTTGCCGTGTTGCGAATTTCCCGATCTTTGTGAAGTGGCGCGAGAGATCGCGCCTGGCACCCAATTAGTAATTACGCTTTGAGAAACTCTCACTTACCGCCCCTTTTTATTAGGTGTACTCTCCTGCGCCTGGCAAGTGCAGGAAAAGCATGTCGCAATACATACACGTATGTACATATATATAAGCCCGCTTTAGGGATTCAGTTCACAAATATCGAACATAGATGAGAAAAAGTTATGTACTTTCAGAGCACGATACTGATTTCCTTATAATATAAAATGACCGTACATTTGTAACGATACAACCCCCCCCCCCCCAAAAAGAATATGCATCGTACCCGGTCGTCAACATCCGGAAAAGAGCCGCCGGGATATAACCGGGGCGCCTCGGACGCCCAATTTTAAAAACACCACAGGCTATGCGCGGCAAAACCGTGTCGAGCCATCGTACGCGCACACAAGGGAATGCACGTTCGTCCCACTCTGGTAACTCTGCCGTCAAGCGCCGAAAATGACGGAGGCAAACGGAGTCGGAGGGTATAAATAGGGCCGCGTGCTCCAATAAAGTCGCCTTTTCCCGTCAGCCAGCATCACCATAATCTGATCCGCTGCGCCTGACATCACGGAAAATAAAAGTGGTCAAAGGTTTTTGGCCACGGCAAAGGTACTTCTCATTTCCGTCCAGTTCCTTCTTCTCCCGCATCCTCGCGAGAACGAGCGTCCGACTCTCGTCAAGGTTCTTGGCAAGAGGAAGACTCCCGCCTAGCTCCTGAGCGGCGGACATCTCTGCTCCTCCGCGGAACGCTAAACAACAAAATCGCCGTTACGGGGTTTTGGTTAAGGTACTCGACGCGTTCCACGGCTTCCAGCCATCGCTCCCGGCACGCACGCGGCCGCCCGGCCGTCCTACCGATTCGCATACCGCAACGTCGCGCCGTGAGCCCCGCCCACCGCGCAACACTAGCCGCGAAAAACCGCGCTCGCATCAAGACGTCATCCGCGTTCCGTCGCCTAGCAACGCCTCGCGGTCGTACATAGCCGTGTAAATATTCGCGTTTTGAAATCTGTTCGTCCGCGCACTGTTACGAATTCATTTGCTTTGTCCGTCCGCGCGCACATCGTATCTGTAATCTTTCTGTTCCGCATGTAGAAGAAATAAATGTACATTCGCTATATGTTATACGCCGCCGCGTAATTATTTCCAAGCCCGACTTCTTTCCTTTCTTTCCGTTCGAACCTTTTCTCTCGCACCGCTCCAGCAAGCTAATCCGCGCGAAGAAAAACGGTACATTACAATGTAACATGGACAATATGAGGTATTTTTGGGCATCTAAAAATCCACTTTAAAAAAAAAATCATAACTTTGCAACAAAAAACTTTGAAAAACTTTACAATACGGCGTTTTAAAGCTAAAGATTCATACTTTCAAAAAAAAAAAAAATTATATCATTGTCATTTCTACTAAAAAATGTACTTATGTAACAAGGCAAATATAAGGTACTTTTGATTAAATTGTGTCTAAAATTGAAAATTGATGTGTTTCATGATATATTTCGGGAAAACTTTCTATAAAATATAAAAGATAGTTTATATTTTATTATATTTTTCCCAAAAACATCCCTGGTAAAGTTTTTCTCATAATTTTTATACAAATTGGAACATTTTTCGAAAATACAATTAGAAATACTTAAAAAGTTTACATCTTTTCTTAGAACTTTTCATACATGTGAATTCGGAAATATTCTAAGATTTCTCATTTCACAATTTAAAAAAAAATACTTTTTTACCTTTTTAGATTTTACAACGTTTTATAAAAAATTATGCACATGTTCTGAAAAATGATACGAAAAAAATCTGAGAAAAAGTTTCACTAGGGGCTGGTATGTACGTATAACTCGGTTCTGTTGTGGCATGTACGATGGATGGTCCGAAGGAGAATAATTTGGTCAGATGTAAACTGGTATTCTGTCTTTATTCACTTACAATCTCGTAATCGTGTAGGTTTACTTACAACTGGAACTCTTCACTTAGAAAAGCGAACAGAGAGAGCTGAAAAACTCAAGAGCCAATAAGTATTTAGAGGGGTTAGTTATCAAGTTGGTAGAGTCGTACGCTTCAGTGCGGCTGCGCACGCAGATGGCAGATCCTAGGCGGCCGTAGTACTCCTCCCTGAGCAACTTTGCCTAAGTTGCGAAAGTAACTCGTTTTTGAATCTTTCTAGCTGGCGGATATGTCTTCACAGCTTGTTGTGTCGTTGATGCTGAATCTTCTTGAAGAATTGTTGCTTCCTGGTACGCTAGTTTTAATCTTTCCGTAGATATCGTTACTTGTTCTCCTTTAATGTTGAGTTTGAAAACTCGATCCGATATATGCTCGACCACCTCGTATGAACCCTCATAGGGACAGTCGAGCGGCTTTCTTACTGAGTCGATTCGTACAAATACATGTGAGCAGTTGAATAGGTCTTTGAATATAAATACCTTATGGTTGCTATGATGTGCTGAAGGTATAAGACGTACCTTACGTCATGCGCTTACGAAGGTGTTCAATGAATATCTGTGGGTCTTCTGTTGGGTCCTCGCTTATGAAAAATTCTCCTGACAGACGGAGTGGTGTGCCGTACACCAATTCTGCAGCGCTCGATTTTATGTCTTCCTTTACACTCGCTCGCAGTTCCAAGAGGACAGTCGAGAGGATATCTGTCCACTCTGAGTCATCATGACAGCGGATTGCTAATTTTAGAGAACGATAAAACCGTTCTATCATACCGTTAGACGATGGATGATATGCAGTGGTCCTGATTCTGTGCTCCAATTAAACGAGTAAGAGGTTGGAATAATCTTGACTCAAATTGAGAGCCGCGGTCTGTAGTTATGATTGCTGAAGCACCAAAACGAGAGATCCATCCTTCGTAGAACGCGTTGACTACGGTATCTGCACTGATGTCTTTTATGGGGATCGTTTCCAACCATCTAGTAAATCTGTCAATTACAGTAACGCAATATTGGTATCCTCGCGAGAGTGGCAAGGGACGATGTCTAGATGTACTTGGTAAAATCTGGTGTCGGTTACTCGGATATGTTCCGGAAGGTTCTTATTGTGTTTTTGAATTTTCGCGCGTTGACAAGGTAAACACGTTTTGACCCATTCTGCAGCTTCCTTGTTGAGGTCAGGCCATATAAATCGACGTGCAATGAGGTTTCTAATAGCTCGGACTCCGGGATGAGATAGACGGTGGACCGTGTCAAATACCTTGCGACGGAGAATACAAGGAATATATGGACGCACTTCGTTCGTTGAAACATCGCAATATATCGTGCGGTCGGATTCGTCAAGTCGTAGCTTGCGTAATTGTAGACTTGATGATGTGATTAGTAGTTGTCATAACTCGCCGTCTTCCTGTTGCTCCCTTGCTATATCTTCTGTTGAAATTATGGCCGGCATGTCTATCGTCTGAATACGAGAGAGAACGTCTGCAACTACGTTGCTAGTTCCCGGGAGGTGTATGAAGCGAGTCGAGAATTGTCCTATATAATCCAATTGCCGTAGTTGTCTCGGGGATGCCCGGTCGGACTTTTGCTGGAAGGCGTAGAGGAGTGGTTTATGGTCGGTTGCGATTGTGCATTCTCGGCCTTGCACAAAATGGCAAAAATATTTTATCGCTTTATAAACAGCTAATAATTCCCGATCGTAAGTGCTGTATTTTTTGGGGTGTCTGTTAATTTCTGTGAAAAAAAACTTAAAGGTACATACTGGTTGTCCTGATACTGCTGGAGGACTGCACCAATTGCTGAGTCTGAAGCGTCCGCATGTATGATTAAGGGTGCCCCCTCTTTAAGATGTGCTAGTAGAGCTACATTTTCTAATTCCTGTTTACATTTTTCGAAGGATTGCTCTGCTTGTAGTGTCCACGTTAATGGTCGCTTGTCTCATTTTGTCGCTCCTGCGACAAGACCATGTAGTGGTGTCTAAACCAGTGCTATATCTCTTAACATCCTTCGGTAAAAGTTTATGAACCCCAGGAATCTACGTAATTCCGTAGCATTTTTGGGCTTAGGATAGTTTTTAATTGCGGTTATGCGGTCTGGGAGGGTTGCTATGCCGTTCTTGCTAATAGCATATCCGAGATAACGGACTTCTTCTGCACCAAAGACACATTTTTCTAAGTTGATTAACAATCCATGTTGTTGCAGTCGGCGAAAAACTTCACGCACATGTTCCACGTGTTGTTCCGGCGTAGTTGAGGCAATTAATATATCATCGACATAGCAAAATGCGTAGTCTATTCGTCGGAGTGCCGTGTCTATTAGACGTTGGAACGTTTGGGCTGCATTACACAGACCAAACGTCATTCTATTAAACTGAAACAAACCGAAAGGTGTTATCATGGCTGTTTTTGAACGATCCTCCGGTGCAACAGGGATTTGGTGAAATGCTTTCTTTAAGTCGAGCGTTGTAAATATTTTGCAACCGTGTAAGAGGTGGGAGAAATCTTGTATGTGGGGGACCGGGTATTTATCTAGTATTGTTACCTTATTTAAGCGGCGATAATCACCGCACGGTCTCCACTATCCGTCGGACTTGTTAACTAAATGTAATGGCGAAGCCCATGGGCTCGAGGATGGTTCACAAATGCCCTGTTGTATGAGGTTTTGGAACTCAGTTCGCGCCGCTTTAAGGCGGATAGGTGAAAGGCGTCGAGCTCGCTCCGCGACTGGATGCCTGTGGGTAATGATAGAGTGTTGCACGTTATGATTAGGTTGCACAATCCTGGAAGGTCGAGTGACGCTGTCGAATTCTTGCAGAATTCCTTTGAAACGATCATCGTAGTTAATTCTTATGAGGCATGGTGTATGACACGTGGAGATGGTTTCTATTGCCCGGAGTTGTGTTTCTGGATCAACTAGCCGTCGTCGGCGTACATCTACAAGTAAACCGAAATGTCTGAGGAAATCAGCACCTAAGATTGGCTGTTGAACATCTGCTATAATAAATTTCCACTTAAATTTTTTGCATAGCGCAAGGTCCATTGTTAAGTTTCTTCTTCCAAATGTTGAGATCGGCGTGCCATTAGCTGCGTAAATCTGAAGTTTAGCTGTTGTGCGGTGTCCGCTTAGCATAGATTTTGGAAGCACTAAGATGTCTGCTCCCGTATCAATCAGGAAATTCGTTCTCGAATTCCTGTCAAAGATTGTGAGACAATTTTGTGTCGCATCAGTCCCTTCTACCGCCTCAACGTTCGGGGACCGCGTTAGTTTTCCTGTTTTGAGATGGCTTGGGTCCACGCGCATGGGCTTTGACAATTTCTCGCATTTGCTCCAAATTGATCGTGGTAGTAGCAGTACTCAAATCTGTTTGTAGGTGTTGGTGTCTGTGAACGTAATCGGAGGCCTCTTCCTCGGCTTTGTGAGCGACGATGGCGATAATCGCGGTTCATTCCTTTTTTTATTTGTGAAACCTGGAGGGTTAAGGCATTAAATGACTGTTGTAGTGTTGTAAATGCGTTAGGTTGTGTTTTTGTTGCCACCGCATCCGTAGGTTTGCTCTGGATAGCAGCCACCGTGGGCTTCATTACGTCGATAGCTTTATCAGCCATCTCTGCGAGGCGTTGAAGATTATTCATGTCTGAAATTACTAGAACGGCACAAACGGGCTCTGGCAACTGTTCCAGGAATAATGAGCGTATGATAGCATCTCCGCATTGGTTTGATGCGAGTGCACGCAAACGGTTAAGATATGCTGTCGATTTCTCGTCTCGCATCTCATGACCGCGCAATAATCGGTGAAGTCATGCCTCATCTCCTTCGTCGTATGCCAAAATTACGCGTCGCTTTATTGCATCATATTTATTTTCGGTTGGCGGGTTAAGGATAAGATCTGAAATGCTGTGCAAAGCTTCGCCAGTCATTTGTGTGGCGACATATCGGTATTTTGTCGTATCAGAGATTATGTTATAGTTAGCAAAAACAAATTCTACTTGTGCGAACCAGAGGCGTGGATCGGTCTGGTAAAATGGCGGCAATTCTATATGGCGAGAGACCACTGAGATTCCCAAACCTCCTGTACCTGCGGTATTATCGTTCATCGTTGCCTGTGATATTCCTTGATCACCCGATAAATCAGAAGGCGTGACGGGGTTGCTTGAAGCTGGTTGACCGCCTGTGGGAGGATGATCCTCTGGCATTCGGGCGTCTTGAGATTCTTGAAGGTGTGATGCTAGCTCGTGGCTTCCTTGCACTAAATGTTTCGCTTCGTGCGCTTTTGTCCCGCGTCGGGGTCACCAATGTGGCATGTGCGACGGATGGTCCAAAGGAGAATAATTTGGTCGGATGTAAACTGGTATTTTGTCTTTATTCACTTACAATCTCGTAATTGTGTAAGCTTACTTACAACCGGAACTCTTCACTTAGAAAAGCGAACAGAGAGAGCTGAAAAATCCAAGAGCCAAAAAGTATCTAGAGGAGTTAGTTATCAGGTTGGTAGAGTCGTACGCTTCAGTGCGGCTGCGCACGCAGAATGCAGGTCCTAGGCGGCCACACTGTGCCGAAGCATCTGCCATCTAAGGAGCATTTAGTGAACTACAAGTGCAAGTCGGTAAGTCAATTCCTACGATAAAACGTGGGGACAATCATTATCATACACCCTGTATATATATAGGGTGTTTTAGAAATAGTTGGCCAAACTTTAGGAGCATATTCCACTCATTGTAAGAATGAAAAAAAGTTATATAAACATAGGTTTGAAAATGCTTTCTTTCCAAGTTATAAACATTTTTTTATTGATTTTACAGAAATTGTTGGAAATGATTTCCTTCTGAAATTTTCTTTCTGGACCGATTTTTTTTACCTACACTTAATAATAACAACTACAGACAATTTTTGGAAACACAACTCCCTATTATTAGAAGACATTCCACTACAGATACGCAATCAAATTTGGTTTATGCATGATGGAGCTCTAGCATATTTCAACCGCATTGCTCAAGAGTTCCTGAATAATAATTACATCAATACATGAATTGGTAAAGGAGGACCCATTGTTTGGCTTGCACGTTTTCCCGATTTAAACCCTTTGAATTTTTACTTATGGGGGCATCTTAAGACTCTCATGTATGATACTTCTGTTGCTACTGTAAAAGTACTTTGAAATTGTATTATTGCTGTGCGAAAAAATACGATATACTCCGAGAATTTTTGAACGTTTTCGACAATCCATGCGACGTCAATGCGAAGCATGCATTGATGCGAAAGAAAATTGTTTCCAGCAATTTCTGTAAAATCAAAAAATGTTTATAACTTGCAAAGGAAACATTTTCAAACCCATGTTTATATGACTTTTTTTATCCTTACAATGAGTGGAATATGCTCTTAAAGTTTGGCCAACTATTTCTGAAACACTCTGTATGTATATATATATATATATATATATACATATATGTATATATGTGTGTGTATATAGTGACGTGGCAGTTTTATCTGCCTCGCTACTTCGCCGTCCACCTAAGCATAGCGCAAGGAGGCGCGTGTGACCGGGTCGGGCACTCAGCGAGAAAGCGAAATCTCCAGCGGGACTGCGTAGCGTATTATTTTCATTTACTTATTCGCGGCTTATTTCATGTAACCACGGGCACCTCGACAAACGTCGCCTAAGGACCAGCAGCGGCGAGGGAGACGGACAGCGGCAAGAAAAGGAGAAGACGATCATCCAGGGCCAGCGCGCGGGAAGCCGCCGACGGAGAGGAGGACGAGACAAGACATGGCGACAGATAAGCGCCACGCAAAAGAGGCTCGCAAGTGGCACAGCTGCTGGACAGGCTGGGGCGGACGAACAGCCAGGACGAGGGCCGTCGAATGCTGGCTGTCTATTGAGGAGGGTAGCGGCGAAGAATCGTCGCAGGAAAATTCTGCTGCTGTCGTCCGCGAGGACGACGAGAGCGGCGAGGATGTCGGATGCCGACGGGGACCGCACGACACCTGCGGAGACCCGACACTGTGCTGCCGTGACGTCACGACTAAATAAGGGCGGCCGCTGATAGGCTGCGCCGCTTGGCGCAAGGATATCGCGCACCCTGTGGGAGGTAGCGCTCATCGATCGCGCTTTGAGCGCGATCCTCTAAGCTTTTGCGTGCGACCCGGTGACGAAAGCGCGTGCTATCAGATACGAACAAGGATATCGTCCTGAGCTATCGGAAAGCGGCTATCGGGTGCCCGGCCTGGCGATCTCTGCCTGGGGTCCCGGAGACGAGGAAGAGGACCGTGCCGAGAGTCGAGGTGACCCGTCTACCCGCTGTGTAAAGCCACGAACTGTCGGTGTCGACCGGCTCGCGCTCTGAGGTGGAGCCATTAAGTTAGTGTGTGAGTGCGTCCGCCGCGTGGCGATTAAACGCACCTTCTTAGTGTTTGGCTGGCTCTCCACCTCAAGCCCGAGACCTTGTCGATGCACCCAGTTGTCGGCTGCCGCGTATACTTTAGCTGTCCCGCCGTAGAAGCTCGCGAACGATCAGCTTCCCGGGAAGCCGCAAAACCCCGCGCACGTGCGCGAGTCGTGTTCCGGTCGCGATCGCACGGCCGCCCGCGTAATCGGTGCGTTGTTGTCAGCGGGTATCTTTGGTTGTGCTTCGTTTTGAATTAAGTTATGCCTGTTAGCAAAAGTTCGGCTAGTGTGTTCTCGCCGCGCTGTTCAAAACGCGCGTGATTGGCTGTCGTGTTCCGCGCGGGACCAGCCGCCGTGGTTCGCGCCGTTAGCGTAATTGTTGTAGGATTTAAAAGAATTCTCGCGTTCTGCCTATTTATTTTCGCCAACTCTTCGTCTTTTTCTTGCTTTGACTCATATTTTCTTCGTGTTTGGCTGAACTCCGTTTCTATTATACGCTATAATATATGTTATTTTTACCTGTTATATCGGCCTGATTTTATTTAATTTCTCGCCTAACCGTCTCTTCCCGTAAGAGAGCCGCTTCGTCCCTGTCTCCGCTACCCCGCCCCTCTACCGGTTAGAGGAGCTAGCTTGCCACGTGCGAGCGACGATTACGCGCTTTGGAATGACGAGCTATCGCGTGGTGTAAATCCGCGTTTGGTGTTAGAAAGTGTACCCGGCGACGCGACCGGTATAATCGCGTCTGGCGCCCAATTTTGTAATTTGGTGTGAACATTTGGTGTTTATCGGTTCGTTCGTCACTCACGCGCGTGTTTCGCGCGTAATTCCTTTGTTTGATCGCGTATTTTGCCGCTGCTCTCCGGCGTCAAGAAAATACGTGACAATATACGAGGTGTGATCAAAAAGTAAGGTGACTTTTTGAATTTTGCGCGCTCGGTACACTCAAATTTCAAAATTTTTTTTTTGTGTTAGTACACTCGTCACGATCATATGTTCACAGTTTTGACTATATAGCATATGTTGTTTTTATGTGAGAGACATAAAGGTTAGACTCGTGTTTGCGTGCTCGGCGATTTTTTGCTGTTGAAAATAATGAAGCAGAGAGTTTGTATTAATTTTTGTGTAAAAAATGGTATTAAGTGTTCAAAAACTCTTGAAATGTTGACAGTGGCGTACGGTGAGTCAACTTTGAGCAAAAAAAATGTTTATAAATGGTATAAGTTATTCCAAGAGGGCCGAGAAAATGTTAACGATGAACCTCGCTCTGGACGCCTCAGCACGTCAAAAACCGACGAAAATGTTCAGGAAGTGAAAGAAATTGTGTTGAAAAATCGTCGAATCACGATTAGAGAAATAGCTGATAATCTTAACATATCGTTTGGCTCATGCCAATCAATTTTAACGGATGTTTTAGGTATGACACGTATGTCAGCGAAATTCGTTCCAAAACTGCTTAATTTTGATCAGAAGCAGCGTCGCATGAACATCGCCCAAGACATGTTGAACGACGTCAATGATGATCCTGATCTGCTCAAAAGGGTTATAACGGGTGACGAAACATGGGTATATGGTTATGACGTCAAAACCAAAGCCCAATCATCCCAGAGGAAGAGCCCAGGAGAGCCAAGACCCAAAAAGGCACGCCAAGTTCGTTCGAATGTGAAGGTTTTGCTCACAGTTTTCTTTGATTACCACGGCGTTGTGCATCAAGAATTCCTACCACAAGGTCGTACGGTAAACAAGGAGTATTACCTTGAGGTTATGCGGCGTTTGCGTGAATCAATAAGAAAAAAACGTCCGGAAGTGTGGAAAGAAAATTCATGGATTCTGCACCATAATAATGCACCTGCGCACACGTCGTTACTAGTGAGTACTTTTTTGGCCAAAAATAATACTATCATCATGTCTCAGCCACCGTATTCACCAGACTTGGCCCCCTGCGACTTTTTCCTCTTCCCAAAATTGAAAAGGCCTATGAAAGGACGAAGATTTGCGACGATTGAGGAGATTAAGGCTGCATCGCTGGAGGAGCTCAAGGCAATACCCAAAAGTGCATTTCAGAAATGTTTTGACGACTGGAAAAAGCGCTGGCACAAATGCATTGTATCAGAGGGGGATTATTTTGAAGGGGATAACATAATTTTGGATGAATAAATGAATATTTTTTTATAAAAATGAAGAGTCACCTTACTTTTTCATCACACCTCGTATATATATATATATATATATATATATATATATATATATATAATTAAACATTGTTGGTTGCCTGAGCCGCAAGAACGCCCGGTTCGACGCGGTGCGGTGCCAAGCTATTTTTTCCCTCGCCGCGCGCCACTTACCGTCGCCTGCAAGCGGGCCGCAGTGGGCGGTCCTACGGCTGTGACGAGCGACCGCTTGTCTCTCCGCGCGCTCTAATTCGGCTGACCTTAATATTTTATTACTCAAAAATTATTGCAAATATCGCAAAATGCTATTAAACTTTTTCATTTATCTCAATCCCTTCTACCTTATCGTGATAATCTTTAAACATTGCTCTGGGACACCCTATATATACAGGGTGTCAGAAAAAAAGGGTCACATATTTTGATAGCAAGTAGTATTGATCAAAACAAAAAGAAAAGGTCTAATTAACATGGGTCCTAAAACTAATATCTTCAAAGATACAAGCTATTTTGTTATTCGAGCTCTTTGTCATTTTCTAATTAGTCGGGTCATCTTTAGAATGTAATAAACAAAGGAGTAGGGAAGAGTGGGGTACAATGGGGATATCTTTGGTAAACCTTCGGAAAAGCGGCTTCCTCGCAAAAATGAGTAAAAATATTCAATTCCTATGTACTTTTGCCTCCTGAATACGAATATGAAACTTAAAAATGGCGGTCGAAACCGGAAGTACCGCAAAATCACAAAAAACTCTGAAAAACTCACATTTTCACAGTGTATCTCCGAAAATATAGATTTTAGAAACAAAAGTTTCAGACAAAAAATGAAGAACTTAAAAAACTCTACAAAAAAGGTTATATACATTAATTACGTAAACTCCTTTATTTTATCGTTATGTAAAAAAAAGATTTTTAACACATTTAATACAATTCAATACACTGTACATGGTATGTTGTGTGTGTGTGTGTGTGTGTGTGTGTGTGCGTGCGTATGTGTGTGTGCGTGCGTCTGTATGTGTGTTGTGTATGTTGCAAATAGAGATCAGGACTCCGTGGTTCGTCACTTCCGCAGTATTTTATGACTCCAAACCCTCTCTAGCTGTGTGTGTGTGTGTGTGTGTGTGTGTGCGCGCGCGTGCGCGTGTGTGTGTGTTGCATAAAAAATGTGGGTGCTCTCGCATTTAATATGAGGTATTCCCACCTCGTCTTCGAATGACTTCTTGTAAACGGTCATGCATATTAATGCATGACCTAATTGTGGCTTGAGGAATTTCGTGCCATATTTGCTGTAATATTGCTCCTAACTTCTGCAGATTTGTTGGTTGTCTCTCCACATCTCGCAATCTTCTTCCCATCATATCCCAGACATGTTCAATGGGATTCAAATCCGGGCTCATTGCTGGATGTGGTAACACCTCGATGTTGTTTTGTTCGAGGAAGTTAAGAGCAATCCTGGCAGTGTGTGGGCGAGCGTTGTCATGCATGAGAATAAAATTGCGCCCCATTTGATGACGCATGGGTATTATGTGAGGACGAAAAATTTCTTCTACATAACGTTCTCCTGTCAATCCAGGAGGTGGTATGATGACAAGATTTGTGCGTTCATGCATCGATATTCCACCCCATACCATGACAGAGCCACAACCAAACGCTCGAACAGGCTCGACGCAGTTTTCTTCAAAACGCTGTCCATTACGACGCCAAACACGTACTCTTCCATCGGAACGGAAAAGACAAAACCGTGATTCGTCAGTGAACAATACATTGTTCCACTGTCTCAGAATCCAATTCTGATAAGTGCGTGCATATTGCAAACGAGCACGTCTATGAGCCACAGACATTGGCACTCGAGCACGAGCTCGCGACCGCAAATTTCCTTCGTGCAAACGCCTCCTGATCGTTTGAGCACTAATTTGTCTGTGCGGAAGAACTGTATTTGCAATTACTCGTGCAATTCTTGTTGGATTTCGATTTGTCTCATTGATGATGCGGCGATCTTCTCTAGCTGACATTATTCGTCTTCGACCTTGTCCTCTCCTTCGACGAAATCCGCCTGTTTCTTGATAACGAGCCCAAACTCGAGAGATGGAGGATCGATGAACACCTATTCTCCTTGCAACATAACTTTGATTTAATCCTTCTTCCAAAAGAGCAATGATTTGCGCACATTGAATTTCGTTCAAACGAGGTATTGTTACGACTATCGTTTGCTTCTTGAGTGTAATGGGAATAGGTTTACGGTTTAGAGTTTTGATGTTGTACGACTATCGTTTGCTTCTTGAGTGTAATGGGAATAGGTTTACGGTTTAGAGTTTTGATGTTGTTCGTCGAAGGAGAGGACAAGGTCGAAGACGAATAACGTCAGCTAGAGAAGACAACATCGAGGTGTTACCACATCCAGCAATGAGCCCGGATTTGAATCCCATTGAACATGTCTGGGATATGATGGGAAGAAGATTGCGAGATGTGGAGAGACAACCAACAAATCTGCAGAAGTTAGGAGCAATATTACAGCAAATATGGCACGAAATTCCTCAAGCCACAATTAGGTCATGCATTAATATGCATGACCGTTTACAAGAAGTCATTCGAAGACGAGGTGGGAATACCTCATATTAAATGCGAGAGCACCCACATTTTTTATGCAACACACACACACGCGCACGCGCGCGCCGCACACACACACACACACACACACACAGCAGAGAGGGTTTGGAGTCATAAAATACTGCGGAAGTGACGAACCGTGGGGTCCTCATCTCTGCTGTAACACACACACACACACACACACACACACACACACACAAACACACGATGTGCGAAATCCGACCAGCAACCTCCCCGTGGTGCACATCGGGTAATGCTAATGCTGACGGTAACTGACCAAAATGCATACATAACTTTGATACATCCTAACTCCTCAAAAAAAAATCGTACGAACCTCTTTTTTTTTTAATTTGCAGCGAAAAGTCCAAATTTTACGATGATTATTGTGACATTTGCGAAAAAAATTCGTCCTACTCCGTGGAGTGCGTCAAACTTTGCAAATGTTCGGAGACAAAACATGTCTTTACTTTTAAAAAGACGGCGGAAGGAGGAAAGAAGAAATTCAAAATTGGCCAAATGCATCTTAAAGTAGAGACTTTAAGCTTTAAAATAAAAAAAAATTTTTTCAAGTACGATAATTTTTAACGAAGTTACGATTATTTGAAGTTGTGCGAAATTTTGATATAAATGAGTGTTGCGATAATTTTGTTGCCCAGTGTATAATAAAGCAATAATTATTAAGTAAAGCTAATCCACTCAGCACCATCCTTTAAAAAGACATACGTCAGTGAACCGCGCGCTTGATAGTGTATATACGTGAGCGTTCGCCGCTATGTTATTAGTTGCCTCTGCAACTTCACCGTATGTCTGTTTAAAGGACGGCGCTAAGTGGATTAGGTAGTAAGTTTAAGTACTTAATAAATACTGCTTTGTAATTTACCGACTTTCCGCGCGCGGATCAGCTCGTCGGACTCCCGGAGCGAGACCGCGGAAATGGTTCGACGCGGGAGAAAGGAAGGTCGTCGGGGCGGTTTGAATTACTTGACGCGAGATATGAGTTCGAATGCAGTTACACAGATATATTTCCTAAATGATATGTACACGTTTGAGTTATTTACATATATACAGGTGCTTATGTATAGGTGCGTCCCGGCGCTAGATTACACGGGAGCGTATCGGCGCGATTCCGTGTGGGTACGGCCCCGCGGCCTGTGTGTCGTGTTTCGGCGACGCGATAGGCGTGGCCTACGGTACGGTTCGCGAGCTAGCTGTTGTGACGCGATTATCTTGGGCGGATCGGATTCCCGCGCGGTATGGCGGTCTCGCGACGGGATCGTCGCAGGCAGGTCGGACGCGCGACACCCTGTCAAGTACCTTGACCCGAGACTCCGAACATGGCGGTCGCGGTTTTGGTGGGTGTCGCGAGGAGAGAAGGGCAGCCTCTGAGTCGCCGGGGACCGGCTCGTGGACTGAGACTCGTGGTCCTCGGTTTGCGGAGGCTGGTGTATGTGGAATGCGTCGGAGGCGGAGTACCCTCTCGCCGTGGCCACGCACTCTTCGACCGGGTTTTCCGACTTTAGGAGCAGGATATCGTCGACGCAGCAGACCGTAATCGGGAAGCTGGCCGGTGGTAGAGTGTCGTTTCTCGTCGCGGTGGCCCCCCCTTTATACCGAGCGACTCCGCTCGCCTCCGTTATCTTTCTCGGCGTTTGACGGCGGAGTCGTCGGGGTAGGGAGGACCGCGTGTCCTCCGAGAGCGCGTGCGCGCCGACTCAGCGCGTGCAATGGCTCGGCGCGTATCTTCTGGCGATGTTTGTCGCCAGGCGGTATCGCGGTCTTGGATTCTTAAAAGTGGGTGCCCACGGCACCCCCGGTTATGGCCCGGCGGCCTTTTCGGCTGATGTTTGCCGTGGCGATGTTTTTTTATACGGGATGCATCGTCACAGCTTTATTGGGCATTATAAAAAAAAATGGTTCAGAACTGCTACAGCGTTTCATATTAGATTCATTATTTCATTAGTCATGTCGCGTATATAAGCATAATATATTGTCATTTAATCAAACACTAATATTTAAAGTTGGCGCGCTATGCGTTCTCTAGCGCGCGCGACATAGTAACGCGAGTCCACTGTGGTCGCGCTGTGTTCGCACGATCGGCACGTAGCGTATCTTAGTCTCAGTAATATTATACAGTCCACTTTTATCAAGACAAAAATCAACTTAAAGTCAGTACTAACACTACGTTCAGAGTCGACTGGACGTAACATATTTGGTCCTTCGAGCCGGAAGCAAAATCAAGGTTAGAGGATCGAGGCGCGAATAAAGGTTTCAACAAGGAAAGAACGACTCAAGGTACCATATCATATTAGCATTAATGGCAAGGCCTTGAGTGTCATATTTTGGCCGCCAGCAGGTAAACAATTTAAGTCTCAACAAGGCGCAGTCATCCTCGCTTCTTCAAAGGTATTTATGCGCAATCAGACTCGCGGTCGAAAAGTTCGCCATCTTTTGCATGCATCGTCGTTCGTGACGAGACAAGAACGTGCACATCCGCCATAAGCAAGATTCGTGAGCATTTTCAAAGATAACTGTTGTAGCCGCGTATAGTGTTAGCCACGTGTCCGGTGCGTACAGCAAGACGCTACGTATTCGGTACATATAGCAGCGCGCTATTTCGTCGCGTATAGCATTCGCTACGTATTCGAGGCGCACAGCAGGACGCTACGCGTTCGATGCGTACAGCAACGTGCTATACTTTCTTGTGTATAGCGATAGCTACGCCTTCGGTGCGTACGGTAAGACGCTATTTTGTTCTTCGCGTATAGCTACGCCTTCGGTGCGTACGGCAAGACGCTATTTTGTTCTTCGCGTATAGCTACGCCTTCGGTGCGTACGGCAAGATGCTATTCTGTTCTTCGCGTATATCTACGCCTATGGTGCATACAGCAGGACGCCGTTTTTCCTCTCGGGTAGCAACGCACTATTTTTCGTCGCGTATAGCATTCGCCACGCATTCGGCGCGTACAACAACGTGCTAGATTGTCTTTGCCTACAGCGACTCACTACCTCTTTCTCGTGTATAGCAAGTTACGTTTTCGGCGCGTATAATAAAACGCTACGTTCCCGTTGCGTACAACGAGGCGTTATTTTGCGGTGCGTACAGCAAGGTGCTGTACAGTTTGCATAGTAAAGCGCCATTTTTTCGGTCTCGCACAGCAAGACGCTGCGTTTCCGGCACGTATAACAAGACATAACTGTCCATTGCGTATAACAAATAAAGCTTTCGTTGCATATAGGCAAGCTCCCACATCGCGTGCAGCAAGCCATAATTTGTTAGTATTTAGAGATACTACGACAGAGTATATTATATATCATAAAGCCACGCGATGCCGGAATCCAGTGATGGAGGTACGGGAACCGCACGATTGAAAACTTTAAAAAAACAACGCGCACAAATCAAAGCTCAAGGTTCGGAACGTATTTAGATGGACTGGATGTGCAAAATACATCGGTCGGCGAGCTACGTCAACGACTACAAAAATTCAACAAAACGTGGAACGATTTCAATGCAGCACAAGCGGCGATCGAGGAGCTAGAAGATGGTACTGAGCAGGAGAGAAATCACGAAGAAAAAAGAAATACCTTCGAGGAAAAATATTTTCAAATCGCTTCAGAGTTTGAAACATTAATCGAGCATAAGTCGGAAGCCCAAATGCCTAACGTACATCACGTTCCACAAAATTTAAGAGAGGATGCGCTTGCCATTCATGGAAGCGCCGGCTCTAACAATCATCTCAAATTGCCACGTGTCAACTTACCTACATTCGCAGGTACGTTTGAAAAATGGATTCCGTTCAGGAACACGTCAAAGTATGATTGACAATAGCACAGCACTCCCTGATGTTCAGAAGATGCAATACTTAATATCGGCTCTAAAGGGCGAAGCGCGAGATGTCGTCGGATCTCTTGAAGTGTCGGACGAAAACTACGGTGAAGCATAAGAAATGCTTAAAGAATACGATGATCCCGGCCTAATAATTCAAAAGCATATTCGAGCACTATTCGACATGCCAGTGATCATAAAAAAAAATCACTACTTGATACGACGCTGCTGGATAGCGTCTTGAAGCACTTGCGAGCGTTAAAGGCTCTGAAGAGGTCCACGGAACACTGGGACAACTTAATAATTCATTTAGTCACAAGTCGGCTAGACCCAAAAACAAGTAGAGCTTGGGAAGTCACTGTTAAGCGGGGGGACTTACCCACCCTCAAGCAATTAACGGATTTTCTGGCACAGCACAGCAAAGCGTTGGAGGCGTCAGTCCGCACGGCACGAACAGGTTCCTCAAACATGAGCCAAGATAAGATAGGCCAAACCAGGACCACACCGGTGAATATAGCCACGACTAACAATAAGTGCACTTATTGCGGAAAAGACACTCACGCCATATACAAGTGCGAAGACCCGGGGCACTCCTTTCCATTTAATGGGGGGAGTGGGAGATACGCCAGTCGGTCCAGCCGTCACGGGGAGTGGGATTCTTCAAAATGAACAGTATTATCTCAACGAAAAACGAGGGGGAGAGCGATGTGCCGATGAGCACACGCTCTGGAAAAGTTTTGAGGGGGGTGAAATCCTCATCCCTTTTGAAGCAGGATGGGGGCGATATCTCGTCCGCGGAAGGGAGAGCATCTCCATTCCCAAGAAGGGACCGCACATGGGTACCGGTGGATTGGAACTCTTCAGCCCAACCAGCTCCCAGAGCGGTGACGGGTTCAGAAATCCTACCACCGAGTGTGAGGGACACTGGTCCCTCTGACTAACAAGCGGGATTTTCCCCCTCTCAAAAAACCGAGTCACACAGCAGCTACTCCCGGCAACAAACCGGGCCCAAGTAGCTCAAAGGGGAAGGCCAGCCAGAAGGCAAACCCTGAGGAGAGCCTCTCAAGAGCCAGTTCCGCAGCCTCGTTCTTTCTCTCGTCCTCGGACGAGGAGGGACGCGAGACTGGCGGAAACAAAAGGAAGACAAAGGCGTGCCGCGCGGCAAACGCCGCAAAAAGAGTTATCCTCTCCACTTCCGAGTCGTCCGAGGACGATGATGAGAAGGAGAAGAAGAAACGCGGAAGACCGACCCTGGACCACAAACACGAGGAGAAGTTCACGGCCGAGGCCCTCGCCAAAAAGGCTGCCAAACAGGCAGCCAAAAAACTGGAAGAGGACCACCGGGCGATCATTGACCCGCAGATTCCCCCTACCTCTGCTAGGGTGCAAAAAGTCAATGATTGCGGAGGATCTCTGTGAGACGTACAACCACGAACCAATCAACGCGGTCGCCGTCGATATGACCCAGGGGCTGCCGTCGATCGCGAAGTCAGTGGAGAGATCTGGGCATATCCAGGGCCCAATCAGAATGGATCTTTGGGATGCATATGCCAGACTAACGGCATGCACAAACTCTCTCCTGTCCAGGAGAGAGGTCAAAGATGAAAGGGCCCTCCAGGAAAACGCAGAGTCACGCCTGCAAGAGGCGCAACGTGCGTGGGAAAAGGAAAAGGAGGAGATGAGACACGAGCTCGCACTCCTACAGGCGAGGAATGCCCGCCTTAAAGCCAAGGCCAAGCTCGACAGGACGGCGCAGTCATCCCCGCCTGGAGAGAGCTCGGTCCCTACCACGGGAGCGCACATGAATTGCTCGGAGAAAGAGAAGTTGCCGGCGGCTCCCGCCGAGCTCTCCCAAATACCTGACGTCGAGATGGGACCTCCAATGGAGGCCTTTCCCCCCCTGGGTAGCTCCAAAGGTGGGAAAAAGAAAGACAAACCCGTCGTCATATCCGACGAAATATTAAAGGAGCCTATCTACCGTCCAGCCATTGGCGGGGTTCAGCGTCAGCTGAACCCACTGTCGAATGCGCCGGACAAGAAGGCGGGCGAGACAAAGCCGGTACGAGAGAACCGTAAAAATCTGGGCGTGAAGGGCAGGCAGCCCCCCCAAGACCACGCTGGAGGCTAAGGTCCGGGAGATCTTGGCCCGAGTCCTCCCGGTGGTCCTCTGCGACCTGGGACTTCTTTCGGAAAGCTAGGGTGTCACACGGAGCAAAACTGCCCCCCAAGCGATACCCATGGACACCAGGGGAGCAGCCGGGGCCGTTCCCTGTGCCGGGGAAAAGGCCGAAGCGCAGCCCACACGAGCGGCCCTGGAGGTACCATGGACCCTCGGGGTCTCAAGATCGCAGAAGAAGAAGGCGAAGAAAGGAACGACCGCGCAAATTCCCCGACCGGTGCCCCTAAAGGGGCTACCAAAGGAGCGGGAAAGAAGATCAGCGCTGCAGTCCCCCTTGCTGCGCCAAAGAAAAAAGCGGAACCCTCCCGGTCGGTCAAAATCAGGCCGCCGAACACAGCGGCGGTCTCGGTGACCTGCTCCGACCGGAATAGTTACGCCGAAGTGATGCGTCTCGCCAGGGGGGAGATCAATCTCGAGTCCCTCTGAATAGCTGACCTAAGGCCTCAAAGGGCCGTGACCGGAGCGCTGATCCTGGAGATCAGGGGCAGCGGCAACGCTGAGAAAGCAGACGCCCTGGCCAACGAGCTCCGCGAGGTCACGACCCACCGAGACGACATCAAAATCGCCCGCCCCTCCAAATCGGTGGAAATCCGAATAACCAGATTAGACGACTCCGTAACTACCGAAGAGGTGGCGGGCGCTGTGGGGAGCATTAGGGGATGCTCCCCGCAGGATGTAAAAGTGGGACGGATCCGCCGGGGCCCTAATGGACTCGTCGCCTGCTGGCTGCGCTGCTCCGTGAGGGCTGGCAAAGCGGTGCTGGCCGCCCCGCGTTTCAGGGTGGGGTGGTCTAGCTGCAGAGCCGCGCTGCTGCTACAGGTGTGGCGGCATAGACCACCAGGCCAACACCTGCGCAAATAAAGCGTGTTGTCCGGTGTGCCTTGACAGGGGCAAACCGGCGGATCACAGGGTGGGCAGCAAGTCCTGCCACTCCACCGCCAAGAAGGGAGGAGCGCCGCGGGCAAAGACCCCCAGCAAAAAGCGGCAGCAAAAGAAGGGGCAAAGGAGAGTACAAGCAGTCAACCCCCCTCCGGTTCTTCTCCCCTTCCCACTGCGACGACGGTTCCATCTTCTTCTAAGAAGAAAAAGAAGGGGGCGGCCAAAGCTACCCCTCCTCCTAAGGAGGACCCCCCCCTGCTCCCAGTGGGGTGAGCGAGCTCGGGGAAATGGTAGCGAACCAAGTTCCGACCGCCCCTGGGGGCCCCTCCTCAGCTCAGAAAGGGTGCCCGGAAATGGCGGTGTCGCTAACACCTATTGTAGCGATGGAGGTGGAGGAGCCTCAGCCATCAACCAGTAATGGCTAAGAGGCTCCTCCAAACAAACCTCAATCACGCCAGGGCTGCACAGAATATCCTGTTGCAGTGCCTGGCGGAAAGAGGTGGAGGGCTGGCTATCGCCGCCGACCCATATAGGATCCCCGACGATCACCCACATTGGGCCGGGGGAATACCTTGGGCAGAGTGGTGATAGTCAGCCAGCACGCACGCGACGCCCCGCCGATGCTCCCGGTGGAGTCCGGCGAGGGCTTCGTCCTGATCGAGTGGGGACCCATTGACGTCCTAGGGTGTTACTTCCCCCCCCCCGAGTCTCAGCCGGGGGGAGTATGAGGCGGCCCTGGAGCGGACGGGAGAGGCCATCTTCAGGCGCTCTCCCAGATCAATCATCGTGGGAGGAGACTTTAACGCTCACGCAGTCGCGTCCCCCCGACCACGAACTCCAGAGGCCGTCTCACCCTAGAGTGGGCGGCGGGACTCGACCTCGCACTGCTTAATTGGTCGGGTCAGCACCTTCGTGGGTGGCCGCGGTGAATCCATTGTGGATCTCACGTGAGCCTCTCCGGGCGCCCTTGGTAGGGTCAGTGCCTGGAGGGTGGAGGCCGCTCCCCTCGGGGAGCTAACCGATCATAGGTTAATCGAGATGGAGGTGGCCTCCACACCCGCAGAGGTGCGAGCGAGAACCCGCCGCCAAATGGCGGAGAGGAGATGGGTCCTCAGAAAGCTCGACCAGGAGGCCCTCGAGGTCAGCCTCACGGTGTTTACGTGGGCTGACTGGGGGCAAGACGCCGGGGCTGAGGCGGAGGCGGAATGGCTCTGCGACGCCATGTAGCGTGCGTGCGATGCCTCCATGCCCTGCAGCCGGCCAAAGGCACAGCGCGCTACCTACTGGTGGTCCGAAGAGCTCGCCCAACTAAGGCGGGCGACGGTGGCCACCAGGAGGACGTTTACGCGCGCCCGACGCCGGGGCGTGGAGGCGGAGTTGGAAGAAACCAGGGCGGCCCTCAAAGACACCAGAAAGGCGCTAAGGATCGTCATCCGCCGGGCGAAGGCTGAGGCCTGGGAGGAGTTCATCTCAGGCTTCACGAGGGAAGGCCATATAAAATGGCAGTCAGCAAACTCCGCCCATGGGTCCCTCTCCTCACGGAGACGTTGGACCCCTAGTTCCTAAAGCGGGTGGTCGATCAACTGTTCCCCACCCGCGGGAGAGACATATCGGCTAGGTCCGGTCCCCCTCCGGGTTAGTCAGAGGAACTGGGGGTCAGAGACTACGAGCTCGAGGAAGCCTTCGCCCGGATCAGGAATAAAGGTAAAGCTCGTGCGCCCGGCCCAGACGGAGTCTTTGGCAAAGTCTGGGTCCGGGCCGCACCGGTGGTGGGTGAGGACCTCAAAAGGGTCCGCACCCAGTGTTTCAAAGAAGGTATCTTTCCCAGGAGGTGGAAGAGGGCCCGGCTTGTCCTGCTAAGGAAAGTGGGCAAACCTGCGGAGGACCCCTCTGCGTATAGGCTCCTCTGCATGCTGGATGATTTGGGCAAGAACCACGAACGTGTGATTGTCAACCGCATCGTCCGGCATATATCCCGGATAGGTCCCGACCTATCCTCTGGCCAGTTCGGATTCCGCGAGGAGCGCTCAACGATAGACGCTATTTAGCACGTCCGCGCCCTCGTAGGGTCCATGACGGGGGAGAGAAGAGTAGCGTTGGCGGTGTCGTTAGACATCGTCCTTTAACACCGTCCCGTGGGGCAGGGTAGTGGCGGCTCTGGTCGAGTACTACGGCCTGCCGCCCTACCTTGTCGAGACGGTGAGGGACTATTTCCGGGACAGAACGCTGGAGTACACCGATAAGGAAGGACTCCAGCAGCAGAGGGACATGACGTGCGGCGTTCCGCAGGGGTCGGTTCTCGGCCTCCTGCTATGGGACGTCGCGTACGACGTCGCACAGTGGGGCCGAATTGCAAAAACGTGGCCAAAATGTAAAATATAAACTTTCTTATTTTGTACTATGAATGGTTTGGTTAGGTTCGGGGATTGTCTCTGCATTCCTTTCCAAGAGGGCAGATCAGTACCTGCTCTGATATCGCTAGTAGACTAGTCTGAAGTCGTGATATAATTTTAGTGAAAATTATTCAATTAACATTTTTTAATATGGAAAGTCTTCCTGGAGGTATGTATAACATATTTTTACGTATATTTAAGATTAATTTCACGTAATATGTAATTAAGAAACAGTATATATGTACCTCTTACGAAAAAACCGTATTTTACGATACCTCGGTCTTCTAAAGTGTTTATAAAAAAAACTCTTGCTACATCCTGCTTCGATTCAACATGGAATCTGTACTTTATATTATCACTTATAACATATTTAAAAACTGGCTGCCGTAAGGAGCCGTGCGAATTGTAGGGCAAATTTTAGTACGATCACGTGGTTAAACAGAAATACCAAATTGAATTTTTATTTTGTTGATACACTCTAAATTTCTTGAACTAAAATTTCAGTGTAAGAGATTGAATTTTGAGTCTAGAGAATGGGTATATAAAGATTTACATTGAAAATATAAGTGGTTATAAGATATGCTTTTTGAGGTTATGTTTTGGTTCATGTTTTCCATGCTTAACACGAATTTGCACTGGCAATGAGCATACAGCATATAGAATACATCTGAATTTCTTTTATAAGAAATTTATTTCTTACTTACATATTAAAGTAAATATTTTAATAATTTTATGAATTTAATAACATTTTATGTAATTTTTTGTAGGATCTGCCAATAAAGAATTGGCCTATTCTAGGAAGCACATTTTCTTCATGATTAAAGAAAACATGAAGGATGATTATAAAGTCATTATTAATGTCTTGCAAGAAGGTATTGCAGAGAAAAGTGGACATTTTCTGGAAATACAAGATGATATGCAGCCTACTTTATCTCGGTTATTTTCGAATATGAGGACAAGATGGGCAGCGGCAAAAAGAACACAAGCGGCGTTTTTAAGAAATAATGAAGAATGGCTCAACGATATGGTGCATTTTCCAATTTCAGTAAGGGAAGACAAGAAATCAGAACGCCCTTCACATACCTTTGCATCTTCCAGCGAAAGGTCTAAACGCAGAAAGACTCAAGAAGTACGCAATACGCTGTCTTCGGAGGAGTTGGCGTATGCTATTCACATGTGTCTTCGATCATTAGGACAATTAGACGCTGCAAAAGTTGTTAAAGACGTAACGTCTACGAGCCCATCAAGAGCTTCGAAGTACATGACCGCTTTCCAATCAGAAAATGAACAAACGTTGTCTGCCGATGAAGCGCTTTCAGTTCTGGTCGAAAATAGATTTTCGAAACGCACTTATCAGGCAATAAGAAATGTTGCCAAAGAAAACAAGTGCAAATTGTATCCCTCATATAAGAAAGTAGCAAATTCAAAAAATCATTGTTATCCACCTCGTTACACTATTATGATAACTGAGAGTAGTGCTGAAGTAAAATTACAAGCTTTACTGGATCATACAGTGGGTCGAATTTTACTCGTTCAGAAGGATGTTATCGGTACCCTGACTCCTGACAATGTCAGAAATTTAATATTAAAATGCAAGTGGGGTTGTGATGGAAGCTCTGGACAAAGTGTATATAAACAGAAGTTTACCGAAGATGGAAAATCTGATGAGAGTGTCTTTTGTACTTCACTTGTGCCATTACAACTCGTAGGCACAGATCACCAATTAAATACAGAAATCGTCGTGTGGAAAAATCCAAGACCATCGTCTCCCCGATTTTGCAGGCCAATAAGAGTGCAGTATGTGCATGAAAATGTTGAATCGACTGTAAAAGAAGTGAATGACATTGAAGAACAAATTAAACTACTTGTACCTTTTTCAACAGAGATTCATGGGATGTCGATATCAGTGACCTACAACATGAGTTTTACAATGATAGACGGTAAAGTTTGTAACGCGGTGACAGGCACTACGTCTGCGCAACGTTGCTTCTTGTGCAGAGGTACATCGAAAGAGTTTAATAACATTGATTATATTCTTAGAAAGGAAATAAACGAAGACAATTTGCGATTCGATATCTCGACTTTGCATGCGTAGATACGCTTCTTCGAATGCTGTCTGCATTTATCGTACAAGCTTGGAATTCAAAAGTGGCAAGCACATACGGCGAATGAAAAGAATGTTATTAAAGAACGTAAACGTGTTATAAAAAAGGGATTCAGTTCGCAACTGGGACTTGTCGTCGATCGGCCAAAGCCAGGATATGGAAGCACCAATGATGGAAATACGGCACGGCGTTTCTTCGAACACAAACTACATCTGCTACAATAACAGGTGTCGACGAGTCTTTAATTCATCGCTTTCACGTTATTCTGCAGACTCTTTCCAGTGGCCATAATGTAAATTGCGATAAATTCAGAGAATATTGTTTGCAAACTGCGCGGAAATATGTCGACTTATACCCATGGTATTATATGCCAACTTCTGTACATAAAATTTTAATTCACGGGCCAGAAATAGTAGCTCATGTTTTATTACCGATTGGACAACTTTCGGAAGATGCACAGAAATCACGAAATAAGGATATAAAAAGATTTCACGAAGACTTCTCCCGAAAATGCTCGAGAGAAGCGAACATGCAAGATGTCTTCAATCGGTTGTTGGTTACCTCAGATCCATATATTTCAAGTGTTCGAAAACTTCCTCAAAAACCATTGAAATCATTGGCAGCAGAAGCTGTTCAACTACTGGAACCACCCGAAATTCCTGCTAATACACCACACAATTATTATAGTGATTATGCGGGATCATCAACCGAAACCTCGCTTAGTTTATATGAATCTGACAACGAGCAAGATTTTTGTTATTAAAATAAAAATAATGACTATAAAATTGTTTTATTTGTTTAAATCTACTCCAAAATCCCTTTTGTGACATCCTTTTTACATTTTCGTCCACCATTTTGTATCCGCCATTAAAAATTTTTTCATTTTGACTTTAGATTCATAATCAGCGTCCTTGAAAAACCCACTATACTCAATTTCGCTTCATTTATACGATTTTTTAATATTTTCGTCCGCCATTTTTGATCCACCATTTTGAATTTTCAAATTTTGACTTCAGATTTGTAATCAGCGACATCGAAAACCCTAATATACACAATTTCAATAATTTTTTATAATTCTTTTATATTTTGGCCACGTTTTTGCAATTCGGCCCCACTGCGCGTCGTTCTCCGCACGGGCCTCCCCCCCGGCTGCCACACGGTGTGTTACGTCGATGACACGTTAGTGGTGGCTGGGGGGACCTCCTGGGAAGAGGCAGTCGCAAGGGCGAACTGGGCGGTGGCGTGCGTTGTCGGTGCAATCGAGGACTTGGGGTTGAGGGTGGCCCTACACAAAACGGAAGCCATCTTTTTCCACGATGGCTTCTGGGGGCCCCCTCCACAGGCCTCAGTCCTCGTGGGTGGAACCCAAATCCAGGTGGGGACAACCTTGAAATACCTGGGGTTGACCCTGGACGGCCGGTGGGGCTTCGTCGAACATTTCGACGACATTGCCTCACGGTTGGGCTAATGCCCTCAGAGTTCTGATGCCCAACCTCCGGGGCCCGGGTATAGGTGCGAGATGGGCGTATATGCACGCAGTCATGTCCGGGACGCCATACGGCAACGTCATCCCCCCGAAGACCATGGCGTCGTGGAGAGAGAGAGAGCCCGTCGGCGGGTGATCGAGGTATGGCGAGACCACCTCGTCGAAAACCCGCCAACAGTGGGCACCCGGGTTCTGGAGGCCGTCCTCCCCCACCTGGAGGAGTGGGTGGACCGTCCATAGGGCGGTCTCTCCTACCGCATGACGCAGGTGCTGATCGGACATGGTTGTTTCGGTGAGTACCTGTGTCGAATAGGAAAGGAGCCGACAGCGCGCTGTCATCATTGCGAGGCGGAGGTGGACTCTGCGCAGTACACGCTGGAGCATTGCCCAGCGTAGGACGAGCTGCGCAGAGTCTTTAAAAACGAAGTTGGGGAAGACCTCTCCCTGGGGGCCGTCGTTGCTAAAATGGTCCTCAGGGAGAGTTGTTAGAAGGCGGTCGCCTCCTTCTGCGAACAGGTTATGTTGCAGAAGGAGGTGGCCGAGACTGCCAGGGAAAGGCAGAGAGGAGGAAGACCCGGGGGGGGGGGGCAGGCGACGACGTCGCCGACCCAACCCCCGTGAGAACGGTGGAGGCGGGGATCTCCGCCCTCCGAGAAACCGGCCTGGCCCCCCCCGATGGCGAGGGTCCCCGCAGAAAACGGAGAAGGATCGCCGGCGCTGCACCCCCCTCCCTCCAAACCATCGAGGAGGAAGGGGAAAGCGACGGCGACCTCCCCAACAACAACAGGGAGGATAAGTCTCCTGCCTCTCGAAGGCCCTGCATATGGGACCCGAAACAGAGCGAGGCAGTTCACGCCAAGTTTGGCTCCCGGCGGGGCTAACCCCCAATGACATTGAGGCTCCCCCTCCGGCCTCTTTCCCGTCAGGAGGGGTAACCCTCCCAGCCTCGCCGGGGTGAGGGGAGTGGGGCAAGGCAAGTGCCCCCTCCCCACGAGAGCATGGGAGCTTGCAAAGATGCAGCTAGGTCCGGGAACCATCCGGCGAGGGCCGGACCCCCGGGCCTGTACCCCCAACACCAACAGGAAAAGAGACGGGGAAGGGACGGTGCCCCTCTCTCCCGACCTAGGGCAGACTAGGCCCTAAAGCCCTGCCAGAGGTGCCTACCGCTAAGGCACCCCTGGCGAAACGAGTCGGCCGCCAACTGGCCGACTGGGTCCGGGGGGCTCCAAAAATATGCTGCACGTGTTCCCGAAGCCCCTCCAGTTATGGACCAGGACAGGACACCCGGAGAGGTTTTAGTAGGTAGGCCCTCGCCGGCACGTCGGCGGCGGGGGAGAGCCCCACATAACCGCCAGGCCTCCCCCGAGGTCTGGGGTACGCGGTAACGCATTTCCTCTCCGTCAAAAAAAAAAAAAAGGTACGGTTCGCCTGGTTTTTGAACGCGGTCGCGTATCTCGCGTAGTAGGTAACTTCGATAGCGCGGCGGCAGGTAGGTCGCCTTGAAATCGTTGACGAAGTCGCGCTATTCGTCCCATGCATCCCGCGAGTTTCGGTACCACAGGAGGGCATCCCCTTTCAATAATTCCGGTAACCCCAGCAAAACCTGGTGATCTGAAAAATCGTAGCCGGCGTGTAGTTCCTCGACTCGCTTCAGGAAACCCCACGGATCTTTCCCGTCGAAATGTACCCCCCATTTCCGCATTTGATTCATGATTTTAGCGGGGGTGGACCCGTCCGGGGGTCCGCTGGCGTCGGTGGGAGTTGCGCGGTGCATGGTGAGTCGTGGCGGTCGGTGCGGCGGAGGTTGACGTTAGCGTCGTTGGTCAGGTTGTCGCTGGTTCGGTCGGAGGGGGAGCGCAGTTGCGCGGAACAAGTCCGGATTTTCCTCTACATACTGGCTCATACGTTGCCGCAAAGTATCGAGGTTTCCCTCTGTATCTAGCCCGAGCGTTTCCATCTCCTCGAGGAGAACGTCCTTATGTAGATCGTAGATCCAGCTTTTTAGGCCGGCGGCCCTTCTTTTCTTCCGGTTTGGTCCCTGTTCGGGCGGCATGTAATTTACCGACTTTCCGCGCACGGAAAGCTCGTCGGGTTTTTGGTATTAGATCGCGAAAATGGTTTAACGCGGAAAAAAGGAAGGCCGGCGGTGCGTCTTAAGATACTATACGCGAGATATGGTTTAAATTGACGTATATTTAGCTAGTGGGACGGACAATATATACACGGTAATATACATACATATATATATTTATATACAAGTGTCGATGTGCGTCGCCAGATCGTACAATGGTATACCGGTGTAATCTTTGCGCGGGCGCAGTCTACGGCCGGCGTGCCGTGCTTCGTGATGACGCGGTGGGCGTGGTTCCACGGTACGGTCTGCGGGCTAGCCGTCGTGTCGCGGTTCTCGCGGGCGGGTCGACTTCCCGCGCGGTATGGCGGTTGCGACGGGATCGTCGCAGGTAGGCTGGACGCGCGGCATCCTGTCAAGTAACTTGACCCGGGACCCCGAACACGACGGTCGCGGTTTTGGTGAGTGTCGCGAGGTGAGGAGGGTAGCCTCCAGGTCGCCGGGGACCGGCTCGTCGACCAAGACTCTTGGTGCTTGAGCGGGTCTCGGCTCGTGGAGGCTGGTGTATTCGGGATGAATAGGCGTCGGAGGCGGAGTACCCTCTCGCCGCGGCCAAGCACTCTTCGACCGGGTTTCCGACTTCGGGAGCAGGATATCACAGATGCAACGGATCGTTATCGGAAAGCTGGTCGGTGACGGAGTTGCTGTTTCTCGTCGTGGCCCTGGCCTGGTGGCCCTATTTATACCGAGCGACTCCGCTCGTCTCCGTTATCTTTTCGGCGCTTGACGGCGGAATCGTCGGGGTAGGGAGGACCGCGTGTCCTCCGAGTGTGCGTGCGCGCCGACTCTGGCGGTATTTGTCGCCAAGCGGTATCGCGGTATTCAGAGTCTTAAAAACGGGTACCCGAGGCCCCTCCGGTTATGGCCCGGCGGCCTTTCCGGCCGATGTTCGCCGGGACGATCCTTATTCGGGGTGCATCGTCACAGCAATAAGCGGCATAACACGCTGCTTCACCTGGATCAAGCGTCAGTCAAGAAAACGGAATCTTCGGAAGAAGGTACAAGCACCACGGAAAGAAAAGTGGTAGCGACATTCGTAAATCACGCCGCATGCAAGCGAAACAAATAGGTGCTGCTTGCAACGGCCATGTTCAAAGTAGCACACAGCAAGGCAACGAAATACTCTGCAGAGCTTTGTTGGACAGAGGAGCGCAATCTTGCTTCGTAACTAGCAGTTGTGCTAAAAAATTAGCGCTCAAACAATCTGCCGTTTGTATGCCAATTCGTGGTCTGGGAAGGATGTCCACGCAAACAAACAAAAAAATTAGAATAAAGTTACGATCCAGGATCAACAACTTCAAAGTGGATCTTGATAGTCTGATTATAGATCAAATCATTCAGTTTATTCCGGACAATAGAATCCAGATTGAGGATATACAAGTTCCGGAAGGCATCATTTTAGCGGATCCGGAATTCTACAAATCAGCAGGAGTAGATTTGCTCTTGGGAATAAAAGTCTTCTTTGACATCATGTGTATCGGAAGAATCAAGCTTTCGACGACAAAACCAACGTGGCAGAAAACGTTGCTTGGTTGGATAACTGCTGGCAATCTCGTGACATCAACTCACAGGCAAAACGGTACGATTTGCAACTTGGCAATGTATGACCAGCTGAATGCAAACATCGCTCGATTCTGGCAGATCGAACACAACGAGAAGCAAAGCACCCGTTCCCCGAAGGAACGCTTATGCGAAGGACATTTTGTCAAAACACATAGGCGGAACAAACATGGAAGGTTCATAGTGTCCATGCCGATAAAAGAGGAACGGCTTCAAGAACTCGGAGACTCTCGTGAATCAGTTATCCAAAAGTTCAAGGCCCTCGAGAGAAAATTCGGAAGACAGCCGCAACTGAAACAAGAATATTCTAACTTTATTCATGAGCACTTAGAACTAGGACATATGAAGAAAATTTGAAAAGACGACGCAAGACGGAATGCACAGCCACAATACTATTTGCCGCATCATTGCGTTATAAAGGATGCAAGCTCGACCACTAAATTAAGAGTGGTATTCGATGCTTCTAGCAAAGGCGCAAAAGGCATCTCATTAAATGATATCTTGATGATGGGACCGGTATTGGCCCCATATATGGGGCAAGATCTGGTATCAATTCTGTTAAGGTTCAGGAGCCTCAAGTATGTGATAACAGGCGATATAGCCAAGATGTATTGTCAGATACTTATAGAAAACGATCAAACGCCGCTTCAACGTATAGTTTGGAGGGACAATCCAAATGAAGAGCTCAAGACTTATGAGCTATTAACCTTAACCTATGGAACAGCGCCAGCATCCTTTCTGGCGACTAGAGTGATTCATCAACTAGCCAATTTGAAGGAGGCTCAATTCCCAAAGGGTGCAGCAGTCGCGCAAAGAGACTTTTACATGGATGATCTCATGTCGAGCGCAGACTCGTTAGAAGAGGCCTTGGCAGTTCGCGACCAGGTCACAGCGTTACTTCAAAAAGGAGGATTCCAACTCAGGAAATGGGCTTCGAACCATCCGGAGTTGTTAGAAAACATTCAAGGGCATACAGCTAGCAACACGATTCTAGAGCTGGATAAAGACGGTACAACCAAAACGTTAGGCGTCAAATAGAATCACTCAAGGGACGTATTCCAATACTTCATTAAAATAACATGTCCTGCATCGTGTACAAAGCGGCAAATGTTGTCCGGTATAGCCCAAATTTTCGACCCGCTCGGGTTACTGGCGCCGGTAATATTGACAGCAAAGCTATTAATACAAGAGCTGTAGAAACTGCAATTAAGTTGGGATGAATCGCTGCCTGCTGCTATATTCACCAAATGGTTAAACTATGTCACAGATACAGCAATTAAATGAATTCTGCGTGCAACGGCCAGTCATGGAAGACTCAAAAGCACCTATCTAGCTTCACGGATTTTGTGACGCTAGTGAAAAAGCTTACGGCGCATGTATTTATGTGCGAAGCCTCGATTGCAACAATCTGGTTCAAGTTAACTTGTTATGCGCAAAATCTAGAGTTGCTCCACTCAAAACGATATCCATTCCGAGGTTGAAGCTATGTGGAGCTCAACTGTTGGTGCAACTAATAAATAAAGTTAGAGCCTC